>NC_053028.1:499909098-500233744 GCF_003073215.2 Triticum urartu | reverse complement strand
CCACGAGATCAGAGAGGCTAAACCCTAGAAGCTAGCCTATGGTATGATTGTTGTTCTATATGTTGTCCTACGGACTAAAACCCTCCGGTTTATATAGACACCGGAGAGGGTTAGGGTTACACAAAGTCAGTTGCAATGGTAGGAGATCTACATATCCGTATCGCCAAGCTTGCCTTCCACGCCAAGGAAAGTCCCTTCCGGACACGGGATGAAGTCTTCAATCTTGTATCTTCATAGTCCAGGAGTCCGGCTGAAGGTATAGTCCGGCCATCCGGACACCCCCTAATCCAGGACTCCCTCACTCGTGTAAATAGATAATTTAGTGCCATTGGTTATTTACTTTAAACATAATGCATTGATGTGTTAGTGTAGAGGTGCACAAAAAGAAATGGATACTGTAGTCGGCTACTTAAAAGTGTTACCTCATATGATTACATAGCATCCATTTCATAAATTGCGTACCCGTTGAATTCATATATGAATATTACATATATTACTTCAAAATAGAAACTTAAATCATCCAAGACTAATGAATTTGAATGCAAGAGTAACAATGGTGCATGTTCATGATAGCTACATTGGTTGTTTGAAGAAACATCACTGTAACTTTGGCATGCACAACTAAAAAGGCTTATTTAAATAGGAAAAAATGTGATATGTGAGTGTCTAATCTTTATAGCGTTGAATCGATATTGTACCTTTGGTCACGATACGAAGTAGATATTGACTTATGTTCAAGCGATGCACGTCCACGCTCGCTAGATAGTGATACATGAATGAATTGTGCAATCTCTCTCACACGCATACATATCTCATTTCCCTGTGGGCATCGTAATCACACACGCGCCCTTCTGTATTTCTCTCCCACCATCAGGGTTAAATTCGTCTTTCTACCCCGCCCTACAAGTCTCCCACATAGAAACACACACGCTCTCTATGTCTAACACGCCGACCCCTTTAATTCCGCCCACCCACAGCCACTAATGTCTCTCACACATATGCTATCTACCTATCCCTTAATATAGCTAGATATGTGTCACACAAACTTCTTCTCCCTACTAGCAAGATGCCCATGCATTGCACGGAACATCAAGATGCATTTGTATGAGAAGTTTATCTTGTGGGAGAAAAGGATGAACGAGGGAATGCCTTATTTGCAAATGCGGAGAGGGGTGTGGGTATCTTTTTGCAAAATTGCCATAGTTTCCTTCCTGTCCGTCGGATATAAATTGGATGGCCTATATTGCAGGATGGAAGGAACACCATCATCACCAACTCTATTTTTTATAAGAGTAGAGATATGTGAGTGTCACTGCCCCCCCCCCACACACACCCACACTTCCCAACACCGAAGGAGTAGGGTGACACCTCGATCTTGATACTAATCTATCGACTGGCTTCTCTCTCAAACATACACACACACACTACGCGGCACCGAAGGAGTAGGGTGGCACATCGATCTTGATAATAATCTATCTACTCCTCTTTCAAACACACACACACACACTCGCTAGTTGTGCCTCTGTGCCTACCGCGCACACTCTCGATACGTCTTTATCTCCCCCCCCCCAACAATGACAGTAGAAGGGTGACAACTCGATCTGATCATAATCTGTCAATTGGTTTCTCTCTCAAACACTGTGTCTCGGTGCCTCGCTCGGTATCCCCCTCGATATGTAGACTTCTCGCGCGCGCACAGCTGTAGTGACGATGACGCTGAACCCAGTGTGCCTTGTTTTTACCGGCCTCATGTGATAGTTTTCACCCTGTTTTCTGTTAATTAACAAGGCAACCTTTTCTTTGTTACTACTAGTGAATCTAAAATCATTCGGGGCAGACATAAAATATATCACTTCAACCCAATTATCGCAGCAACTATTTTAAAAGAAATAAGCTAGTTGCCCGTGCGTTGCACGGAACATCAAGATGCATTTGTATGAGTAGTTTATCTTGTGAGAGAAAAGGTTGAACGAGGGAAGGCCTTATTTGCGAACGTGGAGAGATGTGTGGGTATATTTTTGCAAAATTGCCATAGTTTCTTTCCTATCCGTTAGATATAAATCCGACGGCGTATATTGCAGGATGGCACGCACACCATCATCACCAACTCTGTTTTCTACTCCCTCCGTCCGAAAATATTTGTCATCAAAATGGATAAAAAAGATGTATCTAAAACTAAAATACGTCTAGATACATTTCCTTTTATCTATTTTGATGACAAGTATTTCTGGACATTGGTAGTATTTGTCTTTTTAGAGATTTCAACAAGTGACTATGACCGGACCTTACCAACATACTCAAAAAATTAGTCCATAATTTTGATGGTACCCTCTTTTCTTGGTGGTGCAGTGCCATCTGGATACCTCATAAATAAATAAAGTACTACATGATACTAATATATGATACATGGTGCAGGAGTACTAAGTATTATTAATACAGTTTTGCTAGAACTCATCTAGATGAGATATAATTTGGTCTCATTCATCTTTTATAGCCATTGGATGTGATGCTATATAAGATGTGTGTGTGCTGACGTGGGTTGTATTTGTTCTTGTGCAACGAACTGACCACTGCATGTCATGTTTGATAGTCTCAAGTCATTAAAAGCATACAAGCCCCACATATCTTCTTGGTTGATTCCTCTATTTATGTCAAAAAATAAGCAACAACGTGAGAGTTAATGCACCACGCCTATGTGTTTACTATTTGGTTTTCGTAAGATGACTTAATACTCACCTAGACGGAGGGAGTATTCAATTTGACAGCGGGCGGCGTAGTTCCCGATACGGCTTTAATGCAGACGAGGGAGGGAGTAGCGGTTCTCGATATGTTGAACGGCCAATGCATCCTTCTTCAATTAATGCATGAGGGAAGTAATGGGAGGATGTCTGGGAAAAGAGGCTACACGCTGTGAATGCAATGC
The DNA here is from genome assembly GCF_003073215.2 of Triticum urartu. Taxonomy (NCBI): domain Eukaryota; kingdom Viridiplantae; phylum Streptophyta; class Magnoliopsida; order Poales; family Poaceae; genus Triticum; species Triticum urartu. The sequence goes on along the minus strand of NC_053028.1, from coordinate 500,230,821 downwards.
AGTTTGCCCTCATTGCCCTCATATAAAGGCGCCCCTCCATTCCAATGCATCTACCACATCATACGCACCTAAGCATTTGCCTAAGCACCTACACTAAGCACAAAAGAGCTCACTCCAGACCCATGGCGGCGATGCTCGTGAGCGGCCAGCGGCTGCACCAGATGGTCCACGACGCCGGCCTGTGGCATGGCGCCGAGGATCGTCTCCAGACGGTGTTGGAGACCGGCTGGTGGATGGCCGCCTTCGAAGCCAACTACAACTCTCAGTTGTACCAGATGATCGTTGCCACCAGGAACAAGTTCACCGTCCTCAAGAAGCTCGCGGACGACATCGCCGTACTCCTCCAGCCCGGGCTCCTCATTGCCTGCCACCCTAATCAGCCTCCATGGCCGGAACCTCTTTTAAGCACTGGTGGCCCTGCGACTGCCCGCCGACTCCATGAAGAATGTCCACCTGGATGTCACGATCGTCGCGAGGCGCCTCGCCCTCCAAGAATTCGTCGACCTACACATCCACATGTATGAGGAAATCGTGTACATAGGTATCTACAAGGCCAGTGAGGACGCTACGACGTTGGCCTTCCTCAACCGGCTAGAAGCCTTGGATGCCTTTGCTGAGAAGCACCTCGACCTCGCCACAAAAGCCGTCGCTCCTTAGCCGCCGGTCGGTGGCTCGGCGCACTAAGTTGAGGAGGAGGAGGTCGTATGTTCGTGGATCCATCTTTCTTCTTGCCTTCTGTAACCACCACTGCGATCGCATCATCATGGCCTTAATTCTTACTGTGATGTTGCATTCTCGTTCCAGTCAATACCGACATGTGCGATCCCTTTGCTTAATTATATGCATCACTGTAACTAGTACTCCATCCGTCAATTTATAAGTTGTGCTTACCTTTTCCATCAACTTTGTGCAACGCGCGGGCATCTTGCTAGAAACACTAGAATATGTCTATATAATCCGTATGTGATAGTCCATTTGAAATCTCAAAAAAGACAAATATTTAGGTACGGAGGGAGTAATATATTAGGAGTATATCAAAACAATAGTGATTTCTTTCAAGTTTGTGAACAAATACTACTATTCTACTACTTTGGATCCGTCACAACGCACGAGCACATTGCTGGTAAAAGGAAAAGGCCTGCCGCGTTCGCGTCGCACCCCCACATGCCCGGGATTCGGGAGTACAACACGGCCCGTCCGGCACGACACATGGCTTAGGGAAGGCGTGTTGCCTAGCATTTTCACTTTCATGTGGGACCATCGTTGAGCAAACCGACACCCCGCCCACCACCGGGTTGGAAAAAAGAAACGAGGGGAATATCTAGCTGTAGCACGGAAGCCAAGAAATTTGGTGTCAGACGGGGCTCATTGATAGAGTAGGAGCATTCCGTACTAGTACTACTCCTACTAGTACCAAGTTTGTACTCCTAATACTATATTACTAGTACTACCACTATACAACTAGTAGGTACGTGCACGGCACAACATCGTAGGAACAAAAAATGGGAAGATCTTGTTTTGGGTGATTTATCTTTTTTTCAATCAACGTAGTATGAATAATATGATGTGGGGGGCACCCATGAAGCTTATGTGGCTTGGTTGCATGGCTACGGAAGGTTAGAGAAAAATAAATAGATAATGTGTTTAGAGTGCACTCCACTAAATAGATATATATACTTTGGATCCATTGCAACAGACCGGCACATCTATATCTATACCCCCTATATAGTGTGTGAAAAACTTTGAAAGTTGGTCGTTGGATGAAGCCAATCCGACGGTACAAAGATGGCAAATCCGAGCACTACTGGCTGTTGGATATCATCCACCAGATTCTGCCACATGTATAATCTAGAAGACTCCATGGTTGAACTTAATTCATGACTAAGGGCCTCTTTGATTCATAGGATTGCAGAAACACAGGAATAGGAAAAAAGTAGGATTGGAATGGCATGTTCATTGGATCCCTATAGGATTTGAGTTTGTTTGATTGTGTCACATGAAAAACAAAGGATTTCTTTCAAGAGGTTGGAGTGCATGTTAGAATTCCTGTGAAACGTAGTACAAATGAATCCTTAGGAAAATATTCTACATGATTCAATCCTATGAATCAAACGACCAATGTAGGAAAAATTCCTAAGGATTGTAATCCTTCAAAGATCCTATGAAAATCCTTCGAATCAAACAGACCCTAACTTTACCACAACTAAGCTTAGGCAAAGTTATTAGTTCTTCAAAACGAGAGAAACAAGTTGGCAAGCCTAAGGGAATCTTGCCACATTTTTTGTGTGTATGTCATGTGGGGCCTTAGTGTGGCTTGCCTAAGGTGTGGCTTGAATCAAACACTCGCCTAAGTTAATCAAACTTGCCTAACCTTACATTCCACCAGATTTTGCCACATGTTAGAATCCAGAAAGCTCCACATGTAGAAGCATAATGCACAAACCACCAGAATCTCATGCGTGCAATGCACGTGTACCTTACTAGTACTAGTTGGTAGTAGTAAGAAACAAATTCTAGTTTTGGCACGAGCTCGTACTGCGGGAGCACCAGAAGGCCTGCCGCAGGAGTTACATTTCCCTCTCGGGGCCCACGGGAGCGAACTTCAGTGGCTTAGTGGTAGAAACAAGAAATGTGATGGCCGCCGTGGTTCAACTTCCATGGACAAACTGTCATGTCTGCTGACACATGTATATCAAAACTAGAGTGTTTATATTTCAAGCACGTGAACAAGTATTATTCTACTACTTCGGATCCATTGCAACGCACGGGCCAGCACATTGGTAGTAGTAGTGTCCATCCCTATCTCTAGAGGCCTTTCCTCGTTCATCCTTTTCTCTCACAAGATAAACTACTCATACAAATGCATCTTGATGTTCCGTGGAACGCGCGAGGATGTTTCCTTGGGGGTGTCTCCAGTGCGGCGTGGCCGTAGTTGCAAGTTGACGCCCTTTGAGATGCCGACATTGAGGGGCACTCGGATTTCCTCCGATGAGCAAGTAAGATGAGTTTGATCACGTAGTAAATGCATTCTAAACACTACTTCCATGTCCATTTCCTAATTTTCCCCCTGCCCACTGTTTCACAGGTTAGGCTCGGTGCGAGTGGAGATTGGCTTGCATATGTACGGGAGGGTACCAACATCAATTTGCACAACATTTACAACGGTGAAACCGTTCCCGTAGAACCTTTGTCCAACATTGGGATCAGCCATGCAACGGGCCACCACATGAATTGGTATGATGGAACCACGGTGAGATTGAATAAGATAGCACGAACCTTGCTCATGGTGGTCAAAGGCGGACCATGCTGTCTGCGGCCGATTTGTTGCCGTACGAGTAGGAAGACGCTGTGCTCCTTTCTAACCGCATCTTCGCGGTGACAAACCAGGGGACTTATTTTGTATGGGACACATCCTACGATATACTCCCTCTCTCCCAGTTTATTTGTTTTGAATCTTTTCATTTTATAAGTTTCAAATTCAAATTTAGAGCTCCCCATCACATATTGAGATTACAATGTCCATTAAATCGTTGCGTGCATGTATAGTAAAGAAACAAATCTCGAGTTTGGCACGAGTTTGTGCTGCGGGAGCATCACAAGCCCTGGCGCAGGAGTTACATTTCCCTCTCAGGGCCGTCGGGACTGAGCTTCAGTGCCTTACTACACCTACCTTTGAGTCAATAACATGTGGACCCAATAGGTGACTGGTACACATGTAATGCTCCCATAGGTAGAGGGGCAGTGGGGCCAAGAGGGGTGAGCCGCAGGTCGGGGGACGTGTGGTTTCATGGGTTCAAGTGGCGTCGTGGGAATCGCGGGTGGCTGTGGTAGAAACTTGATGCTCGCCGCATTTTAGGTGGCCCACATGTCATGCACACAAAGGCAAAGGGGCGGTGTGGCCGAGAGGGGTGAGGCGCACGTCAGGGGGCGTGGTGCCGTGGGTTGGAGAGGCATCGTGGGAATCGCGAGATGAAACATGATGGTCGCCGTAGTTGAACTTCCATGGACAAGTTGTCATGTCTACGGACACATGCACTGCATACCGATCACTGGAAGGAGCAGCAGAGAAAGCTATATATGCGGATAAATAGTTCCTTATAGTCAAGCGGACCCACGCTACTACTCTGTTCCAAAGACATGCACACCATCGAAATAGTCCATCTATATCAATATACACCGAGAGGGAATAATTTTTTTTACAAAAGAGGAAATAGTTCATCCATCCATAATGCCCTCCTGCTGGTGCAGCCTCTTCTTCTTCTTCTTCATCTTCTTGTTCTCATTCTCTGTGGGAGACGGCTTCGCAACAAGCTCTTTGGACCTTGCAGCTATCTCAAAACTCACACGGGCATCGAGGGCAGCATATTTTATTCGCTCGTACGTCAAGGGATAATTCTCCCATCCAGACGACCTTAATGCCACCGTCTCGTCACCCTTCTGAAGATTTGTACCGAGCACAAAATTTGATACGTCGAATAGGGATGGTGTTTGTTTATCACAAACTTCTACAGGAATTTTGATTATGGTTTGTAGGTCAGTGATGCTATTCAAATCAAGGTTGTACGGCTCCAGCTTCTGTTTATCCCCTTCGATGGCTGCCCCACAGAAGTATACGTCCTCCCGAGACAAGAAATCGTGAAGCTCACCTGGTATGGAGGGCGAGTGTATGATGTGCTACACCAAAACATCATCTTCGAAGCACGGCTGAAGGACGGCGGCGCGCTGGATCTTCCCAGGGGCACGCTCCGTGTACTCTACGTCGAGACCGATGACCCTCGTCTCTACCTTTTCGAGGGAGTTGGATACATTGTTGATCCACTGCCGAACAACCCTTGGGTGGACGGTGACGGTGGCAACTATGCGCATCGAGCCTTCGACGAGGACATGTTGGACGCTAAAAACCTGCATCTCGATCTCTATCGCCATTTGGAACCGCTGGAACGGAGGGCTATGGTTTGGAGAATTAGGATTAGATGGCTAGTCTAACTGAAGTAGTAGATGATTATTTAAAGAGGTTAAAACAATGTGAACGCAGTGGGGTTTGGATGCAAATGAAGATGAAGGGGAGGTGAAGAAGCCGAGGAGAATCGGTTCCCGATGGAGAAGTAAATGGGAGAAGTGGCGTGCAGGCAGTTGATTAGACGGCTAGGTAGACTAAACGAAAAGGCTATGCGGGTAGACTGATGAGTCATACATGTTCGTGTACATGCCGATCCTTCCTGATAGGTGGGACCTATGCAAACAGATATATAAAATGTGTCGTAGTTTTTTTTTTGAGCGCGTGAGTGGGAGACACAAAATTCTCTGGTTAAGGAATACTCCCTCCATTTAGGTGAGTATAAGTCACCTTATGAAAATCAGGTTTTCCCAAAACCTTTAGGCATGGAGCATTAACTTCCTGCTCGATCCCCTCCCAGCCTCGTTAGCCAGCGTTCTCTTCCTCTGCTGCCGCGTTCTACCTTTCCATTTTCATCTTCTCAAGTGTGGAACGATCTGCATGCCGTCCTTGATGCACCAGAACGACCACTGCATGCATCGCAGCAGAGCGTTGATTGGGCATGCACGAGAATTTGGTTCTACTCGCAATATGGATGATACCTGAATGATGAAGTGAACAGGCATGCTAGCACGGGAGACCTATTTACTCTATACAATACTGGAGTACTCATGTACCTACTACTAGTAGTAGTAGTACAACTGTGGTACACTTGATGGTCAAAATACTATTCATCCGGTCCCCATAGTTAAGTGACAACACCCTGCGCCTGACACTAGTCCAGGCGGCGTGTTCGGGTTACCAAAGTCAGCCTCACCCTGTGCACAGTGCAGTCTGTCACCGCCGCTGTACAGCACATTGGCGCCTCGCCTCGTCTCCCTCTCTGCTCCCATAGCAGCACTCCATCTCCATCTCCGTCTCTGTCTCCATCTCACGGTGCCCCCGTGTACCGTCGCCTCACTCGCCTCCCCCAGTACCACTATTCCCTCGCTAGCCGCTCCAGCACCGACATCTTTCTCCCCCGTAAATCAAGCCCCCTTCCAAACTCCACCATGGCCGAACACGAACCGCGCAGCATCCATATGAGCCGCGATTGGAGCAATCTCCCCAGTGACATCCTCGACCTCTGTTGTTCGTGTATGGATATGTTGAGCGCCCTACGGCTGGCTGCATGCTCGAGGGACATGCACACGGCCATCGTCGAAGCGAGGCCTAAGCTTTTCAAGACACCCTGCTTGCTGCTATCTGGTCTTGCGAGATTGGCTCACCATGATACGGAGGCGTGCATGATGCCCCTCGACTTCAATCCGATCTCCATTAGCCGAAACTTCTTTGCAGGTATGTAGTGGGTCGTCGTACATCATTTCCCTCGACATCGATCCGATCACCATCACCCGAAACTTTTGGCAGGTATGTACTGGGTCGGCATGAACTCCCATTGGATGGCTGCCTTCAGAGAAGACGGTAAAAAGTTGGTGCTCATGAACTTCCAGACCTCCCATGAGATTATCCTTCCTCCGTTGGATTATATAGAGTATTACCATCGCGGTCCAAGTCATCTAGATTACTACGTTAGTTGGACGGACCTTGTTTTGTAGAAGATTGTAATCTGCCAAGTGCCCACACGACATGCGAATTACGCAGACTTCAAGCTAATTGCCTTGTTCGACTGCGGACTCGCCTATCTTTACGCCGGTGCCTTCTTTAGCTGGAGACAACTCGGCTCGCAGTGGATCATCGTCAAAGATGATACACACTTCTGTGATGCTATTGAACACAATGGCATCATCTACGCGATCGACAAAGCAGATGGCACCACGTATTGCTGGGACGGCGTGTGTAAGTTGTTTCCTCTCATGTTAATGATGACGCCATGACACTGTTTGAACTTTTTGTGATGATTGGCATATCTCTGTTTGAGTAGAATTTGAGTAGAACTATGGAAATGTATTAGAGACACCGTAAATCAGCTATATTTGGAATGAGTTAATTCATGCGATTGTGACCATGTCATTATAGCCAATTTGTACCCTAAATAATCAAACGGTTAGGAATATATGGATATTATCCTTATTTTACAGTAATCTATATACTACTACTAAATATGAGTGTGTATCAATGGCCATGTTAGTTTCCTCATTTTCATGATGTAGAAACATGCACCACACTGTTGGTTTCATCTAACCATACATTAGGGAAGTAAATGTGCATATGGAGAACTCTATATTTGGAAGTAGTGAAATCCTGCAATGCTTACCATGTGTACATACCTATATTCGCCCTTCAGCAATCAATGGCTAGAATAATATCCTCACAAAAATTTTGCCCACAGAACACGAGTATATAACAATGCATGGTCTGTTAGTTACCTTGAAGAATTTGTTTGTGAGGACAGAACATGATTACATAACATGCATGACATGGTAGTTTCCTGTGAAGAATCGATTGCGAGATAACATGAGTATAACCATGCATGGCACTTCTATATTTTCGAACCCAGTATACATTTCCCTGTATTTTCCTCCCAGTTCCAACAGGGACATATCAATGTTGTTTCTTGCATTATCCTACTCATACTCTGAACAATGCTGATCTTACATTAACAATACCTGTCCTTTTTGATATGATGCAGTGTCCCTACAGTTACTGCCCTTTGTAATCACACCACCTTTGCCAAAAACAGGGAAGCACAAGTGGTTCCTCGCTCGGTCAGACGACAACAAAAGACTGATGATCATTCAGACACATGAGCCAGAAAAGTTATATTGCACAAAACCTAGTGTATACAAGCACCGTGTAATACGTGAGTATCCGGACAGTGGCCGTTACGTCTATGAGCAGGATACCAGCTTGTTGGGGCCTTTAGGATTTTTTTAGTTGGAGGCGGGTAAATAGCCTTGGTTCACACTCTCTATTTCTCGGACTCAATTATCTGATTAACTAGGAGATCACCGTTGGCAAGGACCTTGATGGCAGAGAGGCTCTGTTTGCAATGGAAAACTGTGTCTACACGGCGAGCCCTAGGAGTTCAGGAGCAAACTCCCCTGATTGTCAACGATACAACCTGCAGCCAAAAGAAGGTGAGAATGACAAAGGCATCCAGATTAACTTTGATCCTTGGATGTCTCAATTACGACGGGCAGTGATGTGGTTCGAGCCTTTAGGTTGATAGGTAATTGGGCTTTTGCATCGAAAGGGTGGAGTACTGGTGTCTCCGGATCACTGATCGCTGAAGCGGGGCTGCAAATTATGATGGTGTTGGATCATCTCTTCGAATGACTTTGTTGTCTTTGCTGCTGGTTCTGGATGGGTAGTTCTTTCTTTTGTTATGCATATTCCTTGTCATTTGGTCATCCTCGTCTATGTCACTCTTACTATGTAATAGTTGCTTCTGTTTAGAATGTCATTCTCGTCTGGATCATGAGAGTCTGAGCGCTGCAGATGGGTGCGTTTTGGTGGTGTAGCAAGACTTCTTATGAACTATCATGTCCTGCTGTTTATGTCAGTAGTAGTCACTAGTCAGTGTTTGAATGTTGTATATATCGTTGTTTCGAACTGTTTATTGTCTCGAACTACTGGTGGGCTAAATGAGGGCATCACCATTCTCCAGTGTTCAGGGTATATCTCCTTTTTTTAAAGTTATATAATTTGAGCTCAGTGTCTTTTCGATGATGTACACTTGTTTGGGCCAGTGAGGTGTCGTTGAATATGGGCCGAGTAGTAACGCAATGCCAAACAGGCCAATTATGACTCTCAGGCTGGGCTCTCAAAAGATCCTGAAAAAAAAGGCCGGGCTCTCCAAAAAAGAATGAATAAGGACTCTTAGGCCGACATGTGGGCGCCACCGGTGTTTTCGTGCGCTTGCGCGCCGAGAGCATATTGGCGTGTGCTCGAAATTCATGCTACCTTTTCATCCGTAGTCTCCCGCCCCTCCCCCACCTCTGGAATCTCGATTCCTACTCCAGTTCCCCCAAATCCCCCTCCTGTACTCCCTGTACTCAAGTGCACTATCATGTCACCGGTCAACGCGGATCTCCGAGCCGGAGATCCTGAGGTCCGTCCTGCCTTCGGTCACTGCATGCTGTCGCTCAACAGTGGCATGGCGGCGCTTAACGACCAGTTTGCCGGCAAAGTGCTGATGGTAACCATCAATGGCGACCGGCCTCCCATCTCGCTGGATGACCTTGTCAAAGCTCTTGGCATTGTGCACGGCATCCAAATAAGTGACTTGCTCGTCGAAGGCTGTCCACCACCGGCTGATTTCTTCGTCAGGTTCCAGACAACTTTCGACTGCAGTCATGTGTTCGAATCTTCCCGGTGTTTGTTCTGCGATGGCGCGCTGGTGAGCTTTGATTGGTGGCACCCAGGATGGGGCTCGGTGCCCTCTGAGCTTGAGTTTTTAACAAAGCTTACCTTCCACGGCATGCCTCGACGTGCTTGGAACAGCGAGTCCATGAACGAGCTTATCAACGACCTTGGAGGTGAGATCGTAAGTATGTTTGTTCCTCCAGACAGTTGGGCTCTGACGGTTATGGCATGGATGAAGAAGCCGTCCACCATACCGAAGGTGATTGGTGTTGAGATACCGGTGCAGGAACCGGGGTTGTACTATTCGTCGCCACCAAGGCCGCCGTGGACCATGTTAGGGATGTACCTGTATCGAGTGTTCGTGCATGTCGAATAAGTGGTCAATCCATCAATCGAAGTCTTGCCGCCGCCGCTGGTGCCAGGGTTCGTCGATGACGTCCATTACAGGAGTCAACGTCAGACTTTCCCCGTGTTGCTCGGAATGATGGATGGCACAGGGCCTACTCCATCGCACGGCGGAGGCCACTGCTTCTTTGGGAGAAGAGGCAGGGCTGGCTGCCTGGATGTGCTCTAATTTGAGGTAACAACTGAATCTTGTCAGATACTAGTTAAATCCGAGCTATGGGTGTGAAGCACTGATATGCCAGTACATTTGATTGTGACCTGTTCTAATTTTGTACCTGAACTTTTTTTAGAAAGGGTTGTACGTCAACTTAATGTGCTAGGAGAACTTATTGTGTTGTCTGTCTGTTTTCTTTGCACAACATTCAAGATATTTCCCCATCATTGATAAAGACGATGAACCGTTATGTACGACTTCGTTGGTTTCAACATAGTTCTTCCCGTAGCGATCCACTGCTTCCATCCTGATTGTGCCGCCTGCGTGAAATTTTTGTATGCAAGTTCAGTGTGCTATGATGTTCTATATGATTGTGTCAACTATATAAGTTTTTACTGAGCATCAGCAATGCATATGGCTGAAAGATGTATTTACGAGCATCGGCCGATGGGTCTCTCTCTCTATCTCTCTCTCGCTCTCTCACTCACACACACACATGCGCGTGCACATGCACAAGTGGGACCCGTTGAATTATTTATTTGCTCGTGACAGTTTTTAATTAGGTTCCACTATAATCTAACTTTTTTCTTAAGTTATTAATTGAGATCAGTGGCTTCAAAAAGTTGTACAGAAGCCTTGTTTGGGTCTTTCCGGCGTCGCTGAATGTGGGTTGAGTAACCATGTTAGGTTGTACTGTACTACACAGGCCTTTTTTCACTATTTTTTCTTAAATAATACATTTTTTATTAATTTTCATAAATATTACGCTGGGTAAAAAAATTTCAAAAATAATACACCGTCCGCCCGCTGCAGGCCGACTGGGCCTAGTCGGCCCACAGTAGGCCGATTGGATTCCAGTCGGCCTACAGCTGGCCGACTGGCCCCTGTCGGCCCACTGTGGGTCGACTGGAGCTAATTGGCTCGCTGTGGGTTAATTGTTTTTGCAAAAGTGTTAATCATGTATTTAAAAAATATGTGTATTGTGACCTCCTCCGCTCGCTGTGGGCCCACTGTTGACTAAAAAATATGTTTTAAAAAGTGTTAATCATGTATTTAAAAATTGTTAAATGTGTGTATAAAAAATGTTCCCTATCTATACAAAAAAAATTAATGTGTGTATAAAAAATAGCTTTTTTCAACATCAGCAATGCAACTGGGCCGACAGTTGTACACAATATCTGGGTCAACTTGTTATTCTCCGCCCCGCTGGGCTGCAAACTTTCCTAAGAGGTATGCATTAGGCTTAACAAGAAAATGGACTTTAAGAAATAATAAATGGGATGTAATTATAATAACTGAGCAGTTACTATGCATCAAACACGTAATTAGTTTGAAAAATATATTATTTTTGGAATTTGAAAATTTTAATTTCATTACTTGTTGTGCGCGCAATATTTCATTGGATTTTAACGTAATACAACTTTATTTTGAAATTATATTTAACCTGACTAGAAATTTCGGATACAAATATTTCAGATCCCATCAAAATGTGGGAATTTTTTTTGAATTCTGTTTTGAGAGGTTGTTTGAAATTATTAATCGTTGTCCTAGCTAGAAGTTGGGCTGTACTTTTAACAAACTGTAAATGGGCTGTAATAAATTCCATTAGAATTAAAAAATGGGCTGTACATTCTTACAAATCGCAAATGGGCTATATGTTCTCTGCCAAATATGAGCTGTGGGCCTACTAAGTTAACCGTACCAAGGGCTTTGTCAACTTAGTCAATATAAACGATTCTAGCTGCAGTGATCGTACGATGTCCATCCAACGGCCGTAGTGCTTCTTCAACCTCTGGTCTTCTTGCTCCAGCTGCCCAAAGCAGCGCCGGTCGTGTCGCGTGCTCCTACCTCCCGTGGTCGGCTGTGATGCCGCGGAGGCCTCACCGCCCCATACTACTCCCACCGCTGGCCAGGCCATCCCTCTACTCACCCACACCCCCTGTTATTCTATGGCGACGGCAACCTCACACCGCAGCCGAACCAGTGAACCCTCGTACTCCTCTCCACGCGGGCTTCCACTGCTGCGTCTTCCCCGGCTCCACATCGTCCCCTTCCTAGGCCTCGTTGATGTCCAAACCACCGCCCTGGTGCTCTCGGCGCGGCGTGGTCAATGACCGACTTCCATCGGAAGAGTACTGTACGTGGAGAGGCTGACAGCTGGGTCCATGGCAGCCGCAAGGAAGTGCCTCCTTATTACGCGTAAAATAATTATTCCTCCACCTGACAGCGGGGACCCACCGGACGGGCCATCGTATTTCGTGAAAAAAATGATTCGCTCCCTGACTGCTGGGACCCACGAGCTACATCTTCGCACGCAAGGAAGTGCGTCCGAAAAAAAAATGATTCGCCCCCTGACTGCTGGGACCCACCAGGCCCCCGACTACTGGGACCCACCAGCTACATCTTCACACGCAAGGAAGTGCGTCCGGGCAAAAAAACGATTCGCCCCCTGACTGCTGGGACCCACCAGCTACATCTTCGCAGGCAAGGAAGTGTCTGACAGTCGGGACCCACCTGGTCGAAGCGTACGTAGCGTTGTCATTCTGGCCGCGAACGTGTACATACATACTGGTCGATGTAGAGGCGCGCACGTGTCATAGTAGAGGCGCGCACGTGTTGTAGTAGAGGCGCGCACGTAGCATGTACACGTACGTACAGCAGCCAGGGTGCAAGAAAGAAAATACGGCCACGTATGTGTACATACGGGCGGGGTCTCGAACGCCTACTAGCGCATACGTATGGCCAGGGCTCGTGTACATGGCTGGGTCGGAACGGAGAAACAGCGTCGTCGTCGTGTTCATGGGGAGGCAACGGAATGCGTTGTGTTCATGGGGAGGCAACGGAATGCGTCGTGTTCATGGGGAGGCAACGGAACGCGTGGGAGCCAACCGGCTGGGTCAGAACGGAATGCGTGGTCGTGTTCATCGGGAGGGCTTGGACGGAACAGGCGATGGAAACGAGGCCTGGCGTACTGCAAAACGAAGGAAACGGCCTTGTGTTCGACCGGCCATGCTCGAAACGGGATCCTGTTCATCGGGAGGGGTCTGGCGTACCGCAAAACGGAGAAAACGGACCTCCTACGGTCGAAACGGGGGTCCTGTTGATCGGGAGGGGTGTGGCGTACCGCAAAACGGACGAAACGGACTTGTGTTGGAGCGCTACGGTTGAAACGGGGGTCCTGTTCATCGGGAGGGGTGTGGCGTACCGCAAAACGGGACTCCATGGGATAATGTTCATCTCCACCGTCGACCTCCTCCAGCCTCCACGGGCTCCTGTTCATCCAGCCTCCACCGCACGCTACTCCACCGGCTACTGTTCAACCACCCCTCCACCGTCTACTGTTCATCCAGCCCTCCACACCACGGGGTCCTGTTCAACCACCCCTCCACGGGCACCCCTCCATCGTCTACTGTTCATCCAGCCCTCCACACCACGGGGTCCTGTTCAACCACCCCTCCACCGTCTACTGTTCATCCAGCCCTCCACACCACGGGGTCCTGTTCATCCACCCCTCCACGGGCACCCCTCCACCGTCTACTGTTCATCCAGCCTTCCACCACACCACGGGGTCCTGTTCATCCAGAGGCAACGCCACCACTCACTGTTCATCCAACCCCCCCCCCCCCCCCCCCCCCCCCCCCCCCCCCCCCCCCCCCCCCCCCCGCAACGCTCACTGTTCATCCCATCGATCGGCTTCAGTTAGCAGCAGTAGCGAAGGAATCGCTCGATCGGGTTCAGTTAACAGCCATCGATCGATCGCTCGGGTTCAGTAACGTGTAACCTGCAATGCAATCGCTCGGGTTCAGTTAGAGCCCAATGCCTCGCTCGGGTTCAGTTAGAGCCAACGCCTCGCACACACGCGCGTACGTGTACGAGAAAAACGCGCATCGCTCGGCCCCCGACCTCCCACCGTAACTGGGAACTCCCCAAAATTTTCCTCCCCCTCGCTCCTACCACAGTTTTTTCCATCATGGACGGCCCAAAGAATGTCATGCAGCTGCGTCTCCGGCCCGCCTAGGACGAAAAGCCCATTTTCTATCATGATTTTTTGTCATAGAAGTAGGATCCCACCACATCTATGATGATACCGGGTTTTGTCACAATTATCGTCATAGAAGTGTCATATGTATGACAGAAAAAAAATTCGTTCGGCCCAAAATGTCACGGATGTGTCTTTTTTTTGTAGTGACAGCAGCAAGCTCGAGGTTGTGAACTGGGTAGTTTTCTTTGTGAGGGCGCAGTTGATGAGAGGCATAAGCAATCACTATGCGCTCTTGCATTAGGACACAGCCTAATCCTTGATGGGAAGCGTCGCAGTAAATGACGAAGTCCTTCTTAGTATCAGGTGGAGCAAGCACTGGGGCAGAAGTCAACTTGTCTTTGAGCGCCTGGAAACTTCTTGACACTTGTCTGTCCATTCGAACTTGACACCCTTATGCAACAGATTAGTCAGAGGCCTGGCAATCTTGGAGAAGTTCTCGATGAATCGATGGCAATAGCTGGCGAGATCGAGAAAACTTCGGACTTGCTTGACATTCTTCGGAGGAGTCCAATCAAGAATAGCCTGAGCTCGTTCAGGGTTGACGGCAATACCATCCTTGGAGATGACATGCCCAAGATAGGTTACTTCGGGGAGCCAAAATTCACACTTGGAATACTTAGCATACAGTTGATGCTCTCGAAGCTTTTCCAGCACAAGACGAAGATGTTCAGCATGTTCTTCTTTGTTCTTGGAAAATACCAGGATATCATCCAGATAAACCACGACGAACTTGTCGAGGTAATCCATGAATATATAATTCATCAGGCAGAGAAAGTGGCTGGAGCATTCGTTAAGCCGAATGACATGACAGTGTACTCGTATGATCCATACCAAGTCACGAAGGCGGTTTTGGGGATATCCTCTTCACGAACACGGATATGGTGGTAACCCAACCTCAAGTCGAGTTTGGAGAACACTGATGAACCAGCCAGTTGATCATAAAGATCATTGATCCGAGGAAGAGGATATTTATTCTGAATGGTAGCTTGGTTTATAGGACGGTAGTCTTGGACTAATCGGTTTGTCCCATCCTTCTTCTTAACAAAGAGAGAAGGTGCTCCCCAAGGAGAGAAACTTAGGCGAATGAAACCTTCAACAAGAGATTTGTCGATTTCCTCCTTAAGCTCAATGAGTTCATGTGCCGGCATCTTGTAGGGTCGTTTGGCTATAAGGGTGGTGCCGGGTTTCAAGTCGATGATGAATTCGACAGCTCTAGCAGGGGGAATCCCTGGAAGTTCTTCTGGGAAGACATCTTGGAATTCACGAACGATGGGAATGTTTTCAATGCCCTCGAGTGGTGCAGCGTTCAATGCATTCAAGGCATAAAGTCGTGCCTCGGCGTTCTGAACTAGATGAGCTTGGTAAGCAATTATTTCATCAGAAGGGTGTAGCAGATGGACGACCTTAGTGGCGCAAACTATAGAAGCAGTATGCGCTTTCAACCAATCCATTCCTAGAATGAGGTCGATGCTACAGGACTTCAGTACGATGGGAGAGGCAAGGAATTCCAGTCCTTCAATTTCAATGGGAACGTTGTGACTAACCATAGAGGTTTGACACTGGCCCGCAGGAGTGTGTACCACAATCGCAGTGTTCATCTCTTTGTATTTAATGCCATGCATGAATGCAAACTTAGCTGATATGAATGAATGTGATGCTCCTATATCAAATAAAACAGATGCTGGTACTGAATTTACGAGGAGTGTACCCATCACGGTAGCAGGCTGGTCTAGAACTTCATTGAGATCAACGTGGTTGGCACGAACACGACCATAAGACTTGGCATCGTTGTTGCGAGGCTGGTTGCTTCCACGGCCAGCTATGGGAAGGGCCAGTTGATTCTGGTTCTGATTCTGATAGCAGTTCCTGGCAAGGTGACCAGGTTGGCCACACTTGTAGCACAGACCATTATTGGGAGTGGGAACAGGAGCTCGGGGTGGTGGAGCTGGAAGTCTTGGCTGCCTAGTTGGTGGGGGAGGCAGATGCGGTGCAGCATAGGACTGCCTTGGAGCAGGTGCAGTTGGCTGGTACATACTGTTGGGAATCCATATCCTATGCTTCTGTGAGGACAGGCCCAAAGATGAGCCCGTGTCACAGTTGCGCCTGTGAGAGCTCTGGTGTTCCTGCAGACTAGTTTCGACATTGATGGTCGTGTTCACCAAGGTGGTGAAATCAGCAAAGTCATGCACTAGAAGTGCAAGCTTGATGTCTGCTTGAAGGCCATCATGGAACTTCTCCTGTCTGCATGCATCAGTTGCAATGTCTTCTTCAGCATAGCGGGACAAGTCCAGAAACTCCCGTTGATAAGCTTCCATGGTTTTGTTGCCTTGGGTGAGGCTACGGAACTCGCGCTTCTTATGGTCCATGACCCCCTGAGGAATGAAGCGAGCACGGAAGGCAGCTTGGAAGTCTGGCCAGGTGATGATTGTTTCAACCGGAAGGGTACGCCTGTGGCTGTCCCACCATTGAGCAGCGGGTCCCTTCAAGAAGAAGGAAGCAAAGGTGACATAGCTGGCAGGGGCTACATCAGCCGACTCCATCTCATAGGTGATGTCACAGAGACAGTCATCAGCATCCAGAGGCTGAGTTGAGCTGCGGTACACAGTTGGGTTGAGGCGCATGAAATCCTGTAGAGTCACTTGGGTTGGTTGCTGGTTCATATTGGGGCGAGGAAACTGAGCCATAATATTCTCCATGAACTGGCGATTCAGCTCAAACTGTTGCATCATCCCAGCCATGTACTCAGGCGGGGGTGGGGGAGGGTTACCACGACCACGACCACCTGGTCTAACCATCCTGCTAATATATAACAGGGGTAGTTCAGCATTGAGAATTTGCAAGGGCAAAAATCATTCATGATGAAACATGCATAATGAAAGGAACACGATAGATACTACTTAGTAGTTGGCATAGCTTACAAAAGAGATCATGCATAGAGTTTGGTACACAGAGTTCAGTACACAGACTAAGAACATCATAGGCGGCACGCAGGCTCGCGGCGAATGCATCTAACACTAACAAGCAAGCCTATATCAGTCCCAGGAGGAACTGTGGAGGTAGGTGTAGCCTGATAGCTGGTAGTGACGTGAAGGGAAGACCTCCACGTGAGTAGCCTGGGGTCCGCGGATACTCTGGTGCAGAACCCGACGCGCAGGTGGCAGGAGAGGACCAAGTGCGGGAGAGTAGCCTCCCACATCTGGCCAGCCGACGCCCTGGGGCATCACGGTCCTGGTAGGGTAGATCACAGAACGCGACAGATCACTAGATCGATCAGAGGGGTGCAACAGCGTCAGAGCACGGTACAGGTGCTGACGGGTGGTGTACAACTCGTGGCGAAGAGCTCGGTTAGCTCTATCCAGCCCATCAGCATGCAGAACCAGGTTCTGATGGTAGAAGGGCTCTCAGGTGACAGTGGAGTAGGCAGCAGTGTAGTATCCCTCCGCACCAACATCGGATGCGATAGCAATGTGCCTGAAGGAGGAGGTGTCCAACTCCCGATACTCTCCACGAAGACGTGTCAGAGCAGCATAAGCAGCATCGTGGACCACCATGTCGATAGTCACTCCAACACCATGAGCAGTGTGCAGCACGGTAGTGGAGTCATACTCCCGAGAGTAGAGGTGGACGATGGCACGGTACTGCTCCTGGTTGAAGTCCTGGTACTCCTCATAGACGGTGTACTTAGGGTGCCAGCGATAACCCAGATAGATCATCATCTCAACCAACACAGCAGGTGATCCTGAGGCACCAATGGCCGTCATGTGGCGCACGACCTGTCTCGTGGGTTCCATCTGAAAACAAAGATGTTTCAAAGGAGTCAACTGACAGTGTGGATAATGTTCAATATACTACTCTAAAGAATAGCTAGGGCTTATCCAACTTTGGGGTGAACGTGGTCACCGGATCCTAATGTTAAAGTTAGTAAAATCGTTTAACCTGAGTAGAAGAGAGTTCAGAGTCCCAGAGTAAGGATCGAGGAGTAAAAGATACTAATACCACCCAGATGGCGACGTGGGCCCGTAAGGCACACAGCCATGTTAGTAAAAGTTTTTATAATGTCTAGACTCGACTTCGGCCAAGGAGTGTGGAAGGGGGATTCCTAGAGGCAGTCGGCTCTGATACCAACTTGTGACGCCCCCGAGTCAATCGTACACTAAACATACACACAAACGTGTACGATCAAGATCAGGGACTCACGGGAAGATATCACAACACAACTCTACAAATAAAATAAGTCATACAAGCATCATATTACAAGTCAGGGGGGCTCGAGGGCTCGAATACAAGAGCTCGATCATAGACGAGTCAGCGGAAGCAACAATATCTGAGTACAGACATAAGTTAAAGAACTCTGCCTTAAGAAGGATAGCACAAACTGGGATACATATCGAAAGAGGCGCAGGCCTCCTGCCTGGGATCCTCCTAAACTACTCCTGGTCGTCGTCAGCGGGCTGCACGTAGTAGTAGGCACCTCCCGAGTAGTAGTAGTAGTCGTCGTCGACGGTGGCGTCTGGCTCCTGGGCTCCAACGTCTGGTCGCAGCAATCGGGTATAGGAAGGGGGAAAAGGGGGGAGTAAAGCAACCGTGAGTACTCATCCAAAGTACTCGCAAGCAAGGAGCTACACTACATATGTATGCATTGGTTATCAAATGGAATAAGGGTATCATATGTGGACTGAACTGCAGAATGCCGGAATAAGAGGGGGATAGCTAGTCCTATCGAAGACTACGCTTCTGGCCACCTCCATCTTGCAGCAGGAGAAGAGAGTAAATGGTAAGTTCACCAAGTAGCATTGCATAGCATAAACCTAACTGATGATCCTCCCCTCGTCGCCCTGTGAGAGAAAGATCACCGGTTGTATCTGGCACTTGGAAGGGTGTGTTTTATTAAGTATCCAGTTCTAGTTGTCATAAGGTCAAGGTACAACTGTGGGTCGTCCTTTTACCGAGGGACACGGCTATTCGAATAGATCAACTTCCCTGCAGGGGTGCACCACATTTCCCAACACGCTCGATCCCCTTTGTCCGGACACACTTTTCTGGGTCATGCCCGGCCTCGGAAGATCAACACGTCGCAGCCCTACTTAGGCACAACAGAGAGGTCAGCACGCCGGTCTAAATCCTATGGCGCAGGGGTCTGGGCCCATCGCCCTTTGCACACATGCACATTGCGAACGCGGCCGGAGAGTAGACCTAGCAACCTCCATTACAAAGGAAGTTGCATTATGCGGTCCAACCCGGCGCGCGCTGCTCAGTCGCTGACTTCACGAAGGCTTCGGCTGATACCACGACGTCGAGTGCCCATAACTGTTCCCGTGTAGTTGGTTAGTGCGTATAGGCCAGTAGCCAGACTCAGATCAAATATCAAGATCTCGTTAAGCATGTTTGTCGGTGTCAAAACCGGCGGATCTCGGGTAGGGGGTCCCGAACTGTGCATCTAGGCCGGATGGTAACAGGAGGCAAGGGACACGAAGTTTTACCCAGGTTCGGGCCCTCTTGATGGAGGTAAAACCCTACGTCCTGCTTGATTAATATTGATGATATGGGTAGTACAAGAGTAGATCTACCACGAGATCAGAGAGGCTAAACCCTAGAAGCTAGCCTATGGTATGATTGTTGTTCTATATGTTGTCCTACGGACTAAAACCCTCCAGTTTATATAGACACCGGAGAGGGTTAGGGATACACAAAGTCGGTTACAATGGTAGGAGATCTACATATCCGTATCGCCAAGCTTGCCTTCCACGCCAAGGAAAGTTCCTTCCGGACACGGGGCGAAGTCTTCAATCTTGTATCTTCATAGTCCGGGAGTCCGGCTGAAGGTATAGTCCGGCTATCCGAACACCCCCTAATCCAGGACTCCCTCAATAGCCCCCGAACCAGGCTTCAATGACGATGAGTCCGGCGCGCAGATTGTCTTCGGCATTGCAAGGCGGGTTCTCCTCCAAATTCCGTGTACCTGTTGAATAAAGTCCGGTTTCTTGTAGATGTTGCGCTCCTTGGCTTCTACGCCTAATAATGGTCGTTTCCCACGTGTCAAACGAATATGAAAAGTCTGAGTGTTTTTACATTCACACCCCTAGCCGCGTAAATGAGCTGCCTTATTTAAGGGGACGAGGATTTAGATCCAAACCACATCTTCCCCCCTTCGCGAGTGTTCATCAGAGCGCATCCGACAAAGGTCCATTCCACCATGGCCAGCTGTCGCAACTCCTCCTTTCGCCCTTCCAGCCCTTAGCCTGGATATTGGGAGAGATGCTCCATCCCGCATAGCGAGCTAGTGACGCTCCAGACCAAGGGATTTCTCCCCCTGACCTATATGATCCCGGTTCGAGCCGGTCTTGCCATCTATAACGGCGGAAAGCAAGCGAAGAGTGCCCCCAATCCCTCCAAAGGAGAGCGGGTATTCCTTGTCCCTTATTTAATAAGGGGGCTCGGGTTTCCAATCCATCCATTTCTCCGAGGGCTGCTGGAGTTCTACGGCCTCCAGCTACACAATCTCACGCCTGCCTCCGTATTGCATATCGCGGGCTTCGTAGCCCTCTGCGAGCTGTTTTTGGGTGTCGAGGCTCATTTCGGGCTATGGAAAAGGTTATTCTGCCTTGTGCCCCGCTCTAAGGAGGGGTCAATGTATCAAGTGGGCGGAGCCGAAGTGTGGCGCATCGCCGGGACCGGATATCTGTCCGGAACCCCAAAGAAGGCGTCCGAAGACTGGCCCTCGGAATGGTTTTATATAGAGGACGTCCCGCTGCCGGATCCTGTCCGGATCGGCCTCCCTGAATTCGACAGTGCTCCCTTAAAGAAGCGCCTAAGCTGGCGTCCACGGAGCCCTCAGAGGGAAAGTGACAGGGACATCATTTACCTGATGGGCCGAATAAGATTGTTAGCCCATTCCGGACTGACCATGATCGGGGTTATGGCCGAATGCATCATGCGGGGGGTGCAGCCGCTTCAGTATAGAAGCCACCCATGTGGGACTTCAACGGGGAGGACGACGCCACCCGCTATGGTCGTAAGGGGCCGGATTCAGCTGCCGCTCTACTAAAGATCTTGTCCACTTTGTATAAGGGAGAAGAGGAGGAATTTCTCCACGTCAACCCACAGGGTGGATTCTCTATGCACAATCCCCCAAGCTGGGTAAGCGGTCACATTTACTTGCCCATTCATTTTGTATTCCCATTGTTAAATATTCAGTCTAACGACTTCAACACAGGAACTGCGCCGGGCTATTAAGGAAATAAACAGCCCTCCTCCGCAACCCGAGGACCCAGGACAGTCCCTCGACCCGGCCTCTCAAGCGGATCCGTACATATCTGTGGAGCTGATTGATGGAGTGTTCCATCAATTGAGCAAGGACAACGCCTTGGTGGCCATTACGGCCGATTACCCAGGGCTAATCCCGGCCTCCCAGGTAACTGAGATCGAAGTCCCAGCACCCCGAATAGGTGTCCGCCCTCTCGTGTTTTCAGTTTCCTGATTATAACCGAGCTTTGCAGGGGAGGTTTTTGAGATGGGAGGCCGAACCTGCGGCGGCAAGCCAACGAGGGGCCGCAGGGCCCCGTGGGCAGAAAAGAGGTTCAGTCCGGACCGAGGCGTCAGCGCAAAGGTATGGCGCGCCCCCTTATCCCATGTGTTACACCTGCGAGGCATATTAACACTCGTGCTCTCTTTAGGACAAAGAGACCTCGCCGGACTATACCCGGAGAAGCTGCCAACCGCGCCTCCACCAGCCAGGCTCCAAAGCCTGGTCCGGAGGCGGAGGCGAACACAAGGCGCGCACCGGACGCTCCTCCGATGGAGGATGTGGACAGGTTGTCTGCCACCAACTCTGAGGTGGAGAGTGCCATGAACCACAGGCGTCGCCGGACAATTCTTCGCGACGCTTGTTTCTCCCAAGAGGCATTAGATGCCTTTAATTCGGGAGATGCATACCTCCGTGCCGCTCAAAATGGTCTAGCCAGAGCCACGGAGCAATATGTAAAAGACATACGGGTAAGAAATTTTTTGGTAATTATATATATATACCAGTAGCCCCCGAGACTTGAAACAGTTAGAATAATTTATTTAAGGATCATTTGTTATGCAGGTTCTTACAGAAAAGAATTCCCTACTATCCAAGGAGCTGGAAGAGTGCAAAGCCCAACTTGAGGCCGCACTAGCCGCGGCAGGGGAGCCCAAGGAGACCCCCTCTGGTAATATACACTTCGAAAGATAAGTATTTTGTGAAGCATGGCATGGGTGCGAATCTGAGAAATGAAATTGCAGATGGTGCTGGATTGAATCCGGAAAGGCAACACCTCCTACGCTAGTTAAAGGCTGGTGAGAAGGTGCTGACAAAGGTGAGGCGGGAGAAGAACGATCTCCAAGATGCCAACACCAAGCTGGGCGTCGAGCTAAAAGATGTTCGTGCCCAGCTGTCAGACTCCGTTAAGGAGAATTAGCGACTTCGGCGCGGCATATTTAGTAAGTGCTTGAACGAACCTTTGAAATAAAGTTCGGCGGGGAAGTCGACTAACAGAGCAATGTCTGTAGGTGTGCTAACAGGTCGTCTTGCAGAGGAGATGCCCGGTTCTACGGGTGACCTTCTTCCCGAGCTCTCGCAACTGCTCGATCGAGTTCGGCAGGCGATGCAAGGTGTCGCCCAGGCCCTGTGGCCATCCATCTCCATGCCCAAAGGTCTTGGAGAGCTTGCGGAGAATCTAAAGGGAGCACGGTGGTGCTTCCGATTGTGGAAGATATCGGCCTGCCGTCAAGGCGCTAGGGAGGCCTGGGCTATGGTGAAGACGCGGTACACAAAGGCTGACCCCAACCACATGGCCGAGGTCGGTCCTGTGGGGCCCGATGGGAAGGAGATCCATGTAAGCTTAGTATATGGCCAAGTAGAATTGGCTGCAAAGTATTCCCAGTAGGACTGTATATTAGACAGCCTGTTAGATGGTATTGAAGAGGAATACAATCAGTCAGATTGACTATGTAATTTAATTGACATTTATAATGCCTTCTAGCCGGATTGTAGATCGTTTGTCATGGCCGACCTTTTCGCTTCAGCCTCGGGACCTGACGGTCTGGAGTGTGTCCGAATTCCCATGTGATTATATAAGAACCGGGGAATGCATGGAGACCAGGCGTAGGGGTCATTAGTGCGTGAACAGACAAGTGCCCGACTAGTTATGTTATATTACATGGTTAGTAAGAAACATCTTCCAGGGAGAATAGTTCCGTTAGGGGTTCCTTTCCCTGGGAGGCATGCCCTAAAGTGCATGCCCATTCTGCGAAAAAGATGCAGCAGAAAGCATCTGGGGGCGCATAAATAAATAAGTGAAAAGATCATCTTTTAGGTCACCGATCGAGTATTCCCTTAAGAACGCTAGCTTTCGGCTTCACCCAGTCTGAGGTACACATCCGGCTGATCCGGCAGTAACAATCGCAGAGGTGCTCCCTTTACCACCTAGCCGAATAATCGGGAACGTAGGGGTAAGCACAGGAGCCAGGCAACCCAGCTTGGCCAAAACTTAAGTCATATTGATGCATATAATGGTGAAATAAAAAGGTACATGCGGAAGTGTAACACATGTGTTGGGCATGAAGCCCGTATAAATAAGCTTCTGTTAAAAGAAGCCCCCAGGTTTAATGAGTGCGAATAGCACGTCATTTGATGAGCCTTTAAAGGTTATAAGAGAAAGGAAGGGGTGAAGGAGAGAAATGTAAGACAGACAGTATATATAAAAAATGGACAGAGGAAGGAGACGAACACAGAGTCCGGCGCTAGGCATAGAATCTTCGGAGACGGGCTGCGTTCCATGGGTTCGGCTCAAGTCGGTTATCCGATGCATCTCGCAGACGGTACGCTCCACCAGTCAGGACTTGGTCAATTATGAAGGGACCTTCCCACTTGGGCTTGAGTTTGTCCTTTTTCTTGTCCGGCAGGCGTAGAACAAATTTGCCAACGTTGTAATTTTTGGCCCGTACTTCTCTGCTTTGGTATCTTCGAGCCTGCTGTTGATAGAATGCGGAACGGGATTTTGCCACGTCGCGCTCCTCCTCCAATGCGTCCAAACTGTCCTGCCGATCGAGCTTGGCTTCTCTTTCTTTGTACATGCGCACTCGAGGTGAGTCATGAATTATGTCGCAAGGCAAAACTGCCTCTGCGTCGTACACCATAAAGAATGGTGTGTATCCGGTGGTGTGATTCGGCATGGTCCGCAGCCCCCAGAGTACGGAGTCGAGCTCCTCTACCTAGTGCGTGTTAGATTCCTTGAGGGACCGCACTAATCTGGGTTTGATGCCGCTCATGATAAGACCATTTGCACGTTCGACTTGGCCGTTAGTTTGTGGGTGGTAGACGGAAGCATAATCAAGCTTGATGCCCATGTTTTTGCACCAGAGTTTTACCACGTCGGTCGTGAAGTTCATGCCATTATCAGTGATGATGCTGTGGGGGGCGTCGTAGCGGTGTACAACCCCGGATATAAAGTCTATCACCGGTCCGGATTCGGCCGTCTTAACAGGCTTGGCTTCTATCCATTTGGTGAACTTATCCACCATGACCAGTAAGTATTTTTGCTTGTGGGTTCCGCCTTTAAGGGGTCCAACCATGTCAAGCCCCCAGACCGCGAAGGGCCAAGTAGTGGGGATAGTTTGGAGGGCGGTGGGTGGCATATGGCTTTGGTTTGCAAAGAGCTGGCAACCGGTCCATCGTTGGACTAAGTCCTGAGCGTCTGCCCGGGCCGTCGGCCAATAAAAGCCTGTACGGAAGGCCTTGCTTACAAGGGACCGAGCTGCGGCGTGATGACCGCCGAGTCCGGCATGAATTTCAGCCAGGAGGTTCCACCCTTCCTCTTCGGAGATGCACCTTTGAAGGACTCCGGTAGTGCTTTTCTTATAAAGCTCTCCCTCGTGGACTCTGTAGGCTTTGGATCGCCGCACTATGCAGCGTGCCTCATTTTGGTCCTCCGGGAGTTCCTGCCTAGTAAGGTAGGCGAGGAATGGTTCTGTCCACGGGGCGATGACGGCCATTATTACGTGGGCTGAAGGTGTTATTTCATTGGCAGAGCCTCCGATTGTGTCAGAATGTTCGGTGTCGGGCAGTGCGGTTGGGTCCGGGCTGTTATTGTTTGGCTCCCCTTCCCATACTACGGATGGCTTGAACAGCCTTTCCAAGAAGATGTTGGGGGGACTACATCGCGTTTTGCGCCGATGCGTGCCAGGACATCTGCGGCCTGATTATTTTCCCGGGCTATATGGTGAAATTCAAGCCCTTCGAACCGAGCTGACATTTTTAGGACGGTGTTGCGGTAAGCTGCCATTTTTGGATCCTTGGCATCGAAGTCTCCATTTATTTGGGATATTGCGAGGTTCGAGTCCCTGCACACCTCTAGGCGTTGAATGCCCATGGATACTGCCATCCGGAGACCATGTAAAAGGGCCTCATATTCGGCTGCATTGTTGGAGTCTTTGTACATAATCTGGAGTACATATTGAACTGTGTCTCCTATGGGGGACGTCAAAACGACGCCAGCCCCTAGTCCGGCCAACATCTTGGAGCCGTCGAAATGCATGATCCAATTTGAATATGTGTCATACTCTTTAGGGAGTTCGGCCTCCATCCATTCTGCGACGAAGTCGGCCAAAACTTGTGACTTGATGGCTCATCGTGGCTTATAAGTTATGTCGAACGGGAGGAGCTCAATGGCCCATTTTGCAATCTGGCATGTTGCGTCATGGTTGTTTATAATATCATTAAGTGGTACTTCCGAGGCTACTGTTATTGAACACTCTTGAAAGTAGTGTCGTAGCTTCCGGGATGCCATGAATACCGTGTAAGCAATCTTTTGATAATGCGGGTACCGTGATT
Source organism: Triticum urartu (assembly GCF_003073215.2). Classification (NCBI taxonomy): domain Eukaryota; kingdom Viridiplantae; phylum Streptophyta; class Magnoliopsida; order Poales; family Poaceae; genus Triticum; species Triticum urartu. The sequence goes on along the minus strand of NC_053028.1, from coordinate 500,205,062 downwards.
TGCACAGAGTGAGGACAGTGGACACATAATAGACCGGCTTTTTAAGGGGGAATTTATGTCCGTCCGTTTCTCATTCGACGATGAGCACTGCGCTTACCACCTGATGTGTTGCTGCAATGTACAATAGCATCGGTTCGCCAATGTTTGGCGCGGCCAGGACTGGGTTTGTTGCCAATATGGCTTTTATTTCGTCGAGTCCGGCCGTGGCTGCATCCGTCCATTCGAAGTGTTCGGTGCGCCGAAGGAGGCGGTAAAGAGGTAGGGCCTTTTCTCCCAAGCGGGAGATAAAGCGGCTTAGAGCCACCACGCATCCGGTTAACTTTTGTATTTGTTTGAGGTCCTTTGGGATATCCAATTGTGACAGAGCTCGGATCTTGGCTGGATTTGCTTCAATTCCTCTACCGGATACAATGAAGCCCAAGAGCTTTCCGGCTGGGACGCCGAAAACGCATTTTTCCGGGTTGAGCTTGATGTCGTATGTTCGGAGGTTATCGAATGTGATCCTCAAGTCGTTTACTAGAGATTCGACATGTCTTTTTTGACGACCACATCATCTACATATGCCTCCACCGTTTTGACGATCTGGTTTGCCAGACATGTCTGAATCATGCGCTGATATGTTGCACCGGCGTTTTTGAGCCCGAAGGGCATTGTGTTGAAGCAGAATGGGTCGTATGGTGTGATAAATGTCGTTGTGGCTTGGTCTGATTCTGCCATCTTGATTTCATGGTAGCCGGAATATGCGTCGAGGAAACACGACGAGTCGTGTCCTGCGGTAGCGTCGATAATTTGATCGATGCGGGCGAAGGGGAAGGGATCCTTTGGGCAAGCCTTGTTAAGGTCTTTAAAATCAACGCACAGGCGCCAGGATTTGTCCTTCTTTGGTACCATCACCAGGTTTGCTAGCCAGTCCGGATGTTTTATATCTCTGATGAATCCGGCCTCCAATAGCTTTGCTAGCTCCTCTCCCATGGCATGTCTCTTAGATTCGGAAAAACGCCGAAGAGCTTGCTTGACAGGTTTGAATTCTTTTAGGATATTTAAGCTGTGCTCGGCTAGCCTGCCTGGGATTCCTGGCATGTCTGAAGGGTGCCAGGAGAAAATGTCCCAGCTCTCTCGTAGGAACTCTTGTAGTGTGGCATCTACATCAGGGTTTAAATGTGCTCCGATGGAAGCTGTTTTATTGGGGTCCGTTGGATGGACCTGGAATTTGACTATTTTGTCCGCCGGTTTAAAGGAGGTGGACTTGGATCTTTTGTCGAGTACCACATCATCTCTATTCATCGTGGAGCGTAGCGCAGTTAGTTCCTCAGCCGCTAGGGCTTCGGATAGTGCCTCGAGGGCCAGTGCGGCTGTCTTGTTTTCGGCGCGGAGTGCTATGTCCGGATCACTAGCGAGAGTGATGATCCCATTGGGCCCGGGCATCTTGAGCTTCATGTACCCGTAATGGGGTATTGCTTGGAAGATTGTAAACGCTTCCTGCCCTAGCATAGCGTGATAACCGCTGCTGAACGAAGCCACATGGAACGTGACCTCTTCGGACCTGTAATTATCCAGCGTGCCGAACACCACATCTAGTGTGATTTTTCCTGTACAGCACGCTTCCCGACTGGGGATTATTCCTCTAAAGGTTGTGCTGCTTCGCTCGATGCGGTTCCAGTTTATTTCCATTTTTTGAAGGGTTTCCTCGTAAATGAGGTTCAATCCGCTGCCGCCGTCCATGAGTACCTTGGTAAGACGAAAGCCTTCCACTATTGGACTGAGGACCAATGCAGCTGGTACTCGGGCTGTTCGGAATTTAGGTTCATCACTGGCGTTAAAGGTAATAGCCGTGTCACTCCATGGGTTTATTGTTGCCACTTGGTAGATTTCGGCAAGGCTGCGGAGTGTCCTTTTTCGCATGTTATTTGATTCGAAAGTCTCGAAGACTGTTAATACCGTATTGGTGTCTCTGGGGTGGCTTTCTGTGGCCTCCGGAATTAGGAGATCTTCGCCAATTTTGGCCACCTGCCGGAGTATCCAACATGCTCTAAGGCTGTGAGTTGGTGTGGCGTCCTCTGTACTGTGAATTTTACAGGGTCCATTAAGCCATCCTTCCAATACGGTTCCATGCCCTGTAGAGGGTTTTTGCTTTTTGGTGTTTTACCCGGGTGTCTGGCGAAGATGCACCCTTTTATTTCGGACTAGGTTTGTATTCAGGGCCGGATTGTCCCAAAATTTTATTTCGGTTTTCCAGGCGCTTTCCATCGCACAGTAATTTCGTACTATGGACGCCAAGTCAGTGAAGCGTGTAATATCACGGCGACTTATGGCGTTGAGGATTCCCTTGTCCGTGCAATTATTGTAGAAGAATGAAATCACGTCTTCCTCGTGGCAGTCCTTTATCCTGTTCATAACCAGGAGGAATCTGGCCCAGTAATGATGTACTGTTTCTTCGGGCGCTTGCCTAATTTGGGATAGATCGCTAATGTTCGGGTGGGTGGGTGGAATTAAATCCGAAGCCTCACCCCATCTGAGGCTCAGAGGCCGAGGAATTTCTGAACTCGAAAATTTGGATTCCTGGATGTTGTCAAATGAATCCAGTCCGTCACCTGACTCTAAGTTCAGGTCTTGAGTGATATCCTCCCCTCCGTGGGTATCCGGCTTGGAGGGATCGGGAATCCGGACATAGCTAGTCCTTAAGATAGATGAGGGGTCGCTGCACCGTCCCTCTACCATGGCAACGTGATGGGTGACTTGGGGAGAGTTAATCTCTCTCAGATCGGGCTTGGGCCCAATCTGGTCGTAATCCATAGCGACTCCCAGGGCGGCGATGCGATCCAAGAGCTCGTTTAAGGAGGAGAGCTCCATTGGATCTAACTGCTCGGCGAGTTCCGAGCTGACATGAAGATTGTTTTCGATGGCTCGAGAGGTCATCATCAGCGCGGAAGCCGAACAGGCGGTCATAAGAAAACCACCTAGCCGGAGGATTTGGCCGACAGCCAAAGCTCCCTTAGCAACGGTGCCGTCTTTAAAGATGGGGCGAGGCATCCTTCCTGATGGCGACAACACAGAGGAACTCTCAATGAAAGCACCAATGTCGGTGTCAAAACCGGCGGATCTCGGGTAGGGGGTCCCGAACTGTGCGTCTAGGCCGGATGGTAACAGGAGGCAAGGGACACGAAGTACCCAGGTTCGGGCCCTCTTGATGGAGGTAAAACCCTACATCCTGCTTGATTAATATTGATGATATGGGTAGTACAAGAGTAGATCTACCACGAGATCAGAGAGGCTAAACCCTAGAAGCTAGCCTATGGTATGATTGTTGTTCTGTATGTTGTCCTACGGACTAAAACCCTCCGGTTTATATAGACACCGGAGAGGCTTAGGGTTACACAAAGTCGGTTACAATGGTAGGAGATCTACATATCCGTATCGCCAAGCTTGCCTTCCACGCCAAGGAAAGTCCCTTCCGGACACGGGACGAAGTCTTCAATCTTGTATCTTCATAGTCCAGGAGTCCGGCTGAAGGTATAGTCTGGCTATCCGAACACCCCCTAATCCAGGACTCCCTCAGTGTTATTTTGAAATAACCACGGACGCCGACCAGGGCCAAGCCCACCTCTCTCCTAGGTGGTCTCAACCTGCCCTGTCGCTCCGCCACAAAGTAATAGTCGGGGGCCTTCGGGAACTCAAGCCCACCTCTACCGGGATGGAGCCACCTGCCCCTTCAGCCCCCAACATCGGAATCACTCGCGGGTACTCCTACGAGCCGACCCGACTTTAGTCACCACCTGTATAGCATGTATATATGTATAAGTATATACCCGTGATCACTTCCCGAGTGATCACGGCCCGATAGTATAGCATGGCAGACGGACAAGAATGTAGGGCCACTGATGATAAACTAGCATCCTATACTAAGCATTAGGATTGCAGGTAAAGGTAACAACAGTAGTAGTAGCAAGGACAGGCTATGAGTCAGAATAGGATTAATGGAAGCAGTAACATGCTACACAACTCTAATGCAAGCAGTATAGAGAAGACTAGGCGATATCTGGTGATCAAGGGGGGGGCTTGCCTGGTTGTTCTGGCAAGAGAGAGGGGTCGTCAACACCGTAGTCGTACTGGGTAGCAGCGGCGTCGGTCTCGGTGTCTAGCAAGAGAAGAGGGGGAAGAAACAATAAATATAATGCAAACAAATGCATGACGATGCATGACATGACAAAGCGTGATGCTAGGTGTGCCCTAACACGGTACGAGGTGGTACCGGTGAAAGGGGAAAACATCCGGGAAAGTATTCCCGGTGTTTCGCATTTTCGGACAAATGAACCGGAGGGGGAAAGTTGTGTGTTGCTATGCTAGGGATGTGTGGCGGACGAATGGGTTGCGTATCCGGATTCGTCTCGTCGTTCTGAGCAACTTTCATGTACAAAGTTTTTTCATTCGAGCTACAGTTTATTTTATATTAATTTTAAAAGGATTAAATCATTTTTATGATTTATTTAATTATTTTAATGCAACATTATCCAGAATAGTGTTTGCTAATGTCAGCATGACGTCAGCAGTCAACTTTGACCGTTGACCTGGTCAACCTGACGTGTGGGTCCAGTGGGACCCACCTGTCATTCTCTGCTTAGTCTAATTAGGGTTTAGGTTAATTAACTAGGATTAATTAGTTGTTTTAGTTTAATTAATCAAAATTAATTAAGTTAATTAATCATTTAATTAATTAATTTTATTTATTATTTATTTTTAATTTCTCTTTTTTCGTTCTCAGGGGGCGTGGGGCCCCATGTCATTGGCCCTAGGGGCCAAACGGGCGTGCAGCGTGCGGGCTCACGGGTGCGGCCACGAGTTCCCACCGGGGCAAGCCCAGGCACTGGCCTCGGGCGCGGCCATCGGTGACAAGGAGGCAGCCAGGGGCGGCGAGGTAGCGAGCAGCGGCGAGTGGGAGCGGTCGGCGATGTGGCAGAGGCCAGGGGAGAGGAACGGGACACGGGGCGCAAGCAGCCGAGGCGCGGCGGGGCGTGCGGTCGAGTGCGTGCGGAGCAGAGGCGGGGCACGGCGCACGGCGAGTGAGCGGCGCACGGCTAGGGCGGCCCGACCGCGGTGAGCGCGGGGTCGGAGCGCAAGAAGTGGGCGCGGGTGTGGCTAGCAGCGGGGCTCGCCAGCGGGCGCTAGGGGTACGGGACGGCGCGCACGTCGGCCGTCGGGCGCGGTGAGCGTGCGTGCTCGGTACAGGAGGTCAGGGCGACGGGCACGGCCAGACGGCGTGGCGCGTGGCCAGGGCACGGCCATCGGGGCAGCATGGCGCCGAGCGCAGCGGCGGAGCGAGTGAGCCACAGGAGCGGGGGAACGCGGCTGCGCGGGTTGCAGCGCGGGGGGGCGACGACGGAGGGGGCGCGCGCGCAGGCAGGGCGAACTGCGACGTGGGTGTGCGCGCGCGGCGGAGTAGTGTAGGAGCAGCCAACGGGAGCGGGGCGAACGCGGCAGCAGGCGAGCGAGGGTGGCGCGGCGCGCAGGGAGGAGGGCCAGGCCGGGGTCTCACCGGGGGGGCAGGGTCCAGGGTAGTGGGACTCGGGGGGTAGACGGAGACGACCGGGCGGCGGGGGAGGAAGCAGGCCGGCGAGAAAGTGGAGGCAGGCCGGTGAGGTAGCGGCGCGGGCTCCGGGCGGCGTCCTGGCTCGGGGCGGCGGTCTCCTCCCGATCCAATCGGGAGAAGGGGGAGGGAGATATTTTGTGAGAGGGGGGGAGTGGGGGTGTCGGTGGAGTGGGAGTGGGGTGGCAAGTGGATAAGGGCACGGCGGTGGTGGCCGGCTGGGCCAGGTGGGCCTGGCCTGGCCTGTGAGCTGGGCCATCTGCCCAGTTGGCCAGGGAGCCTTTTTCTTTCCTTTTAGTTTTGTTTTTATTTTCTTTGTTTTGTTTCTATTTATTTTATTTTACTGTTTTAATTCAACTTAGGTCATTTAAGTATTTTATAAAATTTTGCTTTCTTTACCATAATTACCTTTGTAATATTCCGCACCAACCGAACATTTTTGTTCCGATGTTTAGAAAACTTTGACTGTTTGCTAAATTTAAATTTGAATTTAGAGTGTTTTGATCTAACGGTAGTTTAGCAACAGTAACCGTGGTGACGTGGCATGATTAGTGTGGGATTACTGTAGCAAGATTATCCAGATGTTACACTTGCTTGTGAGAGAAGTTTAGTCAACGGGCCTGCCACATTCAGATCCATATGTATTTCGCAAATTTCTATGTCTACAATGCTCTGCATGGAGCTACTCTAACTAATTGCTCCCACTTTTAATAGGTATCTAGATTGAGACTCCGAGTCATCTGGATCAGTGTAAAAGATTGCATCAACGTAACTCTTTACGATGAACTCTTTATCACCTTCATAATCAAGAAATATTTCCTTAGTCCTCTAAGGATAATTTTGACCGTTGTCTAGTGATCTACTCTTGGATCAATATTGTACCCCCTTGCCAAACTCATGGTAAGGTACACAACAGGTTTGGTACACAGCATTGCATACTTTATAGAACTTATGGCTGAGGCATAGGAAATGGCTTTCATTCTCTCTCTATCTTCTGCCGTGGGTGGGCTTTGAGTCTTACTCAACTTCACACCTTGCAACACAGGCAAGAACCATTTCTTTGACTGATCCATTTTGAACTTCTTCAAAACTTTGTCAAGGTATGTGCTTTGTGAAAGTCCTATTAAGCGTCTTGATCTATCTCTATAGATTGATGCCCAATATGTAAGCAGCTTCACCGAGGTCTTCTATTGAAAATTCTTATTCAAGTATCCTTTTATGCTATCCAGAAATTCTATATCATTTCCAATCAACAACATGTCGCCGATATCTACGTACTATATGCCATTTTTGCCAAAACGTTGTGTAGTCATTTGACTACACAACTCACGCATGGCTTCCATCCCTTAGTTGATTCTGACTTGCATGAAAGTCCAACCATAAATAAAAATGGCATTGTGATCTCTAATGTCCTGTACAACAGCCAAGCCTCCTCGAGAATAAGGTGCAACACTGAGAGTATCTCGCGGAAACCACATCTCTAGTGGAAGAGGTGAAGAACAATACATGGACCACTGAATGTGGAGTACGTGGTCTAAGTTAGTCCCCTATCCGTTGCACACGCTTCGCAAAAAAACATGACTTGATCACTAAGCGTACATGCATAATACCTTATATGTCTTCCTCCTTGCAAATAACCATGTAGCCCAAAATGTTTCACACTAGGTGCTTCAAGGAGGTTTAGGTGAGGTTGATTGAGATCACCTAGTTTTAAAACTTTTGTTGCAGGTTTTTTAGGTCAACTTTTCAGTGATATTTCGTGTCTCAATGAGGGACCACAAAGGAAATTGGAATTTGACTGTGGCTTCTTATAAATTTCAAATATAAATCATGAAACCACAGCAAACTCACAGAAAGCCAGATAAAACCTCCATGAATAAAGAATATAGTAAAAAATGTTAATGAACTTTTCAATCGAGTTTCAGAAAGAAATTAAAAATTCTATATTTCCACCGCATATTCAATGTTGGTATTATTTTGAAGACCTAGTTAAGAAATATATGGTAGTCTGGACAGTACTTATATGCATGGATCGAATGATAGGGGGAGCCACAGAGGTTGATTACGAAATGATTGTGATGTTGTAAATGCAAAGAAGAATGGATATGATGATGGTGAGATTGATCTTGACGAAACATTTTTGTTTATTGGATGTTAGTTTTCACATTTAACCGGGTACTATATGTTCTAATGTTATCAATGTCGGATGGAAGAGAACGGACAAAGACATAGTTTTTTTAACAACAATTTTAAACTATCCCTTTTATGAAACATATATTATTTGACAAAATTCATACAATCATCATTTATAGAAGCCGTCATGTAGGACGAAACACCATCCGTAGACACACCATCAGAAAAAAGAACTAAAACAAACATCACAATCTCGTGGGCCACTTTGTTAGAGCCTCTCCTGATTTTCACCCGGCTAAACTCTGCAAAGTTGGGCAACCCTGAGCTTTTATTTAAGAAAAATCGACCAAAGCAGGCATGTTTGAAGAGTGATTAGATAAAAAATGATGAACAAATAGACAACCAAATTTTACAATGATACGGTGGTAAAGAATGACAGTGATGTAGAAGCCCGCAAGACACACACTGAAGCATACATAAATAAAATCCTAGACTATAATCAGTATCTTGCCTTCATTACATCCCCTAGCCACGATCCTAGACAAGCCGACCCACAATCCAAAAAATAGTTAGTTCCCACCACTAGATTTCCCGTCACACATGCGTGCTTCCATGCCATCTTAACTTATCAATAGTCGTCCGATTAAAATTATGTAGTATCAGAAGTCATGCATGTATTCATAAGTTGATTTTTTACGTTTAATCTACACATGCAAACCATGTCACCCCATCAAGTCATGCTTGTCTTTTTCAGAGAAATCAAGCCATGCATGGTGTTGGAAATATGAGCAAGTTACTACGAGATTTAATCCGAATAATTAGAAGATAAATCATGACTACAATAGCAGCGATTAAATTAATCATGCGAACTAGTATAGCAGATGAACAGATCACATCTAGGGCACATACTAGAAATATGAATTCTACCAGGATCTCGAACAGGAAGGATAGAATCACATACGGTGCAGCGGGAGCAGCACCGCCGGCGTTGACGTTGTCTCCCATGTCGTCGAGGATGAGGTTGCCGAGGTCGGGGAAGAAGTCGTCGTTCGCGAAGTCGTCGCTGCCAGTAGTCGCGCGACTGCGCTCCCGAAAAATCTGATCGCCCCTCTCCCATACAGGATCACGAGAGGCAGGGTTCCGGAGGCCTGCTGTCCCTTCTCCCGGTGCACGCCAAAAGGAGGGATGGAGAAGACTTGCTTGGCGGCGCAATGATCTAGAACGGTGGTGAGAAACCGTACGAAGCGGTGGCGACTAGGGTAGATGTCTGCCTGACTATATAGTGCGGGCCGGGTAGGTCGCGGGAGTAAACCCCACGTCCGAGTTGTCACGATCCAAAAGAATCGGAAACGGTTCGGTAATTAACGCGTCCGTTAATTATTAATTAATGACTCATTAATTTTTCCCAGGCAGCAAAAATATAGACAACGTGCATAGCTCTGTCCTCGGCTCGGCTCAATCCCGCAACCCGCGGCGCAGCACGACACGGCGCGGCGTGACGAGCGAGGAGGAGGAGCGCGCGTGTAGGTCTCCTCTTCTCATGCTCATACAAGGGGTAGAAGAGCTCACCTTATAAAGAGGTGCAACTCTTTCTCAACTTCCAAGGTGGGACTAAACTTTAGCCTCACTCACTCCACTCACATGTGTGCATGAATGGGCCAAGAGAATTTCAGTATTTTAGTTGGGCTTTGGGCCAAAGGCCTACTAGCAAAATTCCAACAATCCCCCACAAAGTCTCATTGGCACATCTCATCATTTAGTTCCAAAACATTGTTTATATACCGGTGCTTAGTGGGGACTGTGAAGTTGAACTTCCACTTAGAGATTTATGCTACACTAGATCACAACTTGAATAGTGGACTATGCCTTGAACTAGAAGTTTTCTGCGAGACTAGTTTCACACAAATTCTTGACCGATACTGGGCTGCCGCAAGGCTTCCCCGCGGGTGGAGCGTATACGTCATACTCCAGGGCCTTTTCATGAATTTATTAGAGAACACCCAATTCTCACAGACTGCGACGTTAACAGTCAAATTCATATAGGTGTGTTCCTCAAAAGATGTTCTGCAGGACAACATCTCTGCTTACCCGAATAAGCCACTTGGAACACATTAAGATAAGTATCAACCTGCCATGCAGATCAGGAGAGTATTCCATCTTCATGGAGTGGGATAGGTAATATAGGGATACTCTCCTCCCAGCTGACCAACAGCTTGTCTCCCACTTCTACTTCATGGGATCTCCGATCACATAGAGTGGGTAACCACTATGGACAACTCATGCGGTGGGTCTCAGACCCATCTCCATCGATGCATTATCTATCACATTACGTGATAGACCCTTTGTGAATGGATCTGCCAAATTTTTCGACGTTTGGATATAATCCAACGTAATAACTCCGGAGTTCCTCAATTTTCTGACAGATTTCAGTCTCCTCTTCACATGCCTTGAGGACTTTGTCGGCGTTCTAGGAACGGGGGTCCCCAGACTTGCCCGCCTGCGGCCTGCGGCGTGGCTCAAAGGGGGGCCCAGCACGGCCCATCTTCACCAACACAGACCCAAGACCCTCGCGAGGGGCCAAGCCTTGCGGGGCGGACGACGTGGAGCTTCCTCAGGCACGGCCTCATCAGGCTGGCTCGCGAGGAGGCGGAGAGATCAAGGCGGGGTACCTCACGAGGTGCCCGTGACGCAAGCCATGACGACCAAAGGCGCCAGGCGGGTGCCAGCCCGCGCAGTGTCCTCCTTTCCTCTTTGGTGCAAAGGGAGCAAGCGCAGCCGCGGAGTACCGAGGCATCAGGCAAAGGTTGCCATTTCGGTGCAACAAGACCAAGACCAGGAGGACTACAAGACGGAGGTCATTGTGGAGCCCAAGACGGCGTCACCACCAGAGCTTTGTGCAGGTGAAGACTACTTTTCTCAGGATAGCTGGTACTAGCTGTCCCCCTTCAAATTAGCCCGCCATTGTTGGCTCCCTTCCCGCTCGATATTTGGGAAGAAGACCAGGGCCTCTATAAATAGGACCAGCCACCCACAGGGCAAAGGGGGCAGAGAGGGAGAGAGAGAGAAGGGTGATTGAACTCCTCCCAGCAGTTCATCGCCCCAGCCAAGAACAGACCCTCGTGAGGTTGTTCTTCCTTGTATTGTTCCTCATCATCAGCCCAAGAGGCAATCCACCACACCACACACTGGAGTAGGGTATTACACCACAACGGTGGCCCGAACCAGTATAAACCCTGTGTCTCTTGTGTTGTTCTTTCCATAGCTTAGATCTTAGCGAGGCGGAGGGGTGCAGGTAGGTAGGAGGCGAAATCTTCGCGCGCACCCCAGTGTTCGAACCTCAAGGGTCTGCCGGAACCCGAAATCCGACATTTGGCGCGCCAGGTAGGGGTGCGCCGAAATCCACCTTCTACCGCTTTGTGCCCCGTCGCGTCGTCATCACCATGTCCGGCGACCAGGCGGGCAACCCAGATCCATGGGCGGCGTGGCCCGCCCGCGCAGAGCCGCTCGCCTCGGGCGACCCCGTGCCCCAGGCAGCTCACGGTCCGCAGGGCGCTGCGGGCCGCGGGCGACGCGGACAGGCTTCGACAGCTCTCACACCGCGGCAGGCGCGGTCGGCAGCAAGGGCCCCCGATCACGCCGCGACCACGACACCGTACACCCGCCGGGAGCAGGCGAACTCGAGGGCCGCGCTCACGGTGGCCCGAGAGCTGCTGCAGTGCAGGCTGCTGGAGGGCGGCCGCGACGTGCTGCTGGAGCGGGTGGCAGAGCTCCTGGGCTTCGCGCCTCGGGGGCTCACCCCTTCTGCACCCTGCTCCCGTCTCAAGCTCAGGGCAGCCCGCGCGGGGGCTCCGCGCGCGCCCGCGGGCTCCAAGGCTACTCCAACGCCAGCAAAGCTGTCAGCACCGGACCGGCGGCGGCGCTGCCCCCGCTCCCGGTCCATGAAGAAGGACCCGACGCGACCCGTGGCCCCAGTGGACAGCTGCGCTGCCACCCCACGGTGGGCGCGTCAGGCAGGACCCGTGGCACACGGAGCACTACGGCGTGGCCTTCAGGATGACGGCGCCAGAGGAATACGTGCCCCTCATGATGGACCAAGGACACCCTCACGAGAGCGAACAAGGCTCGCTCCTCAGCCCAAGCTGGGGGGACGAGGCACTAGAAGCTGAGCCTTTCCAGGAGCCCCGGGACGGTCCCACTGGCCACGCTGGAGGCAACGATTATCGGGTACCGCTAATTCTTCAGGAGCAGGCATACGCTAACCATGGATCGCAGGAGGTGCAGGTCGCCACAGCGAGCAGCTGCCCCACTCCCACAGTCTCCTACCCCTCGGGAGGAGGGCGCAGGGGGCTGCAGGAGAGGGGCCGAGATCCGACATCACCACCGCGGCGTTCGGAGCAAGGTGTTCTCAGGAGGTAGGCCCTCTGCTGGGGAGGTGCCTCAGGGCCTGCCCCTGGCGGAGGACCCGTGGTCGTCAGGGGAACTGCTGGTGACCGCTCTACCCCATCGGCGGCGTCCTGGTTTCCGGTCGTCGTTGATGGCACTAGAGTGTGGCGCAAGGCGGGGCCCTCATCTGGCGATATGAAGCAAGGCCAGTACCTGTGAAGAAGGCCCAGTCCCTGTGAAGCTCGCCGCCCCGTGACACTCTCACGTAATAATGAGTGGGGCTGTACACGCCCCGGAGTCTCAGGGGTGCCGGCCTCAGGCCCTGGGGCTCCCTCCCACGCTCAGTGGCAGCACTTAGCTCCGCACTGGTGAGAAGACGTCCAAGACTAGATTAGGTGCCGGACGCGGCCTTTTGTCTGCTTTCGTTGCTTTTTCCTTTGGTTGTCGCTTTCCCCCGCTGGATTCAAGTTGGATTCGAATTTGAGATTTGTGTGTGTTCGGGGAAGGGGTGCTTAGTCTCGTTCAAGCAATTTCTCGCATTTTGGTTACCACTTTGCCTCAGCTGCCTCCCCTCGTGAGCCCCTCGCGAGCCGGGTCAGGCCTGGCTTGCACGCAGCCCAGACTGCCGCCGCCGCGTCCTCTCAGGAGGGTGTTTTGCTGCAGGTCCTACGGATCCAATCAGGGAACACTCGGGACACCACAACCTCCCACAGGCTACCTCAGGGCCAGCACGGTACCAAGGTAAACTAGCCGACCAGCGCGTCGCTTAAGCCAACCACTTGGCACGGGCGCATGGGCAATGTAGCGACTACTAATACGATGAACACAAGTTTTACATAAGGGGCTCCCCCTCCAAAATGCTCTCACCGCCATCAGGCCAAAACCTGAGTTCTATTCATGCAGGGTAAGGAAGTAGGAACGATGCACAATCAGTCGGATAAATCCCCCAATGAGTCCTCAGGAGCACCACCCGAGCCGCTGCTGGCGTCGCTGAACTCGCCATCGCTGTCCGCGTCGCCGCCAGCGGCGTCAGGACCGTGCACCGCATCGCCCTCGTCTGCAGCCACGATCACGCCGTCGTTGTCTGAAGCGAAGGCCCTGATAAGAGCATCCACATTATCTTCCACCCAGTGCGCCAGGTCGCCTCGGACGGCCTGGGGGACTGGGGCGATGGCGGCGTCGAAATCGAAGTGGGGATCCATATTCTGGAGATGGCTGAAGACGCGAGAAAAGGCACGCCCGAGCAGGGCACGGCTCCTCTCCTCCACCAATCTGTCAGCCCTGACCGACCGTGCCTCCAGCTGCGTCACCACGTCAGTGAAGAACTGAAGATTGCCGGCGTAGTTGACCGCATGCGGCTCGCCAACAGCCACCTCGCAGATGTTGCCCAAGGCTGTGTTGGCTCTCTCCCGGAGCGCGGTGAGCATGGGGCCGTGCTCATGCTCCAGGATCCGCCGCTGACGTATCTCATCTGCATTCTGGCGCGCGACGGCCTCAGCCTCCTCCACCCGCTGGCGAAGAAGGAGCACCTCAGCCTGGGAGGTGGTTAACTCACCTTGCGCCACCTCAAGGGCGGCCCGGAAAGCATCGGCCCGCCGTGTCGCCTCCTCCAGCTTGGCTCTCAAGGCAGCAGTCCTGCCTTCAGCCTCGGCCCGGATCAACCCCAGCTTCTCCTCAAACTCGTGCTCGAGGTTCAAATGCGCCATCGCCACTCGACGTCCGACCTCCTCCAGGACACGGGCTTCCTGTGCAGCGACAACATCCTCCGCCTGCATCACCAAGCGCTCCCTCGTCTCCAGACGCTCGTACTCGCGGGTACGTTCGGCGGCTTGCAGCGTCAGCGCCTCCTCATGCTTCTGGAGCTCTACTGAGTCGCCAGAGGCCACCTTCATCGACGCGAGGGCTGCCTCGCGCAGCTCCACCTGCTCCTCCAGTGAGTGGCACTAGGCCAGGAGCTCCCGAGCCCGCTCCTCTGCCGCCGTTCGCCGTCGGTCAGCTTCCCGGGCCACCTCAGCGGCCCAAGATCGGGCCTCCCGAGAGGCCACCCGTGACGCCTTGGCCTCTGCGTCGTCAAGATCGCGCTGATGGCGCGCAAGGGCGATGGCGCCCTCCAGCTCGCGCCTCTCTGCAGCCAGGCGCAGGCCCTCGGCCTCAAGGCGCGCGTCTTCATCAGCAAGCTCCTCACCAAGCAGGCTTACCGCGTCAGCCGCCCTTCGAAGGAATCCTTGGCGGAGAGCGCGACGCTCCCGAGCGTGCTCGAGCACGTCTTCCATGCCATCATCTGCCCCAAGCAAGCGCCGGGGGCCACGAATCAGCACCCCCCCTCCGGGCTGGGGGCTGGGGGCTGGCACCCTCGCGACGACCGGGCACGCCGCGCCAGAAGCCCGGCCTGGGGCCAGCCCGTCCCCAGGTGAAGAGCGCAGGGAGCGCCTCAGCCAATCGCAGTCCACGACCAGGCGAGAAGCCCATGGCAGGCTGGCTATGCCACGAGAAGGCCTGCGGAAGAGGATCGCAAGGTGCGCAGGGCCACGATGCGCCTCGGGACGGTCCGCCTCTTCGATCGCCCTCACCATAAGGGCTCTGCTGCTCGGGGCGCTTGAGGACGATGGAGGGGGCGAAGCCAAGGGGGACGGCACCTCAGCCGTCTCCGCAAGCTCGGCTGGAAGGGGCCTGTGGAGCAAGGGTCAGTAAAAGCAACAGAAGGATCGGGAGCTGGGAAAGGAGAAGGCTTACTCATCAGTGGCGAAGTACTTCCTACGCTTCAGCAGGCGACAAGGGTAATCGTCGCCCAGGGCCTCTCTTCTCTTCCGGAGGGCCTCAAAGTCCACGCGGAAGCGGCCCAAGAGTTGGGCACAGGGATCAACCTGCGACGAAGACGGAGCATCAAGGCGATCTGCGTCAGGGGCGCCTGCCTGATGCGCGCTGCCAATCGCCTCGCCAAGGGAAGCAGCTGGAGCCTCAGGGGCCTCAGTCGCAAGCGCTGAGGGCAGCTGCTCGTCACCCTCAGCCTCAGCGGCACGGGCCCCGAGAGCTGCTCCCTCATGAGCATCGCCCGGCGCCGTCACCCCGCCGGGAGCCCCCTCGGCCTCTGGCGCCTCATGCCTCCCTGCTCCGCCGCTCGAGGAAGAGCCGCCTTGGCCGATTGGAAGGGCAGTCACCACCACTGGGTTCTCGCGAGGCCCCTGGAGGCCGGCGGGGCGTGACCCCCACTCATCAAAGATAGGCATCTGCTTCACAAAATCGCCCCTGCTCTGGCAGAGGTACAGCAAGGCCCCTCCCTGCTGGATGCTGCCAGGGTTGGGGTCCCCAGTCAGGGTCAAGAGCGCAGTCCTCAGCACTTCAGGAGTCAGGTCCTCTTCCTGGAGCCTCATACGATCATCGCGCCCGCTGAAGGCCCACATCCGGTGGGAGTGGCGTTGGAGAGGAGCAACACGGTGTAGCAGGAACTCCTTAACCACCTTGGGCGCTGTCACGCCAAGCGACCTCAAGAACGCGAAGCGGTGCCAGACGAAGACGAGCCGGGGGCTCTCAAGCGTCTCCTGGCCCCAGCCCGAATTGGGGACAGCAGGCGAAGTTGGCTCCGATAGCAGGGGCTGGGCACCCCTGCGTCCACATACAGCCACCGCTCGCGGAACCCAGCCGCGGGCGGGGGGAGCTTGAAGTCAATCCCAGAGGCCGCTGTCTCAGACGCGGCAACGAAGCTCACGCACGCCCAGCATTGGGTAGGGTCGACAAGGCGCAGCGAGAAGAAGTGGCGCAGCAAGGCAACCGAAGGAAGGATGCCCATCATAGCCTCGCAAACAAAGGCGAAGACCGAAAGGAGGGTGATGGATTCAGGACCCAGATGCATCATGTGGATCTGATAGTGGGAAAGCACGGCATTGAAGAAATCAAAAAAGGGAGGAACCAGACCCGCCCACAGGGCGTCGGCAAAATACGGGACCTCAGTGACTATCCTGTCGATGGAGAAGTAGGACGCGGGCCAGGCCATCGTCCTCCCGCATTCGTTGAAGATAGTGGCCAGAGCCGAGCTAACCTTGCCTAAGCCCTCGGCGGGGGCCGCCAACGGCGGCGGACAAGGCGGAGGCACGGGTTTCTTCCCTCTTCCCTTCTTTGTTGGAGCCATGGCGATGGGAAGGGGGGGAAGGTTCGAGATTGGGTTGAAAACAGAAGCTGGAGTTCGAGCGGAGGAAGGACAGAGGGCGCTCGAGCAACAGAAGAGGGAGCGGATGTGTACAACTACGAGTCCGCCTAGCATGGCGCAAAATAAGGGGGGCGTGGGGGAACAGTGCCGCCCACGTCCAGTCAACTGCCACGCGGCGCCCAAGGCCGCAGGCTGTTAGGGCCCGCGGCGCTCCGCTCTTGCCCTTCCGCCTCCCTGCACGGCCAAGTCCGGGCGCGCCTTGGGCCCGGGGGCTACTATCGGCGTTCTGGGAACGGGGGTCCCCAGACTTGCCTGCCTGCGGCCTGCGGCGTGGCTCAAAGGGGGGCCCAGCACGGCCCATCTTCACCAACACAGACCCAAGACCCTCGCGAGGGGCCAAGCCTCGCGGGGCGGACAACGCGGAGCTTCCTCAGGCACGGCCTCATCAGGCTGGCTCGCGAAGAGGCGGAGAGATCAAGGCGGGGTACCTCACGAGGTGCCCGTGACGCAAGCCATGACGACCAAAGGCGCCAGGCGGGTGCCAGCCCGCGCAGTGTCCTCCTTTCCTCTTTGGTGCAAAGGGAGCAAGCGCAGCCACGGAGTACCGAGGCATCAGGCAAAGGTTGCCATTTCGGTGCAACAAGACCAAGCCCAGGAGGACTGCAAGACGGAGGTCATTGTGGAGCCCAAGACGGTGTCACCACCAGAGCTTTGTGCAGGCGAAGACTACTTTTGTCAGGATAGCTGGTACTAGCTGTCCCCCTTCAAATTAGCCCGCCATTGTTGGCTCCCTTCCCGCTCGATATTTGGGAAGAGGACCAGGGCCTCTATAAATAGGACCAGCCACCCACAGGGCAAAGGGGGCAGAGAGGGAGAGAGAGAGAAGGGTGACTGAACTCCTCCCAGCAGTTCATCGCCCCAGCCAAGAACAGACCCTCGCGAGGCTGTTCTTCCTTGTATTGTTCCTCATCATCAGCCCAAGAGGCAATCCACCACACCACACACTGGAGTAGGGTATTACACCACAACGGTGGCCCGAACCAGTATAAACCCTATGTCTCTTGTGTTGTTCTTTCCATAGCTTAGATCTTAGCGAGGCGGAGGGGTGCAGGTAGGTAGGAGGCGAAATCTCCGCGCGCACCCCAGTGTTCGAACCTCAAGGGTCTGCCGGAACCCGAAATCCGACAGACTTCATATTGTTCTTTGAACTGTTTATCTTGACGATCACAGTTTGATTATCACTGTTCATCAGGATAGGGGGTATTGGTTTTTCAATCATAGGTAAGTCCATCAAGAGTTCACGAAGCCACTCTGCTTCAACAGTGGTAGTGTCTAATGCTGTGAGTTTTGCTTCCATAGTTGACCTCGTTAAGATGGTCTGCTTGCAAGACTTCCAGGAAATAGCGCCACCACCAAGTGTAAAAACATAACCACTTGTGGCCTTAATCTCATCAGCATCAGATATCCAGTTTGAGTCACTATAACCCTCCAGTACCCTTGGATGCCCGGTGTAGTGAATCCCATAGCTCGCGGTGCCTTTCAAATAGCGCATAACTCTCTCAAGCGCATGATCATCTCCCGGTTTTGACACAAACCGACTCAGCCTGCTCACAGCAAAAGAGATGTCAGGCCTCGTGGCACTCGCCAAATACATAAGCGAGCCAATAATCTGAGAATACCTCAGTTGATCTCTAGCAATCCGTCAGTTCTTTCGAAGCAACACACTAGCATCATATGGAGTTGGAGAAGGCGTGCAGTCGCTATACCCAAAACGACTCAAGACCTTTTCCACATAGTGAGACTAAAGTACTGTGATCCCACCATTCTCATCTCTCAACAGCTTGATGTTTAAGATAACATCAGCTACTCCTAGATCCTTCATCTCAAAATAGTGAGATAAGAAATCCTTAACCTCCTTGATTAAATCAAGTTTGGTTCCAAAGATCAGTATGTCGTCGACATACAGACAAAGAATAACTCCTTCGCCCCCACCATAGCGATAGTACACGCACTTGTCACCATCGTTTACTCCAAAGCCGGCAGCAGTTAATGTTCTTTCGAACTTCTCATGCCACTCCTTAGGAGCTTGTTTAAGGCCATATAAAGACTTTAATAACTTGCACACCTTTCCTTCCTGACCAGGTACTACAAAACCATCTGGATGATCCATGTAAATTTCCTACTTCAGCTCTCCATTGAGGAAAGCTATCTTAACGTCCATTTGATGAACGAGAAAACCATGTGAGGCAGCCAGTGATAGTAGCACCCGAATTGTGGTCAGTCTAGCCACGGGTGAGTAAGTATCAAAGAAGTCCTCACCTTCTTTCTGGGTATAACCCTTGGCCACAAGCCGTGCCTTATACTTTTCAATCGTACCATCAGGTCTAAGCTTCTTCTTGAACACCCACTTACATCCTACAGGTTTGCACCCATAAGGACGGTCAGTGATCTCCCATGTATCATTAGCTAAGATGGAATACATCTCGCTACGTATAGCTTCCTTCTAGTAGTCAGCATCAAGAGATGCATAGGCTTCTGAAATAGTACTGGGTGTGTCATCCACGAGGTACACAATGAAATCATCACCAAAGGACTTTGCAGTCCTCTGTCTCTTACTCCTCACAGGAGTTTCATTTTCACCCTCAACAGGATTCTCAACGTGTTCCATCGCAATGGTGGGTTCAGGAATTACAGTGAATTCCTCACTAATGGAGTGGGTATCTCATGATTTGATGAACTCGACATATCCTTCATAGGAAATATGTCCTCAAAGAAAGTTGCATCATTCGACTCCATAATCGTACCAACATGCATGTCGGATACCTCAGATTTTATTATCAAAAATCTATAGCCGATGCTATGAAAAGCATAGCCCAGAAGAACACAATCCACGGTTTTTGGTCCAAGCTTGCGCTTCTTGGGAATTGGTATATTGATTTTCGCCAAACAACCCCAATTACGTAGGTAAGAGAGTTTCGATCTTTTCCTTTCCCATTCCTCAAACGGAGTCATGGTCTTATGCTTTGTGGGAACTCGGTTTAGGACATGACACGCAGTCATTAGCGCCTCCCCCCACCATTCCTTGAAAAGACCCGATGTGTCTAACATGGTGTTAACCATATCAGTTAGAGTTTGGTTTTTTCTTTCGGCTACCCCATTTGACTGAGGTGAGTAGGGAGGCGTCCTCTCATGGATTATACCATGTTCCGCGCAAGTTGGTTCTCTGCCTCAGCTTTATAGTTTTTGAAGAAAGTTAAAGCCTCATCTTTTGATTTCAGGAGATACACATAACAATATCTAGTGGAGTCATCAATCAATGTCATGAAGTATCTCTTTCCACCTTTTGTCAACACGCCATTCATCTCAAAAAGATCAGAATGTATAAGCTCTAGTGGCGCCAAGTCTCTTGCCTCTGCAGTCTTATGGGACTTGCGAGGTTGCTTAGCTTGCACACATACTTGGCACTTAGAGCCATTGACAGTAGAGATTTTCGGAATTAAATTCATATTGGCTAGCCGCGTCATGCAACCAAAGTTAATGTGACAAAGTCGTGAATGCCAAATATCAGACTCATTGTTGTGGCAAACATTATTAATAACTTTAGTGCAAATATCTGACAAATACAGGCGGAACAAGCCTCCGCTCTCATAGCCTTTTCCAACAAATTGTCCATACTTAGAAATTACAACTTTATTGGATTCGAAAACCAACTTAAAACCATCTCGACATAAACGGGAACCGCTAACGAGATTTTTATTTATGGACGGCACATGATGAACGTTCTTCAGACGCATAGTCTTCCCCGAAGTAAACTTCAGATCGACCGTACCAACACCCCGAACGATGGCATGTGACCCGTTCCCCATCAGCATGGGTGAAGTCCCTGTTGCCTGGTAAGAAGAAAACATGGAGGCGTCAGCACAAACATGTATATTGGCACCGGTGTCAATTAACCAATCAGGGGATTGAAATACTGAAAGGATGGTAGGAAAAATACCGTACCCTGATTCCTTCATATCAATATCACCGATGACAACATTAGCGGACTTGCCGCTCTTCTCATGTTCGCGCTCCTCAAAGAGGTTAGGACACTAAGGAGCCTAGTGATTAGGATCACCGCAGACATGGCAAAGTCCCTTCCCTTTCTTATGAGAATTCTTCTTGAAGTTGGTAGAATGTGATGGCTTATTCTTTGTATCAAACTTGCCTTTGCCCTGAGTTTTGTTCTTATTGTTTTTGAACTTGTTGGGCTGGGAGTTCTTCTTCTGTACCATGTGGGCACTAGAACCTCCCTCAGCAACTCGAGCACGTGTGTCCTTTGCTCTCGCCTTCTCTTCAACATCAAGAGTACCAATGAGATCCACAACGAAAAACTCCTATCACTTGTGTTTCAGGGAAGTAGCAAAATTGTTCCACGAAGGTGGAAGCTTGGCAATGATGCCTCCGGCAACAAATTTGTCCGGCAACACACACTTGAAGTACTCAAGTTCTTTTGCGAGCGATTGTATCTCATGAGCCTGCTGTACAACAGGGCGCTCATCAGTCATCTTGTAGTCATAGAATTGCTCCATGACGTACAACTCGTTGCCGGCGTCCGAGGCACCAAACTTGGCCTCGAGCGCAGCCCACATGTCCTTGCCGTTGTCAAACAACATATACGAATCCACAATGGATTCATCAAGAACACTCAGAAGAGCGCCTTTAAAGAGGGTATCGATCTTCTCGAAAGCTTCCAACTGTGCTGGATTAAGATCGCCCTCAGGCTTGCCCTTGGTGGCGTCATAGCAGCCTATGGTCTGAAACCAGTAGACTGCTCTCGTGCGCCCCCTTAAAGGCAGGCAGCTTCAGATGCGCAGCAAAACCACTCGGAGTAAATTGCCTATAATCAGGTTTTTGAATTGTTGGAAATATGAGCAAGTTACTATGAGATTTAATCTGAATAATTAGAAGATAAATCATGACTACAATAGCAGAGATTAAACTAATTGAGGGAGTCCTGGATTAGGGGGTGTCCGGATAGCCGGACTATACCTTCGGCCGGACTCCTCGACTATGAAGATACAAGATTGAAGACTTCGTCCCGTGTCCGGAAGGGACTTTCCTTGGCGTGGAAGGCAAGCTTGGCGATATGGATATGTAGATCTCCTACCATTGTAACCGACTCTGTGTAACCCTAGCCCTCTTCGGTGTCTATATAAACCAGAGGGTTTTAGTCCGTAGAAACAACAATCATACCATAGGCTAGCTTCTAGGGTTTAGCCTCCTTGATCTCGTGGTAGATCTACTCTTGTACTACCCATATCATCAATATTAATCAAGCAGGAGTAGGGTTTTACCTCCATCGAGAGGGCCCGAACCTGGGTAAAAACATCGTGTCTCTTGTCTCCTGTTACCATCCGCCAAGACGCACAGTTCGGGACCCCCTACCCGAGATCCGCCGGTTTTGACACTGACATTGGTGCTTTCATTGAGAGTTCCTCTGTGCCGTCGCCATCAGGAAGGATGCCTCATCCCGTCTTTAAAGACGGCACCGTTGCTAAGGGAGCTTTCGCTGTCGGCCAAACTCTCCGGCTAGGTGGTTTCCTTATGACCGCCTGTTCGGCTGCTACGTCGTCGATGACCTCTCGGGTCATCGAAAGCAATCTTCACGTCAGCTCGGAATTCGCCGAGCAGTAGATCCAATGGAGCTCTCTTCCCTAAACGAGCTCTTGGATCGCATCGCCGCCCTAGGAGTCGCTACGGATTACGACCAGATTGGGCCTAAACCCGATCTGAGAGAGATTAACTCTCCCCAGGTCACCCATCACGTTGTCGTGGTAGAGGGACAGTGCGGCGACCCTTCATCTATCTTAAGGACTAGCTATGTCCGGATTCCCGATCCCTCCAAGCCGGATACCCGCGGAGGGGAGGACATCACTCAAGACCTGAACTTAAAGTCAGGCGACGGGCTAGATTCACTGGACAGCATCCAAGAATCCAAACTTCCGAGTTCGGAAACTCCTTGGCCTCTGGGTCTCAGATTGGGTGAGGTTTCGGATTTGATTCCACCCACCCACCCGTACATAAGCGATCTATCCCAAATTAGGCAAGAGCCCGAAGAAACAGTACATCATTACTGGGCCAGATTCCTCTTGGTTATGAACAGGATAAAGGACTGCCACGAGGAAGACGCAATTTCATTCTTCTGCAATAATTGCACGGACAAGGGAATCCTCAACGCCATAAGTCGCCGTGATATTACACGCTTCGCTGACTTGGCGTCCATAGTATGAAAGTACTGTGCGATGGAAAGCACATGGAAAACCGAAATAAAATTTTGGGACAATCCGGCCCTGAATACAAACCCAGTCCGAAATAAAAGGGTGCATCATTGCCAGACACCCGAGTTTAATACCAAAAAGCAAAGCCCTCTACAGGGCACGGAACCGTACTGGAAGGATGGCTTAATGGACCCTGTAAAATTCACAGTGCAGAGGGCGCCACACCAACTCACAGCCTTAGAGCATGTTGGATACTCCGGTAGGTGGCAAAAATTGGCGAAGATCTTCTAATTCCAGAAGCCACAGAAAGCCACCCCAGAGACACCAGTACGGTATTAACAGTCTTCGAGACTTTCGCATCAAATAATATGCGAAAAAGAACACTCGGCAGCCTTGCCGAAGTCTACCAAGTAGCAACAATAAACCCATGGTGTGACACGGCTATTACTTTTAACGTCAGTGATGAACCTAAATTCCGAACAGCCAGAGCACCAGCCGCATTGGTCCTCAGTCCAATAGTGGACGGCTTTCGTCTTACCAAGGTACTCATGGATGGCGGCAGCAGATTGAACCTCATTTATGAGGAAACCCTTCAAAAAATGGAAATAGACTGGAACCGCATTGAGCGAAGCAGCACAACCTTTAGAGGAATAATCCCTAGTCGGGAAGCGCGCTGTACAGGAAAAATCACACTAGATGTGGTGTTCGGCACGCCGGATAATTACAGGTTCGAAGAGGTCACGTTCCAAGTGGCCCCATTCAGTAGCGGATACCACGCTCTGATAGAGCGGGAAGCGTTTACAATCTTCCAAGCAATACCCCATTACGGGTACATGAAGCTCAAGATGCCCGGGCCTAACGGAATCATCACTCTCGCTAGTGATCCAGACATAGCACTCCGCACCGAAAACAAGACAGCCACACTGGCCCTCGAGGCGCTATCCGAAGCTCTAGCGGCTGAAAAACTGAATGTGATGCGCTCCATGGTGAATAGGGACGATGTGATACTCGACAAAAGATCCAAGTCCGCCTCCTTTAAACCGGCGGACGAAATAGTCAAATTCCAGGTCCATCCAATGGACCCCAATAAAACAGCTTCCATCGGGGCACAGTTAAACCCTGAGTAGACGCCGCACTACGAGAGTTCCTACGAGAGAACTGGGACATTTTCACCTCGCACCCTTCAGACATGCCAGGAATCCCATGCAGGCTGGCCGAACACAGCTTAAATATCCTAAAAGGATTCAAGCCAGTCAAACAGGCTCTTCGGTGTTTTCCCGAACCTAAGAGACAGGCCATGGGAGAGGAACTAGCCAAGCTATTGGAGGCCAGATTCATCAAAGATATAAAACACCCGGACTGGCTAGCAAACCTGGTGATGGTACCAAAGAAGGACAAATCCTGGCGCATGTGCGTTGATTTTAAAGACCTTAACAAGGCTTGCCCAAAGGATCCCTTCCCCCTCCCCCGCATCGATCAAATTATCGATGCTACCGCAGGACATGATTCGTTGTGTTTCCTCGATGCATACTCCGGCTACCATCAAATAAAGATGGCAAAGTCAGACCAAGCCACAACGGCATTCATCACACCATACGGCCCATTCTGCTTCAACACAATGCCCTTCGGGCTCAAAAATGCCGGCGCAACATATCAGCGCATGATTCAGACATGTCTGGCAAACCAGATCGGCAAAACAGTGGAGGCATACGTAGATGATGTGGTCGTTAAAACAAGGCATGTCGAATCTCTAGTAGACGACTTGGGGCTAACATTCGATAACCTCCGAACATACGACATCAAGCTCAACCCGGAAAAATGCGTTTTCGGCGTTCCAGCCGGAAAGCTCTTGGGCTTCATTGTATCTGGTAGAGGAATTGAAGCAAATCCAGCCAAGATCCGAGCTCTGTCACAATTGGATATCCCGAAGGACCTCAAACAAATACAAAAATTAACCGGATGCGTGGCGGCTCTAAGCCGCTTTATCTCCCGCTTGGGAGAAAAGGCCCTACCCCTTTACCGCCTCCTTCGGCGCACCGAACACTTCGAGTGGACGGATGCAGCCACGGCCGGACTCGACGAAATAAAAGCCATCTTGGCAACAAACCCAGTCCTGGCCGCGCCAAACATTGGCGAACCAATGCTATTATACATTGCAGCAACCCATCAGGTCGTAAGCGCAGTGCTCGTCGTCGAACAAGAAACGGAAGGACACAAATTCCCCCTTCAAAAGCCGGTTTACTATGTGTCCACTGTCCTTACTCCGTGCAAGTCATGGTACCCGCATTATCAAAAGATTGCGTACGCGGTATTTATGGCATCCCGGAAGCTGCGACACTACTTTCAAGAGTGTTCAATAACAATAGCCTCGGAAGTGCCACTTAACGATATTATAAACAACCGCGATGCGACGGGCCGGATTGCAAAATGGGCCATTGAGCTCCTCCCGTTCGACATAACTTACAAGCCACGGCGAGCTATCAAGTCGCAAGTTTTGGCCGACTTCGTCGCAGAATGGACGGAGGCCGAACTCCCTAAAGAGTATGGCACATAGTCAAACTGGGTCATGCACTTCGACGGCTCCAAAATGTTGGCCGGTCTAGGGGCTGGCGTCGTTTTGACGTCCCCCACAGGAGACACAGTTCAATACGTACTCCACATAATGTACACAGACTCCAATAATGCAGCCGAATATGAGGCCCTTTTACATGGTCTCCGGATGGCAGTATCCATGGGCATTCAACGCCTAGAGGTGCGCGGGGACTCGAACCTCGCAATATCCCAAATAAATGGAGACTTTGATGCCAAGGATCCAAAAATGGCAGCTTATCGCAACACCGTCCTAAAAATGTCAGCTCGGTTCGAAGGGCTCGAATTTCACCATATAGCCCAGGAAAATAATCAGGCGGCAGATGTCCTGGCACGCATCGGTGCAAAACGCGATGTAGTCCCCTGCAACATCTTCTTGGAAAGGTTGTTCAAGCCATCCGTAGTATGGGAAGGGGAACCCGGCAATAACAGCCCGGACCCAACCGCACTGCCCGACACCGAACACTCTGACATAATTGGAGGCTCTGCCAATGAAATAACACCTTCAACCCATGTAATAATGGTTGTCATCGCCCCGTGGACAGAACCATTCCTCGCCTACCTTACTAGGCAGGAACTCCCGAGGACCAAAATGAGGCACGCTGCATAGTGCGGCGATCTAAAGCCTATAAAGTCCATGAGGGAGAGCTTTATAAGAAAAGTACTACAGTAGTCCTTCAAAGGTGCATCTCCGAAGAGGAAGGGCGGAACCTCCTGGCCTAAATTCAGGCCGGACTCGGCTGTCATCACGCTGCAGCTCGGTCCCTTGTAAGCAAGGCCTTTCGTACAGGCTTTTATTGGCCGACGGCCCGGGCAGACGCCCAGGACTTAGTCCAACGATGCGTCGGTTGCCAGCTTTTTGCAAACCAAAGCCATATGCCACCCACCGCCCTCCAAACCATCCCCATCACTAGGCCCTTCGCGGTCTGGGGGCTTGACATGGTTGGACCCCTTAAAGGCGGAACCCACAAGAAAAAATACTTACTGGTCATGGTGGATAAGTTCACCAAATGGATAGAAGCCAAGCCTGTTAAGACGACCGAATCCGGACCGGTGATAGACTTCATATCCGGGGTTGTACGCCGTTACGGCGTCCTCCACAGCATCATCACTGATAACGGCATGAACTTTACGGCCGACGAGGTAAAACTCTGGTGCAAAAACATGGGCATCAAGCTCCATTATGCTTCCGTCTATCACCCACAAACTAACGGCCAGGTCGAACGTGCAAATGGTCTTATCATGAGCGGCATCAAACTCAGATTAGTGCGGTCCCTTAAGGAATCTAATACGCACTGGGTAGAGGAGCTCGACTCCGTACTCTGGGGGCTACGGACCACGCTGAATCGCACCACCAGATACACACCATTCTTCATGGTGTACGGCGCTGAGGCAGTTTTGCCCTGCGACATAATTCATGACTCACCTCGAGTGCGCATGTACGAAGAAAGAGAAGCCGAGATCGATCGGCAGGACAGTTTGGACGCCTTGGAGGAAGAGCGTGACGTGGCAAAAGCCCGTTCCGCATTCTATCAATAGCAGGCTCGAAGATACCAAAGCAGAGAAGTACGGGCCAAAATTTACAACATTGGTGAATTAGTTCTACGCCTGCCGGACAAGAAAAAGGACAAACTCAAGCCCAAGTGGGAAGGTCCCTTCATAATTGACCAAGTCCTGACTGGTGGAGCGTACCGCCTGCGAGATGCATCGGATAACCGACTCGAGCCGAACCCATGGAACACAGCCTGTCTCCGAAGATTCTATGCCTAGCGCCGGACTCTGTGTTCGTCTCCTTCCTTTGTCCATTTTTTATATACTTTCTGTCTTACATTTCTCTCCTTCTCCCCTCTCTCTCTCTTATAGCCTTTAAAGGCTCATAAAGTGACGCGCTATCCGCGCTCATTAAACCTGGGGGCTTCTTTAAACAGAAGCTTATTTATACGGGCTTCATGCCCAACACATGTGTCACACTTCCTCATGTACCTTTTATTCACCATTATATGCATCGATATGACTTAAGTTTTGGCCAAGCTGGGTTGCCTGGCTCCTATGCTTACCCCTACATTCCCGATTGTTCGGCTAGGTGGTAAAGGGAGCACCTCTGCAATTGTTACAGCCGGGTCAGCCGGATGTGTACCTCAGACTGGGTGAAGCCAAAAGCTAGCGTTCTTAAGGGAATATTCGGTCGGTGAACTAAAGATGATCTTTTCACTTATTTATCTATACGCCCCTAGATGTTTTTCCTGCGTCTCTTTTCGCAGAATGGACATGCACTTTAGGGCATGCCTCCCAAGGAAAGGAACCCCTAACGGAACTATTCTCCCTGGAATATGTTTCTTACTAACCATGTAATATAACATAACTAGTTGGGCACTTGTCTATTCAAGCACTAATGATCCCTACGCCTGGTCTCCACGCATACCTCGGTTCTTATATAACCGCGAGGGTATTCGGACACACTCCGGACCGTCAGGTCCCGAGGTTGAAGCGAAAAGGTCGGCCATGACAAACGATCTACAATCCGGCTAGAAGGCATTACACATGTCAATTAAAATTACATAGTCAATCTGACTGATTGTATTCCTCTTCAATACCATCTAACAGGCTGTCTAGTTTACAGTCCTGTTGGGAATACTTTGCGGCCAATTCTACTTGGCCGTATACTAAGCTCACAGGGACCTCCTTCCCATCGGGCCGCATGGGTCCGACCTCGGCCATGTGGTTTGGGTCAGCCTTCATGTACCGCGTCTTCACCATGGCCCAGGCCTCCCTGGCGCCTTGACGGCAGGCCGACATCTTCCACAATCGGAAGCGTCGCCGCGCTCCCTTCAGCTTCTCTACAAGCTCTCCAAGGCCTTCGGGCATGGAGACGGATGGCCACAAGGCCTGGGCGACGCCTTGCATCACCTGCCGAACTCGCTCGTGCAGTTGTGAGAGCTCGGGAAGAAGGTCACCCGTAGAACCGGGCATTTCCTCTGTAGGACGACCTGTTAGCATACCTACAGACATTACTCTGTTAGTCGACTTCCTTGCTGAACTCTTTTTTCAAAGTTCGTTTAAGCACTTACTAAATATGTCGCATCGAAACCGCTGATTCTCCTTAACGGAGTCCAACAGCTGGGCACGAACATCCTTCAGTTCAACGCCCAGCTTGCTGTTGGCATCTTGGAGATCGTTCTTCTCCCGCCTCACCTTTGTCAACACTCTCTCACCAGCCTTCAGCTGGCGTAGGAGTTGTTGCTTTTCTGGATTTAATCCGGCGCCATCTGCAATTTCATTTGTCAGATTTGCACCCAAGCTGCACTTCGCAAAATACTTATCTTTCGAAGCGTATATTACCAGAGGGGGTCTCCTTGGGCTCCCCTGCCGCGGCTAGTGCGGCCTTAAGTTGGGCTTTGCACTCTTCCAGCTCCTGGGACAGTAGGGTATTCTTTTCTGTAAGAACCTGCATAACAAATGATCCTTAAATCAGTTATTCTAACTGTTTCAAGTCTCGGGGGCTACTGGTATATATATAATTACCAAAATTTTCTTACCCGTATGTCTTTTACATATTGCTCCGTGGCTCTGGCTAGACCATTTTGAGCGGCACGGAGGTACGCATCTCCCGAATTGAAGGCATCCAATGCCTCTTGGGAGAAACAAGCGTCGCAAAGAACTGTCCGGCGACGCCTGTGGTTCATGGCACTCTCCACCTCGGAATTGGTGGTAGACAGCCTGTCCGCATCCTCTGTCGGAGGAGCGTCCGGTGCGCGCCTTGTGTTCGCCTCCGCTTCCGGACCAGGCTTTGGAGCCTGGCTGGTGGAGGCGCGATTGGCAACCTCTCCGGATATAGTCCGGCGAGGTCTCTTCGTCTTGAAGAGAGCACGAGCGTTAATATGCCTTGAAGGAATAACATCTGGGAATAAGATGGTGCGCTATACCTTTGCATCGGCGTCTCAGTCCGGACCGCACTTCTTTTCAGCCCGTGGGGCCTTGCCGCCCCTCGTTGGCTAGTCGCCGCAGGCTCGGCCTCCCGTCTCAAGGACCTCCCCTGCAAAACACGGTTGTCATACGGCAATCGAAAACACGCGAGGATAGATCCCTTTTCAAAGTGCTGGGACTCCGGTCTCAGTTACCTGTGAGGCTGGGAGTAGCCCTGGGTAATCGGCCGTAATGGCCACCAAGGCATTGTCCTTGCTCAATTGATGAAACACCCCATCAATCAGCTCCATAGACAAGTCCGGATCCTCTTGAGAGGCCGGGTCGAGGGACCGTCCCGGATCCTCGGGTTGTGGAGGAGGGTTGTTTATATCTTTAACAGCCTGGCGCAGTTCCTGCGTTGAAGTCGTTAGACTGAATATTTAACGATGGGAATATAAAATGGATGGGAAAGTAAAAGTGCCCACTTACCCAACTTGGGGGATTGTACATAGAAAATCCACCCTGTGGGTTGACGCGGAGAAATTCCTCCTCTTCTCCCTTGTACAAAGCGGACAAGATCTTTATTAGAGCGGCAGCCGAATCCGGCCCCTTACGGCCGTGGCGGGTGGCGTCGTCCTCCCCGTTGAAGTCCCACATGGGGTGGCCTCTATACTGAAGTGGCTGCACCCCTCGCATGATGCATGCGGCCATGACCCCGATCATGGTCAGTCCGGAATGAGCTAACAATCTTATCTGGCCCATCAGGTAAAGAACATCCTTGTCACTTTCCCTCTGAGGGCTCCATGGACGCCAGCTTAGGCGCTTCTTTAGGGGAGCACTGTCGAACTCAGGGAGGCCGATCCGGACAGGATCCGGCAGCGAGACGTCCTCTATATAAAACCATTCCGAAGGCCAGTCCTCGGACGCCTTCTTTGGGGTTCCGGATAGATATCCGGTCCCGGCGATGCGCCACACTTCGGATCCGTCCACTTGATATATTGACCCCTTTTGAGAACGGGGCACAAGGTATAATAGCCTTTTCCACAGCGCGAAATGAGCCTCGCAACCAAAAAACAGCTCGCAAAGGGCTACGAAGCCCGCGATATGCAATATGGAGGCAAGCGTGAGGTTGTGCAGCTGGAGGCCATAGAACTCCAGGAGCCCCCGGAGAAACGGATGAATTGGAAATCTGAGCCCTCTTATTAAGTAAGGGACAAGGCATACCCGCTCTCCTTTGGAGGGATTGGGGGCGCTCTCCGCTTGCTCTCCGCCATTATAGGTGGCAAGTCCGGCTCGAATTGGGACCATATAGGCCGGGGGGAGAAATCCCTTGGTCTGGAGCGTCACTAGCTCGCTGTGCGGGATGGAGCATCTCTCCGAATCTCCAGGCTGAGGGCTGGAAGGGCGAGAGGAGGAGCTGCAGCGGCCGGCCATGATAGAATGGACCTCTGTCGGATACGCTCTGATGAATACTCGCGGAGGGGAGAAGGTGTGGTTTGGATCTAAATCCTCGTCCCCTTAAATAGGCGGCTCATTCACGCGGCTAGGGGTGTAAATGTAAAAACACCCTGACTTTTCGTATTCGTTTGACATGTGGAAGACGGGCATTATTGGGCGTAGAAGCCAAGGAGCGCTACATTTACAAGAAACCGGACATTATTCAACAGGTACACGGAATTTGGAGGATAACCCGCCTTGCAATGCCGAAGACAATCTGCGTGCCGGACTCGTCGTCATTGAAGCCTGGTTCGGGGGCTACTGAGGGAGTCCTGGATTAGGGGGTGTCCGGATAGCCGGACTATACCTTCGGTCGGACTCCTGGACTATGAAGATACAAGATTGAAGACTCCGTCCCGTGTCCGGAAGGGACTTTCCTTGGCGTGGAAGGCAAGCTTGGCGATACGGATATGTAGATCTCCTACCATTGTAACGGACTCTGTGTAACCCTAGCTGTCGGTGTCAAAACCGGCGGATCTCAGGTAGGGGGTCCCGAACTATGCGTCTAGGCCGGATGGTAACAGGAGGCAAGGGACACGAAGTTTTACCCAGGTTCGGGCCCTCTTGATGGAGGTAAAACCCTATGTCCTGCTTGATTGATATGGGTAGTACAAGAGTAGATCTACCACGAGATCAGAGAGGCTAAACCCTAGAAGCTAGCCTATGGTATGATTGTTGTTCTATATGTTGTCCTACGGACTAAAACCCTCCGGTTTATATAGACACTGGAGAGGGTTAGGGTTACACAAAGTCGGTTACAATGGTAGGAGATCTACATATCCGTATCGCCAAGCTTGCCTTCCACGCCAAGGAAAGTCCCTTCCGGACACGGGACGAAGTCTTCAATCTTGTATCTTCATAGTCTAGGAGTCCGGCTGAAGGTATAGTCTAGCCATCCGGACACCCCCTAATCCAGGACTCCCTCAGTAGCCCCTGAACCAGGCTTCAATGACGACGAGTCCGGCGCGCGGTTTGTCTTCGGCATTGCAAGGCGGGTTCCTCCTCCAAGTACTTCATAGAAGATTTTGAACACAAAGATAGTGTCCGGCTCTGCAAAATAAGTTTCCACATATTGCCATAGAGAGAATAATATTTTCACAAATCTAATCTGCTGACGTATTCCATAGTGTGACGCACCACGGCCAAGCCTTTATTCGAATCGTTTTATTATCCCACCTCAGCGCGTCATGCGAGGCGGTTTCCTTGGCACGTCTTGTTGAAGCAGAGATCGTGTCCCCCTTATTCCGGGATTCTCATCAATACGGGCGTGGGTAACCCAACCGCACCATTGATTACGGCGCTTGGGGATAAGCGAGTTTTACCAGGCTGATGGGGACACATAGTTGCGTCCACCCATATAAGGGGATAAGGATCCACCTTTTCACCTACGCCTTCTTCCTCCTTTGCCTATCCATTCTTGCGCACCCGAGCTCCAGCGCCCAAGTCCGCACTCTCCACCTCAACCTTCTCCAGCCATGTCCGGAGCGGGAGGCAAGTGGATGGTCTCCTCCGTTACGGAGGGACACATCAAAAGACTAAGGAAGGCCAGGTACTTGTCTAACGACATTGCGCACCGGCTTCCTGAAGAGGGCCATCTCGTCCCCACCCCTAGGCCCCATGAGAGGGTGGTGTTCCTCCCCCATTTCCTCCGCAGACTGGGCTTCCCTCTCCACCCATTTGTCCAGGGGCTCATGTTCTACTATGGCCTGGATTTCCATGATCTGGCCCCGAACTTTGTCCTCAACATCTCGGCGTTTATCGTCGTGTGCGAGGCTTTCCTCCGCATCCGCCCCCATTTCGGCCTATGGCTCAAGACTTTCAACGTCAAGCCGAAGGTGGTGCGCGGCAACCAGGCGGAGTGCGGAGGCGCCATGGTGGGCAAGATGCCCAACGTCTTATGGCTCGAGGGCTCCTTTGTGGAGACCCTGAAGGGGTGGCAATCAGGGTGGTTTTACATCACCGAGCCGCGCGACCCTGAATGGGTCGCAACCCCCGAGTTCCGATCCGGACCCCCTACGCGGCTCACCTCCTGGAAGGAGATGGGCTTGTCGTGGGGTAAAAAAGGAGAGCTGACTGGACTCCAAACATGCGTCCAAACCCTGGTGGACAAGAAGCTCAAACTTGTCAACGTATTCTAGGTTATGCTCATCCGCCGGATCCTCCCATGTCAACAACGGGCTTTCAACCTGTGGGAGTTCGACCCGGCGCGGCACCGAACTCTGAGCAGGCTCTTCGACACGACGTACGAAGATGCCTGGAAGGTGCTTTTCAAGGGCGCTGAGGCCCCCGCATCCGCTACCGAGGATCGCGGATTTAGTACGCAGCGTCACACTCATGCGGTAAGCTGTTTTTACCTTTTACAGGGTATCAGTTTTTCATAGTTTGACTCCATGCGGGATCTAAGCTCCCTTACCTTTGATAGGATTGGCAGGAGACGTCCGGACAGATCAACTATCCGGCTCCTTTGCCCGAAGACCCAGCGGACGCTCGTTTGGCGAAGCTGCTGGTTCCGACACCCCATGTGGTGCCGGAGAAGAAGGCCAAGAAGAAGGCCATGGGGACTCGAAAGAGCGCCCGGCGCCTGGAGGTGTCGGATCCCTCATCCGACGACTCCAAGACGCACTCCTCCCATGAAGACGAGGAGGAGGAAGAAGAGACCCCTCCCCCTCCAGCGGGGGAAGGGAAGAAAAGGAAGGCTGCCCCAACTGGGGAGGCCGAAGGGTCCAAGAAGGGGAAAACCCTTCCTCCGGACTACTCCACCGACGCCGACGACGGTGGAGAGGAGTGGCCGCTCAGGGCCAAGCCCCTGGCTAAATCGTAAGTATCCGGATACCAGAGTAATTCATAGTATTCCTTTATTGCACAGCTTTCCCTTATGTCGAATATGTTTATGCAGCCCACCCAAAGACCGGCTCGACGCGTCGTCGAGCGATTCAATGGACTCGTCGGATGTGAATTCGCTTCCGACGGCTTCCTCCCCCCGCCCTACGAACGACACCGAAGTGTTGTCCCAACAGGTTCCAATCCGGGAGGAGGTGGTCCTGGAGGTGCCGCAAGGCGACCTCCTGGACCCCAGGAGTGAAGGGGATAGAACCCCCCAGGGGTCCAAGTCCGGCGCTAGGTCGGACACCGCTCCGGAACCTTCAAAGGTTCCAGAGTCCGGCGGGCGACCTCCTTCCAAGAGGAGCAAGCCCACCGTGCCAGTGACCCCCGTCCAACCGGAGACGCCAGACAATCTGTTGGAGGTGCTCAAAGGCGCCTCCATCGACGAGGGGCACCGCACCATTATGAGTGCGGTGGTTCAGAAGGTTCAGTCCGCCAAGAGCGGACTGACTGAAGCTTGTACTAGCCTTTTAACAGGCTTTGAGGTAAGTAAAAAATGTGTAAATAATATTACCGCATAGACAGTAGCCCCTGATGCTCTGTTTGGCGTTCGGGAAGAAAAGCCGAATAGAGGATCAAAATGAAATTCGTAGGAGTCTAACAAAAAGGAGTCAATATGCATATGCAGGCTTCTCTGCTGGCGTCCGCCATACTGACTGCGGAAGTGGACACGCTAAAGCAGAACCTCGAGCAGTCCGAGCAAGAGCTCGGGCGTGCCAAGAAGCAGCTCGAGGAGAAGGAAGGTAAGAAATACCTTGTTTTAAATATATATATATAAGTGCAATTGCAAAAAAATGACAGGATCATCGTGGCTATTGTAGGGGCCATGTCTGAGGTGGCGACCCTTAAGCAAGCGCTGGTCGAGGCCGAGAAGAGGGCGGCCACGGAGCGTACCGAGCGGGAGAAGTATGAGGCCGAGGTTGGCAAGGTGCGGCAAGAGCTCCAGGCTCTCATGGAAAAACATGAGAGTTTGGAGCTTGACTCAAAGACGCGAGCGCCCGAGCTCGCGGTGGCTATTGAAAATGCCAAGTCTGCCAAGGCCGAATCCCAGAAGACCCTCCAGGAGTTGGATGAGGTGAAAAAGATAGCGGCGGGTAAGGCATTCTTTATGCAAAGCAAACACGTAAACGTAAGTTACTTGTTACTTACCCGAATCCGGAGCTCTCCAGGAGCATTCGCAGATCTTCCCCGTAGCGTGTCCGATGCCGCCGCATTCTATCGAGCCGAGGAGGGCAGCTCGACGGAGAAGGTGTTCTGGTCTCAGTATGCTGAGGCCGGACACCCCGTGCCCCTGAGCGACCAGCTGAAGCAACTGGTCGAGCTCCACAAGGCGGCCGAACAGGCCATGAAGGGCCTCATAGTTCGGCTGTGGCCTGGAGGGGCTCTGCCTGGGAGCTATTTCGGGCTGGTGCGGTGGCTGGTGGGGGCCTGTCCAAGGCTCGAAGTCATCAAGCGCTCCGTCTGCATTGAAGGTGCCCGTAGGGCCCTTGCCCGTGCTAAGGTGCACTGGGGCAAGCTGGATGCTGAGAAGCTTGTGAAGGACGGGCCACCGCCGGGGAAGGAGCATCGCAAGCCCGAGAATTATTATAAGGATGTTCTGAAGGGTGCCTGCCTTTTGGCGGATGAGTGTTCCAGGGATGTAATTTTTGAGTAAAACTCGCTCGTTTTGTCATGTGCGCTGAAAACTTGTTCATATGCACTAAGCAATGCTGTTGGAATTTAAAATATTACCTTCTGTGCGGCTGTTTATCAATTCTGAGAGATGGCGAGTCATCGGCTTCTGCCCCCGTGCCGCTAGTGCTGGGGTGTTCGGGGATAAACCTGAGCGCTCTTTTTCCCATGTTTGGGTCCTTCGAGGAAGGCGCTCAGCACAACGAACAAGGCAATCGGACTATAATGCTTGAACACTCTCACTTAGCCATAGAATTCTATAATTTTAAATTTCGGCGAAGCCCCTGGTATTCGGAAGACCGAGTTCGGGGCGCTATCCACGCCTTGGCCGGGCAGAGCCGACTCCTCGCTCTAAGCGGCATAAGTCTTTAAGGACTCGAAGAACCTCTCGAACAGCGACCAGCTCTCGCTTCGTCATGACAGTCAGTTTTAGCTTTCTCTACTGAGGTGCTCAACCCAGCTCAACTGGGGCACAATCGCAGTAGTTCTCCTAGTGCTACCTTAGCCGATATAGCGGAACGTAAGGCACCAAAACATAGGAGCCGAGCAAACCCAACTATTGACCCAAGACATGATTCGGAGCCGATGCATATAATGCTATAAGTTCGGGGTACCGCACTTGTTAAAGTGTTCGGACTTCTCACACCATATTGAGGGGTACTAAAGCCCCTGGCGTATTTTGGCCGTACCAAAGTGTACGGGTGCAACATGTCGTTAAGGAACAAATATTTATATATAAAAAAAGAGTAATGCAAAAATAGACAGAAGCTATGCATTGTTTATTAAAAAGGGTTGCGATCAAAGCGGAACGATACAAATAATGCGACAAGCAAAAGGTTGGACTATTTAACATGTCCGTTCCGGGGGCAGGCTGCAGAACGGTAAGCAAAACAGGTATACTGCTCGTGATAGAGACCACC
Organism: Triticum urartu; assembly: GCF_003073215.2. Lineage (NCBI taxonomy): Eukaryota > Viridiplantae > Streptophyta > Magnoliopsida > Poales > Poaceae > Triticum > Triticum urartu. Next base: position 500,169,098 of record NC_053028.1, on the reverse strand, counting down.
TGGGAGTTCCGTAATGCGGCATGGCTTGTCTGCTCCCCTGGTTCTTGCATCATTTGTGTGGCAATTGAACTGCCGAACAGGACTTCGGAAGAGTGGAGTCCTGAAAGTAAGAGAAAATTAAAAAATCAGCAGCCCCTAGTGCGGTTTAAGCCGTGTTTCGGGCGTGCCATGATGGTGCCCCTCTCCCTGTACCCATGGTATTTCTAGAGCGTAGTTATGTACGCGAAGTACTGGTGTCGCATTTTTGCGAGGGCTGGGGTTGGGGCCGCATTGCTACGCCTGCTCGGAACGTGCCAGGCGGTCTTGTTGTAGGTTACTCCGGGCGCGCTTGACGGTGTCCGGACGTTTAATGGCCGGACTGGAGAACTTCCTGGAGAAGCTGCTTTGTACTTCCGCAGCAAGGACCGCCGTGTGCTCCTCCGTTCGGAGAGAGCATTCGGTGTTTCCATTGACCGTAATTACTCCTCGAGGGCCTGACATCTTGAGCTTAAGGTATGCATAGTGCGGTACCGCATTGAACTTGGCAAATGCGGTTCGCCCGAGCAGTGCGTGATAGCCACTGCGGAATGGGACTATGTCGAAGATTAGCTCCTCGCTTCGGAAATTATCCGGAGATCCGAAGACCACTTCAAGTGTGACTGAGCCTGTACAGTTGGCCTCTACACCTGGTATTACGCCTTTAAAGGTCGTTTTGGTGGGCTTAATCCTCGAGGGATCTATGCCCATTTTCCGCACTGTATCCTGGTAAAGCAGGTTCAGGCTACTGCCGCCGTCCATCAGGACTCTAGTGAGCTGAAATCCATCAATAATTGGATCTAGAACCAATGCGGCGAATCCGCCATGACGGGTGCTAGTGGGATGGTCCCTTCGATCAAAGGTGATCGGGCAGGAGGACCATGGGTTGAACTTTGGGGCGACTGGCTCTATCGCGTATACGTCCCTTAACGCGCGCTTCCGCTCCCTCTTGGGGATGTGGGTTGCGTATATCATGTTCACCGTCCGCACTTGTGGGGGAAAACCCTTCTGTCCACTGTTGTTCGGCGGCCTGGGCTCCTTGTCGTCATCTCTATGCGGCCCCTTGTCTGTATTTTCGGCATTTAACTTGCCTGCCTGCTTGAACACCCAATAATCCTTGTTGGTGTGATTGGCCGGCTTTTCGGGGGTGCCATGTATCTGGCACAAGCGGTCGAGTATTCGGTCCAAACTGGACGAGCCCCTAGGATTTCTTTTGAATGGCTTTTACCGCTGACCGGATTTATAGCCTCTGAATCCGGCATTAACTGCCGTATCCTCAGCATTGTCGCCGTTAATGCGGCGCTTCTGCTTGTTGCGACGCGACCTGCCACTATTGTCCCTGGTATCCGAATTACCAGGGTTCTTGGTCATATTGTTGCTACGAGCAAGCCAGCTGTCTTCTCCCGCGCAAAAGCGGGTCATGAGTGTCGTGAGTGCTGCCATATATTTCGGCTTTTCCTGTCCAAGGTGCCGGGCAAGCCACTCGTCACGGATATTGTGCTTGAAGGCTGCTAGGGCCTCAGCGTCCGGACAGTCGACTATTTTATTTTTCTTTGTTAGGAACCGTGTCCAGAATTGCCTGGCCGATTCATCTGACTGCTGAATTACGTGGCTTAGGTCATCTGCGTCCGGGGGTCGCACGTAAGTGCCCTGGAAATTGTCAAGGAATGCGGCTTTCAGGTCCTCCCAACAACCGATTGATCCTGCTGGCAAGCTGTTAAGCCAATGCCGAGCTGGTCCTTTAAGCTTGAGTGGGAGGTATTTGATGGCGTGGAGATCATCGCCGCGGGCCATATGGATATGAAGGAGATAATCCTCGATCCATACCGCAGGATCTGTTGTGTCATCATATGATTCGATGTTTACGGGTTTGAAACCCTCGGGGATTTGATGATCCATTACTTCGTCTGTGAAGCATAGTGGGTGTGCGGCACCTCTGTACTGGGCTATATCACGACGTAGCTCCAATGAGCTTTGTCTACTGTGTTCGGCCCTGCCGGATTGGTGTCTGACGTGACGGTTACCGTCTCGAGTCCTGGGGTGCCCACGCGATCCGTAGATCGATCTTGTTTGCCTTGCCTTGTCCTCCAACATATCTCGCAGGTCTGGCACATTTTCCCGTGCCTTGGTACGGGGTGCAGCTTGAGTGGAGGGCCGAGAGGCCTCTCTGTCGTGGCCACGAGGTGGCCGGTCGGCCGTATCAAGTGTTGGTGGTGTAGGTTTAAGTGCTTCCTCCTCTAATCGGGGTAGCAACCTGCGCTTTGGGTAGCTCTTGGAGGGGCGTTCGAGTTTATGCTCTTCGGCCGCAAGGACTTCAGTCCATCTGTCGACTAGCAAATCTTGATCAGCTCTAAGTTGTTGCTGTTTTTTCTTGAGGCTTCTTGCCGTGGCCATAAGCCTGCGTTGAAAACGCTCTTGCTCGACGGGATCCTCTGGCACGATGAATTCGTCGTCGTCGAGGCTTGCCTCGTCTTCAGAGGGAGGCGTATAGTTATCGTTCTCGACCTCTCTGTCTGCCGCTCTCTCGTGAGGGCTGGCTTCTCCATCCTCCTGTGCTGAATCTTGCTGGAGGGGGGTTTCTTCGGCGCTCTCCGAAGTATTATTATCTCCCATGCTGGAGTCACCGTACTTGCTTTGGCGGGATTTTGAGCGGCGCCGCTGACGCCGGCGCTTAGGCTGTTTCTTGGAGGGGTCATCCTCCGATGTTCCATCGCCATCTCCTTCTTTTGGGGTGTCCACCATGTATATGTCATACGACGAGGTGGCTTTCTAGGGCCCAGTAGGCGCTGGTTCTTCATCGTCTCCTGCATCGGCGTCCATACCGTCGATGTCTTCGAAGTCGAAGTCGAGCATGTCGGTTAAATCGTCGACAGTGGCTACAAAGTGGGTGGTGGGTGGGCTTTGAATTTCTTCATCGTCCGTATCCCAACCTTGCTGACCGTAGTCCGGCCAGGGCTCTCCTGATAAAGAGAGAGACTTTAGTGTTTTCAGAATATCGCCGAAAGGCGAGTGCTGAAAGATGTCCGCGGCAGTAAACTCCATGATAGGCGCCCAATCGGATTCGATCGGCAGGGGCGCGGAGGGTTCAGAGTCCGGAGAGGAGTCCGGCTCCTTGGAGTCATGAGTATCGCGGAGTGTGGGGCTGGTGTTCGGATCGATCGCCGTTGGGATCGCAGCCCCCGAGGCGGCGTCCAACCACCCATCCTCGATCGGCGTAGTTGGCTTCGAATTAAGGGTCGAAGTCGATGCGGGTGCGGCCTCCAGGGCACTGTTCGGCGGCAGAACTAGATCATGCTCGTCGTGACAGTGCGGCGCACTCGGCAGTGGCTCGAATCCGTCGAGGATCAAGTCCCCGCGGATGTCAGCCGTGTAGTTTAAACTTCCAAATCTGACCTGACGGCCAGGGGCATAGCTTTCGATCTGCTCCAGACGGCCAAGTGAATTGGCCCACGGTGCGAAGCCGCCGAAGACGAAGATCTGTCCGGGGAGGAAGGTCTCACCCTGGACTGCATTGCTATTGATGATCGTAGGAGCCATCAAGCCTAACGGCAACGACACAGAGGAACTCTCAATGAAAGCACCAATGTCAGTGTCAAAACCGGCGGATCTCGGGTAGGGGGTCCCGAACTGTGCGTCTAGGCCGGATGGTAACAGGAGGCAAGGGACACGAAGTTTTACCCAGGTTCGGGCCCTCTTGATGGAGGTAAAACCCTACGTCCTGCTTGATTAATATTGATGATATGGGTAGTACAAGAGTAGATCTACCACGAGATCAGAGAGGCTAAACCCTAGAAGCTAGCCTATGGTATGATTGTTGTTCTATATGTTGTCCTACACACTAAAACCCTCCAGTTTATATAGACACCGGAGAGGGTTAGGGTTACACAAAGTCAGTTACAATGGTAGGAGATCTACATATCTGTATCGCCAAGCTTGCCTTCCACGCCAAGGAAAGTCCCTTCCAGACACGGGACGAAGTCTTCAATCTTGTATTTTCATAGTCCAGGAGTCCGACTGAAGGTATAGTCCAGCCATCCGGACACCCCCTAATCCAGGACTCCCTCACTAGCCCTCTCTGGTGTCTATATAAACCGGAGGGTTTTAGTCCATAGAAACAACAATCATACCATATGCTAGCTTCTAGGGTTTAGCCTCCTTGATCTCGTGGTAGATCTACTCTTGTACTATCCATATCATCAATATTAATCAAGTAGGAGTAGGGTTTTACCTCCATCGAGAGGGCCCGAACCTGGGTAAAAACATCGTGTCCCTTGTCTTCTGTTACCATCCGCCTAGACGCACAGTTCGGGACCCCCTACCCGAGATCCGCCGGTTTTGACACCGACACTAGTCATGCGAACTAGCATAGCAGATGAACAGATCACATCTAGGGCACATACTAGAAACATGAATTCTACCACGATCTCGAACAGGAAGGATAGAATCACATACGGTGCAGCGGGAGTAGTACCGCCGGCGTTGACATTGTCGCCCATGTCGTCGAGGATGAGGTTGACAGGTCGGGAAAGAAGTCGTCGTTCGCGAAGTCGTCGCTGCCAGCAGTCGCGTGAGTGCGCTCCCCAAAAACCTGATTGCCCATCTCCCATACAGGATCACGAGAGGCGGGGTTCCGGAGGCCTGCTGTCCCTTCTCCCGGTGCACGCCGAAAGGAGGGATGGAGAAGACTTGCTTGACGGCGCAATGATTTGAAACGGTGGTGAGAAACCATACGAAGCGGCGGCGGCTAGGGTTGCCTGACTATATAGTGCGGGTCGGGTAGGTCGTGGGAGTAAACCCCACGTCCGAGTCGTCACGATCCAAAAGAATCGGAAACGGTTCGGTAATTAACGCGTCCGCTAATTATTAATTAATGACTCATTAATTTTTCCCGAGCAGCAAAAATATAAACAACGTGCATAGCTCTGTCCTCGGCTCAATCCCGCAACCCGCATCGACGCGGCGCGGCGAGCGAGGAGAAGGAGCGCGCGTGTAGGTCTCCTCTTCCCATGCTCATACAAGTGATAGAAGAGCTCGCCTTATAAAGAAGTGCAACTCTCTCTCAACTTTCAGGGTGGGACTAAACTTTAGCCTCACTCACTCCACTCACATGCGTGCATGAATGGGCCAAAAGAATTTCAGAATTTTAGTTGGGCTTTGGCCCAAAGGCCTACTAGCAAAATTCCAACACATGGTTAGTCATAAGTTGTTTTTTGGCGTTGATTTTTGTGTGGTTATGGACGGTATATGTGTTGGAAGGCTGGAGCAAAAAATATATGATTCATGCTTCACACTTTTGTTAAAACAAGGCGTCGCGTTAAGTTCAGTTTAAAAGTATTTCTCCTTTTTATACATCATTTTGTCACATACTTTGTGGGTTTTGTCGATTCTAAAATGAAAATCAAGGATACTCTTACATTTATTTTCCATTATTATTTTTATCAAGTAACGCAGTTTCTTTCTTCTTCTTTACTAGTACTAGTAGGGTAGTATTCCTTCATCCCATAATATAAGATGTTTTTCTGATATTAGTATAGTGTCAAAAAAAATATCTTACTACATTATTTGGGACGGAGGGATCTCTATTCCTAATGAAGCAGTTGATAGTCTTATTTCCAGAGTTTTTTTCGTCCCACCACTTTCGTTCGGTTTTTTCTCGTAGGTTAACCGTCGTAGATTTTTTTCGTCACCTCCCCCACTTCATCGGTTTATTTTCACTTCACCCTCTCACACAACGAAAAAAACTGAACGGATCAGAACTTTCCATACTGACATAAATTATTTTAGTAATGTCTTTATGTAAAAGAATCAATCACAATCAATCTCTAAAGATCAAATCTAAATTAATTAATCTTCATAACGTTTGTTTCCTTCCGAATCACGTCCATAACTTTCCTTCCTTGTTTGGGCAGAAACTGTTTGGTAACCGAATCACGTCCGGTTTTTTTTCGTAGGTTAACCGTCGTAGATTTTTTTCGTCGCCCCCCCCCCCCCCCCCCCCCGGTTTTTTTTTTTTTGGCCCCCCCCCCCCCCCCACTTCATCGGTTTATTTTTACTTCACCCTCTCACACAACGAAAAAAACTGAACGGATCAGAACTTTTCATACTGACGCAAATTATTTAGTAATATCTTTATGTAAAAGAATCAATCACAATCAATCTCTAAAGATCAAATCTAAATTAATTAATCTTCATAACGTTTGTTTCCTTCCGAATCACGTCCATAACTTTCCTTCCTTGTTTGGGCAGAAACTATTTGGTAGCAGAGATTAGGAAGCTTCCTATAAGTGTAGTAATAGGAAGTATTCTTTTTCTTGATGATTCGTTTCCATGCATGATGATAGTAAATTAGACCAACATTCACCACTATTTATCAACGTCATCAATCGTATCCATTCCTACCAGTTTTAAGGGAATCTGCTCGCTATGTCTTTTTTAAGGGGATTCGCTCGCTAAGTCGTCGTCGTACGTTATTTTCACAAGCAATTCCCCTAAAAAAGGCGTGGGTATTGGTAGTTGAACGCCCGCTAGGTTTTTCGCCTGTCCCATCCTCGCGCTGTGCCGCCGCCACCCGCCGAATTTCCAGCCGCCCGAGCCCGTTAACTTCGCCAGCCATCGGGTCGACTGCCCCCGCCCCAAACCCCCATCCCCGAGCACTAGCTATCGCCGCGTTGCCGCCCCAAGCTCCATGCCACCGGGAACGAATCAAGCGCCGTCCTGACACCGCCTTCGCCGGCCCAGCACCTCCAGCCTTGCATGGACAGCTTCAATGTGCAGTCTCCCTTGCTGTCTCACCTTCTGCCAGCGCATGCAGCGGCGGGGTTGGACGCGTGCGTGCTTGCTAGCTTGCTCTGTGTGCGTACATACTTGCTCTGCGTGCGTCGCACCGGCCAATGCGCATGATGCGTGTGTGCCTGCTTTTCTGTATGTGTATGCCAACGTGATGCGTGTGTGCGTTGCTGTGTGTGTATGATATAGATGGCCCGAGTGTGTGCATGCTGTGCTCTGCTCTCTGTTGATCTATGTGTTGGTGCTCCTGCTATATGTTCATGCCATACAAATGAAATTTCTGTTAATCTCCTGACATGTTGAGTTGGTTCTCTCTGTCTTCTGAGGGGGTGAATGCAAAGCAGTCTATTAAGCCAGGCACTATTGCTGAGCTAAATTGACAAAAAAATATTGGTAGCCATAGTTGTAGTTTAAGTAGTAGCGAGTTGTCTGATATGTATAAAGAGCCCGTTGCAACTGAGCCCGTTGCTAAATTGACAAAAAAGATTGTTAGTGTCACTTAATATGTATGAGAATATTAAATGTATTATTAACATGATTAATATTGAATTTTTAAAGTTAATGTGGCCCCGTTGCAACGCACGGCCGTTTCTCTAGTAGTTTTTAGTGGGGGAAACGCATGCATGTATGTTTCTGTGTCCAAATATGTCGTTTCTCTCCTGATAATTGTCGACCGCGAAGCAAATCCAGATGCGCGCTCGTTTTAATAAGGGAACCCAGGGCATGCACACTGTCACGCAGCAAAAGCTGCGGCTTGAATGAGTTGCCATGTTCTTGAGATGAGTTGAGTGACACGCAAGGGAGAGAAAAAAAGCAGGCATCTTTCCGTGCCCAAGGACAATTACCATCGTCCCTTTTCTCCAAGAATCGGATGCGGATGCGGGGACACCTCACATGAAAGGTACATCTAATCCGTTGGAGCGGATGGCAAACGTTTGGTTTGGGGTCGCTTCCCCTGGGTTATCTGAAGAAGAGCATCGCATTCCGTCCTTTCAATGCCGTCAAAATCAAGCACGAGCCCTTCGTTTCTTTGGTGCTCCCGTCCCGTCCCGTCTGCATCTACCTACCGTGGACGGTACCAGAAGAGGACCAGTAATGCGTGCGTGGAGCTCGACCGATCAGATTCCTTGTGATAGAACCAGTTCATTTGGATTCATGTCCTAAATTTGACATGGGTGTTCCTACTTTGCTGAACTTGTTTCGGGCTTTGCGGCAATGTTTTGTTCCGCGGAAGGCAAGGATTGCGAATTTGCGAGGCATGTGATGATTTTATCAATCTTAAAATTAATCGCTTCGGTCACTCTAGAGTGCTTTTATGATTAGTGTATGCATACTTACATTCATAAAGATGAGTGTATGTACTCTTTCTGTTTTTTTAGTCAGCATATAAGATTTGGTCAAAATCAAACTTTATTAACTTTGATTAAGTTTATACTAGAAAAAATATCAAGACTCACAATATGAAATCAATATTGTTAGGTGCATCATGAAATTATTTTTCATACTATGTAGCTTTAGTATTGTAGATGTTGATATATTTTTTACAAAGTTGATCAAATTTATAAAGTTTGATTCTGACCAAATATTATACTAGTATGTACATGTGTGCAAACGTCTACATTTACGCTGTGTTTTAAAGAAGAGGACCAGTCACAGCCTGCGCATGATCGCCTATTTAAGCTTCTCCTATTCTCGCCCACCCCGCCCCATCCCATTCCCACTCTCTCCCAGCAGCGGCGGCAGCGGCACGTCGTCGTCCTCCTCCCCCTCGCCGTCAGCGCGTCCGTCCAACAGGTGAGAGCCACATAAGCTTCCAGCCTAGCTAGGTGCGCACTCGTTTCTTCTTCTGGCGCCTGTCCAGGTTCACTTCCGGACCACGGTGGTGCTCCGTCGCGCCCAAGTTCTCTTTTCCGGGGGGCTAGAGGTTGTGCAAAGCCTTTTCGATTTAGCCCTGCAGATTCCGCGAAATTGCTCCGCCGTTGTCGGTGCTGTTAAATCCGGCAACTCCTCGTCCGTCAAGCGGCTATTTAGCCCTGGGACACGGGCAGATGTTTCTTGTCGCCTCCTCTTCGTCGTCTTCCACGCCGTGCGACCGAGCGGGGAAGGAGCGGAAAAAACCTCGGCTTCGGCGAGCTCGCGTACGTGTTGCCGCCTCGTTTGCCTGTGCCGTCCGAGGTTGTAGCCTGCCTGCTCTGCTCCTCGGGAGATCTCTTTCTTTTCTCTGCCCGAAAAGACACCGCTTGTTTGCTTATTTAACAGCCGCCACCGCCACCCCGTCGTCTTCTTCTGGGCGCACACCAGGTGCTTGTTCCTTTGTGTCAGCGGTGGTTCGATCCGCCTGCAGCGCTGCATTTCTCTGTGTTCAAACTTGTTGTTCCCCTTCGATTTAATCTGTAGCTCTATATAGTTTCTTCGATTTGTGTTTGAAACGTCTCCGGCATTTTCCGGTTTTATTATTAGTTGGCTACAGGCGTCCGTGCTAAAGCTCTGCGGAGGTTTAAGATAATCTGCGAATTGTTTTCTTAGCAGCTGCTGATTTTGAGGGGGTAATTTCCCTTCATTTCAAAAAGAAAAAAAAATCCCTCACTTTAGCAATACACGATTACATTCAAAGATTCTGAGGGATCCTTTGATTCAAAGGACTTTCAATTTGAGAGAATTAATCCTTAGGATTTTTTCTCTAGGTTGTTTGATTCATAGGATTGAATCCTACAGGAATTTTTTCAAAGGATTTCTTTGTACTACTTCCGACAGGATTCAACTTAAACCTATTTGAAGGAATCCTTTGTTTTATCTTTTTCCTATGATGCAATCAAATAACACACAATCCTGTAGGATTGAGAGGACGATGACATTCCAATCCTATGTTTTTCCTATTCCCGTGATTTTAGGATCCTACGAATCAAAGAGGCCCTGAATCCTTCTGTAAATGTGAATCTGGATTTCTTTGATTCCATCCTTTAGCACCATTGGATGCAAACTGCTCCACATAGACTTCCTGTTCCAGAATACTTTATATGTTAGGGGACAATCATAACATTAGTAAACCAACCACAACACAACCGCAAAACAAGCCTTGCACCTAATCCAGATCGCATTTAGTGCTCTGACATTGTCCTGCACTAGTTGCAGAGCTGGTTTCACCATATCCATATGCCCTATTGTCATGCTAACTTGTTGACTTCAGTTTAATTAAGTAGTAGAGGAGTGGAAGACAGCTGAGAACTGAAATGCGAGGGGGGCGGGGGGGGGGGGGGGGGGGGGGGGGGGGGTCTCTTTTTTTTATAAGAAGAACTTAAAAAAATATTGATCTGTTGATCCAGAGGCTGGGAACCTTAAAGCGGAACAGGGTTCATGGAGGGTGGAGGCGCAAGAAATGTTTCTGCAGCGGCAGCACAGACAAAGGAAAGTGCGGATGATGGCTCCTGCAAGCCACTGCCTCCTTGCTGTGTCAAGGCGCAGGCTGCTGTGGCGGAATCTGAGGCCAAGTGCCACGCTACTGTGGTGTCTGGGTGGTTCACAGGAACCCGGTCACGCTCTGGTATGTATGTTCAGATTGGTACTGTGTTATTGCATTCCTAGGAACTATAAATGCAGAGGCATGCAAATTCTCTGCTGTTCTGATTTCGAAAACAAATTTGTTGTATGTTCAGGCAAACCAAGCAAAGCGCAGTACTTCAACAATCCAATGTGGCCTGGTATTTCCCTGATTCATGTTCCATCCATGTTATTTCACCATGTTTTTTCTCAAATATTCCTTTTGCAAATGCTGTCCCTTTTACTATGAAAGTCACAATTATTTCACAGATGTAAGTTTCTCTAAAATGCTCGTAAACATTCAGATCTGTTCTAACATTTTTCCCAGCAGAAACTGTAAGAGTGTTTGCTTCAAGGAACTGGATGGTAAATATACCATCGATCCTAGCTTTTAATACTTGTTTGGTTTACGGAATGGAATCTGTTGGTACAGCATCGCCTCACTGGTAGAAAATAACAATCGCTTCCCAACAAAATAATGCAATGATTCCATGAATGGACTAATCACTAATGCATCCTAGGTTGATATGGTAACTGAACGCCCCATATTCATTTCACTTTTCTTCGCAATTTCTGTTTGTACTTCGGGTCACATTATCCAAGTAGATTTCGAGCGTGAAAGATCAACATTTGTGTCCCTGGAAGATTTTAGTACACTCCATCCCGTTCAGGCAAAAAAAAGTAGATAACATATCTGAAGTTATGAAACGGCATTATAGGTTTTACTGCTTGAAGTTCTTTGCACCATCTTACTTCTCTGGTTATGCCAGGTAACTTCTGTTTCTAGTGCGCGCATTGTCTACGAAAATTCCTTGATCTCTACCCGGCATAATACTGAAGTAACTTACTTGCTTGAGCTGGTCAGGGTTGTAACCAGAGTTGCTTCTTCTATACAGGGGAGGCTCATTCGTTGAAAGTAGAGAAGATTTTGTACCAGGGGAAATCGCCATACCAAGAAGTTTTAGTATTTGAGGTTATTCTTGATCTTCTAATTGTGTGCATGTATGTTGGTCTGAGTCTGCTGGACATAGTAATGTATAACGTGTTACATTGTGTATGCAGTCTTCAACCTATGGGAATGTCCTTGTGCTTGATGGAATTGTTCAGCTCACTGACAAGGATGAATGTGCATACCAGGAAATGGTTACTCACCTTGCACTGTGCTCAATTCCATCTCCTAAAAATGTATGTATTCTAAAATATGCAGTCAACTTATTGGATTTACCATTTAAGTTGAACTGGAGCATGCACTCCTCAAGTACTACAGCAGACAGATTCTTCTTTTTATGTGCAGTTACTGAATTATTTGGAGTGGTCACATAGATTCTTCTAAAAGTCGCTGAATTAGTCTTCATACTAAAAAAGATTCACTTTACTCTCATGCAGGTTTTGGTTGTCGGAGGTGGTGATGGTGGTGTACTACGAGAAATAGCCAAGCATGATTCAGTGGAGAGTATAGACATATGTGAGATTGATCAGCTAGTTATTGATGTAAGAACCATCTCTTGATTTTGCTTTGAAGTGTAATCATCTAAATAATCATATTCTGATGTATGCCTTCAAATCGATGCAGGTTTGTAAAGATTTTTTCCCACGTCTATATGTTGGATATAAAGACCCTCGTGTCAAACTTCATGTTGGTGATGGTATGTTAAAGAGTTATTCTATATAATGTTCAACAGATCATAGGGCATAATCCCTTTTTTATATAGCATCTCAAACTTGGCATCACGTCTGATGACTGCTGGTCTTGACTTTTGTAAATTTCACAGCAAACTTGCATTTGTTTTGCAGCTGTGGAGTTCTTGAGAAACTCTCCAGAAGGAAAATATGATGCCATTATTGTTGATTCATCAGATCCAATTGGTGAGTTCTTGCTATTACTACACCATACCTGCAGCCCTTTTAATTTTATTAAGGAGATCAAAATTTCATTCTTGTAGGGTTGACTTACATGATTCTTTTGTTTAGATACTTGAAATTTTCTTTCACGTCACATTTACAGGGCCAGCTCAGGAACTTGTGGAGAAGCCCTTTTTTCAGACAATTGCTAGGGCTTTAAAGCCTGGCGGTGTTCTTTCTAATCTAGCTGAAAGTATGTGGCTGCACACACATCTAATCCAGGATATGCTTTCTATCTGTCGAGAGGTATTCAAGGGTGGCGTGCGCTATGCCTGGGCAAGTGTTCCAACATATCCTAGGTGCTCTACTTCTTTGCATCATCTGTTCTAGCCTTTTCTCCTTTATCTTCGATGTATCCATTTGTTGTTATATTTTATGCATGCTTATTTTATTGTTCAGTTTCTGCTGAAATCTTGAATACTTAGAAACTAGCGTATTTGGGAATACAAAGTCACACCCAATTATATCATAGCACTACCTGTGAAGCATCCTGAAAGAAAAATAATATGAAAAACACAGTCCACAGTTGAGATGATATCATGCTCATATTTTCGTCAATTACAGAATGTAAGGTTTTTTCGTCTATATATCTGTTGCAACCAAGTTAATGTTGCTGCTGTTGGCACTGAAAGTAGTGTAGGCAAAACGTCCTAAACTTTGAGCTAATTTTCTTGAGGTTGAGCAGGAGCTGGAAAAAGATCGATCGTTTGAAATACTTATTATAAGTTACTAGTGTTCTTGTGCGAACTGAATGGAGAAATAGGTTGTCGGTTAGTCAATTAGCATACTGACCCTTCTAGTTCTAGGATACTCCTTAGTCCTTACCACTATCTCCATTTTAGCAGGTGGACTCTGCTCACTGCATGTTGTGGCACTCCGATGTCGGAGATGCATATGTTTTTTCCTTTTCCTAACATTTGGTGGTCCAGAGTATAAGTAATTTATCAGTTAGCTGTAGCTGCTCATTGTTTATATGCGTACCCATTTCATGTATATATATGTATATATATATATAACCATCGAAATACTTAATTTTGTAGTGGTGTCATTGGATTTTTGCTATGTGCGAAGGAAGGTCCACCGGTGGACTTCTTAACTCCTGTGAATCCAATCGAGAAAATTGAAGGAGCTACTAAAGATGGACGAGAGATGAGATTTTACAATTCAGAGGTTTCGCCCTCTGCCTTTGACAGCCCCTCGGTTGTTCTTTTGCTTAATAATTTTACTTGTTAGACATCAACTCGTCTTTTTTACTTGTTTAACAGATTCATAAGGCTGCTTTTATTCTGCCAACGTTTGTAAAGAGGGAGCTGGAGGCATATAACTCTTCCACTGAAAAGGTAAGTTATATAGTTATCTCTTCCCTTGTGCATTTTGATTTTTGATAGACTTTTGAGACCTTGCAGTGTTTTGTATTTTTCATCCCTCGCAAACAGCATTGATGTCTAACAAGTAGACTTGACATGCAAATGAGTTCTTGTCGATCTACAGACTAGTGATTCACAGGGGAAAAAAACCCTGCAGACTAGTAAATTCAGATTGTTGCAATGGAATACTCATTGGTCCTCTTGCTATTTCAACCCATGACAGGAGAGACCGGAGAAGCCAACCGCAAAACCAGTGAAGATGAAGGTAATGCGGGACAGCGCTATTACCGCTTCCTAGACCGCGGGCGGACACCTGTGTGCTATCCATCTTCCCCGATGAGACCCGCCGCACCTGTATATCCACGTTCCACGCCTGTCCTTTGCTACCAAATTTTATTCAATAGTTACATGATTGTGTGGTGCTCTAGCATAGTTGCGTGACACAACTGAGGGTGTAATATCACTAAATGTGTATGGTGTGTTGCAGTTGGTGAATAAAGGAGCAAACAGAAGGGGATGTGTGATGTGTTTCCCTTATCTGTAACATGTATGATGTTTCATTGTTGCGTGAGTTCTCGTGGTGCAAGTACCAGGACCTGCTATGTTATGAGCTTCTAACGTGCTCCCCCGTTCACTATTATAAGATGTTCTGACTTCTTTTGTCTGAATCAAATGTATATAGACACATTGTAATGTGTCATTCCAGTTTGTATGATGTCCATATGAAAATATCCAAAACATCTTATAATAGTGAACGGAGCGAGTTTTGAACTATACATGCGAAAACTGAGCCCATGGAATAAACTTAAACAACTAAAAAAGTGTGACAAGCCATATTGTGGCAATGAACTGGACACATGCTGATTGACATTGCCTAAAGTTTGATGATGTGGTACTTAGTCCACAAACCAAACATGCCCTTACTTGTGTTATTGCACCAATAAGAAACGGCTACATCGCTCCATTTTCAACCATTGAATTGCCTCATCAGAATACATCGCCATTAAAAAGTACCTATGGCCACATGCTCCCTTGCATCAGAATAGTGGTTCTTGTTTTAGGTTGTGAAATACTCGTTGTAGTAAGTACTCCTTTGTCAAATTATAGTGCATTTAAAATTTCTTCAAAATCAAATTTATTGAACTTTGATCAAATTTATATAAAATTTATCAATGTTACATTACAAATCAACATCATTAGAATCATTGTGAGATATTTTCGTACGTTATACATTTCATATTGTAAATATTCACGTTTTTGTAAACTCTGTCACAGTTTGACATTGAAAAAGATCTTAACATTGACAGAGTTGCCTTAGGCATGTCGTATTCGACGGACATGCCATACCACTAAAATAATAGCGTTGAGGCGTACGAGGCAATCTCTCATGACTCGCGAACACATAAGACCTAGCCGCCTCCGGCTTCTCCAACCCCTCTCACTGCCACCAAAGGGAAAAGCCCGCGAAACGGCGACGACGGGCGGGAGGTCGGAGGATCTGTCCACAACGGAGTTTGATGCGGCAGGGTTGGACGGTTGCGGAGGATCGGGGCAGGTGGCGGCGACAATTTTGGATAGATGTCGCTCGCCAGCAATGTTGCATGTGTCGACGACATTCGAAGGTCCCTATAGATGGGGTATTAGATGGCAGTGGGCTCGACCTCTAGCCTGGTTTTGGACTTTTGGCGTTGTACAATGTGGGCGTTTTCTTTTAGGTCGATTTAGTTAGTCTCTGTGTCTTGGTTGGGCCGGCAAGAGGACAGGCTCAACCTTTAGCCCGTTTTTGGCGTACAACGGTGTGGGCGTCTTTGTTTAGGCTAGTTTTAGGAGCCTCCGTGTCTTGGTCAGGGCGATGTGGCAGTGACGTTTGCCAGTTTGGAATAATGTCCTCCTTGTGTTATCCCCGTCTCACCATGCCAGTGAAGGGTGTGTGGAGGCATGTCTTCGATAGATCTTCCTGGGCCCAGTCGGATTGACGAAAAAAGTCCCCCCTCCCTCCCCCCTCCCGCTTTATATATAAAGCAACCATCACCGAACAAGTCGATACAAACACACACAGCACACCACCACACCAACACGCCCAAGACTGGATACAAGGACGCTGAAAACAGCAACACCACCCCAACAAACTCCAAGCAAACATCAGGTGAAACACTAAGTGCTACTATGAAGTCGTCGGGTCCTGCCATGAGCCATCGTGATGAGAAGTCGTGCATGACGAACAATAGGCTCTAAGACGGCACCTTCAGAAAGGGAACAACACCGTAGCGTCGCCACCGCCCAATCCAAGGATTAGAGTTTCCCTCGGAGCACCACGGCGACAAATGAGATACCGCAAAGACGCCTTCAAGAAGGTGACGATGCCAAAACGCCGCCGCCGGCCTAACAAGTCAGAGCGGGTTTTCACCCTGGCCAACACTCACCATCACCAAAATGGGTTACGGACAACCGCAACACCGCCATTGAACGACACACCCCGGCCATCATGCTGCCCACACGCCCATGGTGACCGGATAACGCCCGAGCCGCGTGCTCCGCCCACGAGCACCTCGGCTTCCACCAAATGGGCTGCTGCCCCAGCATCCGAGCCCAACCCTCATCCATGGACACACCGTATCGATGCAGCCGACCGGAAAAGGGGGTCTTTGCAGTATCCCCAAGGATCTCGATGTATTTTTCTTTTGTAAGGATGTGTTTGTAATTCCAAGACTTCTCAAAAAAAAGTGTCGAAAAACCTGAAATAAATCTAGAAAATATTTGCACTGTATAATTTGGTAAGAGGTACAATTATGCCGGTGGGATTTGTAGATTTACCATGATCTTGGTTATTATTGTCTTGTCTCGTGATGAAAGACGGAGGCAGGTCCGTGTAGCAGCGTGCATGGTTTCTCTTCGGGAGGAGAACATACTCTGTTCGCGTTGCTTCCTGCGACGGCCAGCTCCGCGGCCGCCCAGCCGATGTGGCGGGAAACCAAAAGCCGCACCTCCCGCCCTCTAAAAACAAAACAGAAATATTCCATAAAAATAATAAAAAAACATCCAGCGAGCGCAATCTCCCCACTGACATGCCGCACCCACCCACCGGACGCGTGGCCCGGCCCCACATCTCAGCCACCCTCTAGCCTAAACCAGCCGCGCCCGCTGTCCTCACTCCCCATCCGCGTCACGGTCTCACCTCGCTCACGGAGATTCGCGGAGGCGAAAAAACGCATTAAAATCTCGCCTCCGCCATTATTCCTCCCTCCCATATCTGCTCTCCCCGAAACTCTCCCCCAAACCCCAATCGCGCGAGCCCGCCCGCCCGCACGCACGCCAGCCCAGCGCCTCCGCTCCGCAATCCCCCGCACCAAACCCTAACCCTAGGCCCGCCATGGCCGGCGACGGGACCGACGCCGCCTTCGAGGACGAGGTGGAGCCGACGGTCACCATCAGCGAGTACATGGAAGGCATCGAGGCCGAGGAGCTGGTAACCCAACACCCCACGCGCTCCCGCCCTTCGCCGCCGTTTTTTTAGCTCGATCTGGCGGTGCTCACCTTTTTCTCTGCCAAACCCTAGGAGGCGGATTTGGTGCTGGGCGGGGACGACGGCAACGAGTGCACCTACGACGCCGGCTACCTCAAGCGCCAGGCCGTCTTCTCCTGCCTCACCTGCGTGCCCGACGGCGTCGCCGGGGTCTGCACCGCCTGCTGCCTCGCCTGCCACGACGGCCACGAGGTGATCCCCTCCTGTCTTCTCGAACGCCATTTGCTTTAAATGGAGATTTCCTGTTCGCTTGAACTTTAGTTCTACTAGTACAAAGCCGGATCAGCGTTCACAGGGGGCCTGAGAAGTGAGCAGCTGACGAAATGGGGAGGATTAATATTGGGGGAAATGTGGATCTGGATTTCCTGCGAGTAACTTTGTGTTGTTGTTCCCGATTGATGATGTGTTGTGTATGAGGGGCAAATTTTTTTATGGTGAACCTGAATCGGCATTAATACATAAACGTTTTTAAGTAGTGTACTGAGCCGAGACATGCTGTTCTCTAGATTGTTCATGGTTTTCGGTGCTTTACTAGCAGTCATGTGTCCTAGGCTCCTAGCAGTGAAGTTTTTGCCAGAACCGAAGTGTTTATGCTGCGTATGAAGTGCATGCAAGGCTGCCAGTGCATTTGAGATTTATTTTGTTTAGTTCGACTGACGGAGCATACAATAGTTAGCATTAAAGTATCCTAGTCAGTCAACCTACGATCCCAGTTTACTAAGCACGTTCCTGGTATTTTACAATGACCATTGCAAAAATTGCCATGGTGCTTAGATAGTGACTTGTATGGGTTTATCCACTTCTCAGCTTTGAACGACACAATTCTAAAATACATCTCCAGGCTGAAATTGTGCACATATTTATTGCTGGTGTAGATAATTTATTCAGGAGGTTGATACATATAAAATTAGGGGTGAATCTTGTTTTTGGTAATATCTGTTAGATCGGACCAGGCAATGCCATGCTTTTCAGTACGCTGATATTTTTTAGCAGAAAATATGGTGTTGTGTTATTGGTTCATGAGATCACCTGTAATAATTTTGTTTTGATTTTTTCTCCCAATCAGTGTGTTTCTCATTTGCATACATAGAAGTTAGGAAATGTAGCATGATGACTTCCCAGTTACTATCTTCTGCAACCTCATCTGTAATTGTGCATACAACTAATGCCTGGAAAGTTTGTCCTGTTTTTTTCTATAGGTTGTTGAACTTTGGACGAAGCGAAATTTTCGTTGTGACTGTGGCAACTCAAAGTTTGGAGGTCACCTCTGCAAACTTAGTCCTGAGAAAGATCCTGAAAATCCAGCAAATTCTTATAATCAGAACTTCAAGGGTTCCTACTGCACATGCAGTAGGCCCTATCCTGATCCAGAAGCCAAGGAGCAAGTTGAAATGATACAGTGCTGTATTTGTGAGGACTGGTTTCATGAGGATCATATTGGGCTTGACTCTATGGAGAAGGTTCTACTTTCCACACTTTTTTAAGGGGATCATATGTGCTAACTGCTTCCGGTGTTGATTCTTATGAAAGTTTGCATGATTTTGTATCACATATACCTTGAACTATTTTCGAGTGCTGCTGCTAGGTTTTGATTTTCAGAAACCAAGCATCCAATGTGCTATTTTCTTGGTCTGTCATTACTCATTACCTTCCTTACCAATGTGCTATTTTCTTGGTCTGTCATTACTCATTACCTTACTGGGTAAAAATAGTAAACAAATGAATTCGCATCTTCAGTGTTGTCTTGCCTCTCCACTTGCCTTTCCGCCCCTAGAAGTATGATTGCCCATAAAATGCTTATGTTACTTGCAACTGAGCATCTCTTCTTGATCAGTCCTGTAACTAAGCCTACATATTGATATAGCCCATAAAATGCTTATTTATAGGCAAAGTAGAAAACAAATGAATTTGTGTGTTCAGTGTTGTCTTGCTTCTTGACTTTGCCCCCCCCCCCCCCCCCCCCCATGTTACTAGCAACTGAGCATCTCTTAGTGCTACAAAATTTCAGTTATTCATAGGTGGTTAGTGCTTAATGACTAACTTGCATTGCAGATACCAAAGGATGAGGAAGGGGAGCCACTGTATGAAGAATTCATATGTCATCAATGCTCGCCTGTTTGTTATTTCTTGAAACTCTATCCTGATACGATCTGGGCTTCTAGTAAGCAGAGTTCTGTGTCAGAAGCTGTTACTGCCAATTCAAATGGTATGGAAGGAGGTTCATCAGGTCATGCTGACACTGAGAAAAATGAAAACGGTGCTCCTGTAGACCATCAAAGCATTGAAAATACCTTTGTCGAGGAGAACCGTACAATAGACATTGCAGCTTCAGATAAGTCCATTTTGGGTGACAATTCAGGCGGCAACTGTAAGATAGGAGTGGATATAAATACAACATCAGCTGATTTGGAGAAAACTATGCCCTTTTTCATGTCAAAAGGCTGGAGAGAGACCCTGTGTAAATGTGGAACATGCACCAACTTCTATGCACAACGAGGCATTGCACATCTTACTGATAAGGAGGACTCTATTGAGGAATATGAGAAGATAGCTAAGCAGAAAAGGGAGAAGAAGTTGGAGCAGCAGGAAGGAGCTGAAGCTAACTTCATCAATTCACTTAACCATGTCCAGAAGATAGAGATTCTGAGTGGCATCAATGACATGAAAAATGAGCTTCAATCCTTTATGGTAAAATTCTCTGCTTATTTGACTGTTGCTCACTTGTCCATGAGTTGTTGGTTATCTCTACATGCACTGATACCTGTAGCTTGTGTGCCTCCATGCTTGTGCTATCTAGTCATCGAAATTAGACAAACAACTATACTAATACAGAGAAAGGGTTCAAGGTCAGCATAGTTCAAAGTCCATCAGTACTCCTAGCTTCTTAGCAATACAACAATAACAATAGTTTATATTCATCACAGTAAATCTCTGATTTTAAATCACCATTGTCATTGTCAATTGGCTATATAATAGAGTCAGTTATTGTTTGCAACATGATCTAGTTACTGGTTAATTAAAAGTAAGTGCTGCAACAAATACCTAATCAAATAACGTGGCAGCAACCATGGTGGCATGGCTTTATTACCAATACCTAATTACATGGCCGACATCCAGTTTCTTTTTTTGATTTGGTCTGAGTTTGTGAGTTCTCATATAGTTCTGGTTAAAACTTAGAAGTTCTGCTCCTTATTCTAAATATAGCAGAATGGGTTATTGACAATTTTTCTCATGGTGAAATGTGAATTATACACTAAGCGGTGTTAATTAGGATCTCAGAGCGTACATGCCCAGGTCAATCTATAAAGATAAAATTATTTTTCTTCAACAAATATGCTTCATCGCACATGGTATCAAATAAGATCAGGCTAGGCAGCACTGCCGCATCTACCAGACTTTTTTCTTCTGAAAAGGAGGGAATTCCTCTAGCCTCTGCATCGATTGATGCACTCAGCCATCTTTATTGCAAAGTATTGGAACTGTAGAAGTGAAAACCAAGAAAAACAGACTCTAAAAGGCGATAAAGACCACAGTAGAGTTTATGCCACAGCTCTTGCATCACATATACTTAGACTGCCATCCAAATTGGTTGGATAGTCTGATCTACCATCAAGTGGCTGCACCCAGAGAACAAAGAATCATGTGTTTCTAGACGATGAGTAAGCACCATGCATGGATCCAATGTGTAGTCATATGAATAATCTTCAAGGAAATAGGCAACAATTTTTTGGTAAAAATAATAATATCATTACAACATGTGTATGATCAAACATGGGTTGTTTTCAATATCGTGTTTTAGAGAAGTTAGATACTTTATGCATAGGAGTATAACAAAAATGGAACATTCGGGACACAGCCAACCTCCCTTGGATACGGGTCATCTGTGACATACATGAAAGTGTCACCAGGGGTTGGTGCTAAATGTTGCTGGCGTCATAGGACTGAATGCACCCCCACAGGCCTACATGGTAGGATCAGGGGTTCTCTAACAGGGATGCAAGTATCCAACATGTTTTGCACAACTCATTTGCAGTCTCAAATTTGCATGCATATTTCACTAATTTGTTGTTCTGCATATAAATATATTCTTGATTATCTGGATCAATATATTTGAATTTGAATTTATTTGATATGTATATATCTGCATTGCCATTCACATTTTTAAAGAAATTCTCATTTCATTGTTCATATCTGCCCATGTGATTTATGTTAACTACAATTTTATTTCAACATGATGGCAAATTGTGTCCTTTTCCTTGTCTTATTAAGTTGTACTGTGTAGTTTATGCATATTTATGGTTCATTTCTTTCGTCCATGTACCTGATGGGTGTTTATTCGTAACTTTGAGCAGGAATCCTTTGATCCATCAAAACCTGTTACATCTGACGATGTAAAATCTATTTTCAAGAACCTTGCTAGGAAGAAGCAGAGGTTATCCTGAGCTTCAATTGCTTCAGGTCTTGCTTGAGAGGGTGTGCCCCGCTGCTGCTACTCTAAAATTTCCAACTGCTATCTGGCCACCGTCTTGGTGTGGGTACTGTTAACTTATGCTGTGGCCACCACGGCGTGTTTATCTACTGTACTGTAATGCTAGCTTCGTCGTAGTTGTGCTAGATGTTTCAAAGTCAGCTCGTGGTAGTGATCCGAGCGACCGCTGGAGTGAACTGCATGTTCCTTTGGATCAGAACTTTGTGGTGATTCGCATTGCCCAAAAATGTGTTCTCCATTGCTGCTGCAGAGAACTTGCTCTTGGGTTTTGGCTTACTTGGTGACGGCTTTGCTGGTTTGTTTGGGTGGGGTGGTGTGGGCTGCTGCTGCCGAGCAATGTTTGCCGCTCTCTATTAGCATAGTGATTGTGGCTGAAACTCCAGCACGGCTTCAACACAGGCCCCACAACTTAATAGAAGTCCATATTACAGAGACTCCCAAAGAGGCACGTCTTTGAAGTTAAACGGTAGGAGCAGGCAGACCTCCCGGCCAGTATCTGCTGCATGTTCTCCTGCATCCTTTTCACCGTGGCCTTTCGACTTTGGCCTTCAGATGGTGACCTGAGCAGTTGAGGTAGCAAACCTGAGCCATGGCTTCTGATGCTTCTAGTGCGCTACGCCAAAGTAGGTGCCGTAGCTTCATCCGCCGTCAGTGCTAGAGCTTCTCTCTATTCATACTTCAAAGATTTTATTTTCTGGGTGGGTGATGCAATCAAGCAAACTTGAGTCCAAACAAAATTTTATAGGATTCGAGTGAGCACGCAGTTGCGATCGTATGTTTTCCTATTCTTATGTTTTTCTTTTTGAGCTTGGCTTGATTTTATGTTTTCGCAATTCTATGAATTGTTGGTACCAAGTACGTGTTTGTTCCTGAGCAACGAGTCATTCACGCTTTTTTTTTGAAGTGAAAAAATGGTATTCCATTACGTTAAGACTGCTGGTTAAATCACCAGCTACAGAGTTCATTACAACATTAGGGAATTGGCCTAACCAGATTTCATAACTGCCATTCCCTAAACTAGTTCCATGTGCAGCTAAGGCATGCGCTGCATTATTACAAGACCATGGACACACATAAAGATTTACATTATCAAAACCGACTCTCATTTAAAATTTTATCTTCTGAAACAGAGCTCCAAGTGGCGCTAGGTCGTAGTCCTGATTTGAGATTGCTTGTTTCAGTACCCTGGAGTCCGTCTCAAAGATGGCTTGGTGACACCCCATGTTGATTGTTGCATTAATCACGTTTAAAAGTGCTAGTGTTTCAGCATGTAGGGCATCAGATATATGTTCCAGATTTCCTGCACTTGGTGGAGGCGTCCATTTTTGAGTATTTACTTGCTTCTGAGTCATTCACGCTTTTGGAGTGCCCGTTGGGCTGAAGTTTGGGGGAATGAGTGGATTTACTAATTGGTCGTCAAGATGGGAATGGGCCGACGTTATCCATTGGGACATTGGTCCACCCAAAATTTCAAGGCTGATGGGTCGACTTCGTATGAAAACTGGGCAAGGGGAGCCGGCCCGTCTGGACGAGTATGTCGTTATGATAGTATACACTAAAAAAACCTATTGTGTAATAACACTTCACCCAGCGATTTTCATGGCCAAACCTAAGGCGAACGACACCGCGCGACCCTATTCTGTTCGCCCCTGTCCATTTGAGGTAAAACAGACAAACCAGATGGCCCAGCGCGTGGGCACAAACGGATTTTTGTCCGTTTTGTGTCCGCTTTCGACCCATCCCTAGCTCAAGTTTTGCGCCAGTTTTGGGGTGAAACGGACAACGCGCGGATGGGTGGGACGCGCGCGCTTGTCCTCTCCTGACCCGCCCGTCGGTGGCACAAAGCAAAACCCCCCGCCCATTTGGCGCCATTCCCACCAAACCCTCGCACGTCCCTCCCGCCACCCCTCTCCCTCCCCCGTCCATGGCCAACAACCGGCCGAATTCCGGCGGCCTGGCCGTCGACCCGTCCGGAAAGGTGAAGAAGAAGGCGGCCAAGGCGCCAAGGAAGCCGCTGTCGGAGTGCACGCCGGAGAAGATCGCCAAGTTGGACGCCGAATCGGCGAAGAGGAGGGAACGAAGAGCGGTCATCAAGGTCAATGCCGCGCGGCCAAGTTCATCGCCCAACGCGATGCGATGGAGACCGCGCGACACAAGGCCGCGGTCGACGAGAAGGAGGACATCGTCAACAAAGCGCACGCCCTCCTCATGCTTGGCATGGGCCGTCCGGCCGTTTTCCCTGCAGCGGCCGTTGGCCCGGCGAGCACAGGCTCGTCGGTTGCCCGGCCTCCGCACTGCCAGTCGCCGACGTCGCGGACCACGCCCATGTCGCCCGGTTTTCTCCCGCCAAGGCACGACGGCCAGACCTGTTTCTCGGGGTAGCCGTACGTCGGCTTGTTCGCGCCGTCCACACCGCGCCCTGCGGCCGTCATCGACCTCAACGTCACGCCTGGGTCCAGCATCGGCGGCCGGCCGTCCGTCGAGATGCAAAGAAAGCAAGCACGCGCACCATGCCGGCCCCCGCGTCTTGTTTGACGGAATGCCAACACCAACGACATCGGTCGACGACCCCTTCTACAACCAGTACATGGAGGACGTGATCTTCGAGGGTGGGCAGGGCCGTGCCTACGACCCCGAGGAGACCCAAAGACAGGATGGCCGCGCCCGGTACGTCCCCGATGAAGAGGCCGACGACCGTGCTGACACTACGACCATGGTGACTTGTGGCATGAAGACGATGACATCTATGTCGAAGGTGATGGTGATGAAGAATAAATCATTGACGTTGATATTAGTGGCGAGCCATTGTTCATCGACGAGCTCACCCAAAGAGCGGAAGCACAAAAGAAGAGGAAGAGCATTCGCACGGGTTCATATACACAAGATGAGGACAAGTTGATTTGCCAAGCTTGGATGGAGATTAGCCAAGATCCGAGGACCGGCGCGTAACAAAAGGGCATTGTTTTTTGGACGAGAGTCCATAAAACATTTCAAGAAAGGAAGATGTTTGAGCCCTACCAAATTACAAGCAACCTTGGCATCGGCTCGATTCAAAAGAGGTGGTTGTTCATCCAACAAGAGTGCAACAAGTATTGCGCCACATTTGAGAGCGTTGAAGCACGACCCGTGAGTGGTCTCGGCGTTGGGGACATGGTATGCTCTCCTCTTCCTAGTCCTTTCCTTGCTACAGCCATGAGACTTCGGCCTTGTATATGTTTGCATGTTCACTTGTTGTTGATCATGTCGTGTAGGCATTTCAATCTTTGGAGGCATTCAAGGCCCAGCACAATGACAAGCCATTCACTCTTACGCATTGTGGACGATCATCAACAATTGCCCTAAGTTCAAGGACCAATATCGTGAACTTCAACGGAAGAGAGGATTGAAGACGGCCAAGTTCGCCGGAGGTGGAGATGACGAGGCGTTGAAGAGGCCGAGGGGCAAGACCAACTCCAAGGTTGATGACATACGTGATGCCTCATCCATGGCATTGCATAACACTTTGCATGGCATGATGTCTCAAAAGGATGTGATGGACGAGAAGAAGCGACAAAGCAAGGACGAGCAAATGAAGCAATACCTAGACCTTCAAAGGAAGAAGCTTGAGATGGAGGAGGCGACCAAGAGGAGGAAGATCGACATGGAGGAGGCGGCCCGGCAAAGGCAGCTCGACATCGAGGCCGACAACATCAAGGCCAGGCAGAGGTAGCTCGACGTCGAGGCCACGAATGCCGCCACCAAAGCGAAAGAGGTGGCCCTTGCGATCATGAGCGTGGACTTGTCGAAGATGAGCGACAAGACGAGGGCCTGGTTCGAGGCCAAGCAGAAGGAGATGCTCGACGCCGAAGGCTTGAACTAGGTCGTCCGATCGGCCGTGACCGTTCTTTTTGGAGGCTGTCATGGGTGCCGCCCGCCCGCTGAGCCGCTGGCTGTGTGCCGGCGAGAAAAACATTTATTTTGGAGGCCGTCTGTGTTGCGGGCCGCTGGCTGTGTTGCCAGCGAGGACAACTATTCATTTTGGAGGCTCGCTGTGTTGCCGGCCACTGGCTGATGCCAGCGATGGACGTGTAGGCCGCTGGTAGGGCTTGGCATTTCAAACGTTTTTTTTTTAAATAGACGCGGACAGAATGGGACAAACGGATGCGTCCGTGCGCTGTGCGCACGACCACCGCATTTCAGGACACGCCCGGACACGACCCTATTGCCCTACCCAAACGGATAAAATCCGGACAAAACGGACGTCCGTTTGGAATCGCACGATGGAGTTGGCCTAATTCGTGCTTAATTATCATATATAATTTGTTGCCATATTTCTCTCGTTTTCCTTTGGGACAAGGAATGTTTCTTTTCTCCCGCTCTTAATTCCCAGCAGGAATACCAATTAGCCCCTCACCAATTGCATGTTCAAATCAAAAGACAGAAACTTCAGAGAAACCCGCAGAACGAATGGTTTAATCAGGCGTGCCCTAATAAACCTCTATTTGACAATAAATAACTAGCAGAAACTTCGCATGAACCACACCACAAATCCTCCATGGTCTCGTTGCCAATCCACCAGCCGCAAGAAGGCCGGAGCACGCGGTCAAATCCAGAGCGCGGTTGTTAGCTGTACTGTCATCTGCCGATATATATACTACAGAAAAAGAACGCACGTACGAATTTGATTAATACTCGCCCCGTGCAAACTATGCAAGTATTTTCTATCGACATGACGGCCGGGGCGACTCAGTAGTGGTCTCCTCGAGTCGTACAGCCTCCAACCGCAAAATATGTCTGCCCGACAGAGGTCTCGCCAACAAACCAAACCAAACCGAGCAAAGACATCCGAAAAGTTCAGAGACAGGGCAGAGCTGCAGGAAAGCGGGCATTAACAACGAGTTGTTGATTGAGATTAGGTGAAGGACGATTAGTTAGTAGGCGGCTGCAGCTTTCTGTCAGTAGATGCCTACGGCCTCCCGCCAGCATGCCTGAGGATGAGGAGAGGCTGAGACTAGTCAGTAGCTGCCTGCTCTCTAGTGGCCTGGCCGCTTTGTCTGCTTGCACAGCGTTTGGTTGGTCTTTCGCACGTCGCTGACAGTTTTACTGTGTCTGCTGGTTGCTTGTGATTATGCTATCCGGAGTGCCTAAATCGTAGAGTTGTTTGTCGTCGGCCCCTCGTGATTTCAGCTTTGGAAATGCAGAAATGGACATTCGTCGCCGGGTTTTGTGGCCACCAAGAGAAGTGAGGCAGTGCCAAGTAGGATGTTGCAGTTGGTTGGATGGTTAAAAGCGTGGTTGTGTCAGAAGAAGTGACCCTAGAATCGACTTCTAGGTTTGACGATTTGGTGTCTTATTAACGCATATCATTTTTTCAAGTGGTAGGTGACGTTGGTGTCGATAGCGAACCGTCGTCTTCTTTTGGCTAATAGTCAAACCTGTTATAAGTCTTAAATAGATTGATACTTACCATCATTCACAAAATCATTTCGTTCTTGCAGCTTTGAAAGATTCTGAGCGCCTGGAAGGACATGCCGCATATTGATTGTCTGTGTGGTCTCCCGCGCCAGGGCCACTGCACTTCGGGCGCGGGAACAGGCGGACGAGCCGAGCTAGAGGACCGTCGTCTTCTTTTGGCTAATGGATGAGAGGGTTGAGAGGATTGATTGCGCACCAACATAGCACATAGAAGAGGAGAGTAGGTGAAACATGTTGATGCAGATTCCCACGGCTGGGTTATACCTCCCAGCCACGAGAATTTATCCCTCGAGCATCAAAAGTACGGTGCCTTTGATGATATCCATGTTGGGAAACGTAGCAAGCAATTTCAAAAAATTTCCTACGATCACGCAAGATCTATCTAGGAGATGCATAGCAACGAGAGGGAGAGTGTGTCCACGTATCCTCGTAGACCGAAAGCGGAAGTGTTAGTTTAACACGGTTGATGTAGTCGAACGTCTTCTCGATTCAATCGATCAAGTACCAAACATACGACACCTTCGAGTTCTGAACACGTATAGCTCGATGATGTCTCTCGAACTCTTGATCCAGCAAAGTGCCGAGGAAGAGTTCTGTCAGCACGACGACGTGGTGACGGTGATGATGAAGTGATCCGCGCAGGGCTTCGCCTGAGCACTACAACAATATGACCGGAGGAGTAAACGGTGAAGGGAGGCACATCACACGGCTAGAAACAATTGTTGTGTGTTGGAGGCGCCCCCCCGCCCCCGTATATAAAGAAGGGAGAGGAGGAGGCCGGCCTAGGGGCGCCCCAAGTGGGAGGAGTCTCACTTGAGCTCCTAGTCCAATTCGGCCCCTTCCTTTTATCGGAGGGGAAAGGAGGAAGGAGAGGGAGAAGGAGAAGGAAAGGGGGCCCGCGCCCCCTCCCCTAGTCCAATTCGGACTCCTCCCTTGGGGGGGCACCCTTGTGGGCTGGCTTGCCTCCCTCCTATGGCCCACGTGGCCCATATCTCCCCCCCGGGGGGTTCCGGTAACCCCCCGGTACTCCTATATGTACCCGATACATTCCGAAACACTTCTGGTGTCCGAATACTATCGTCCAATATATCAATCTTTACCTCTCGATCATTTCAAGATTCCTAATCATGTACGTGATCTCATTCGGGACTCCGAACAATCTTCGGTCATCAAAACACATAACTCATAATACAAATTGTCATCAAACGTTAAGCGTGCAGACCCTACGGGTTCGAGAACTATATAGACATGACCGAGACACCTCTCCGGTCAATAACCAATAGTGAAACTTGGATGCTCATATTGGTTCCTACATATTATACGAAGATCTTTATCGGTCAAACCGTAATGACAACATACGTCGTTCCCTTTGTCATCAGTATGTTACTTGCCCGAGATTCGATCGTTGGTATCTTCATACCTAGTTCAATCTCTTTACCGGCAAGTCTCTTTACTCGTTTCGTAATGCATCATCCCGTAACTAACTCATTAGTCACATTTCTTGCAAGGCTTATCATGATGTGCATTACGGAGAGGGCCCAGAGATACCTCTCTGATACTCGGAGTGACAAATCATATTCTTGATCGATGCCAACCCAACAAACACCTTCGGAGATACCTATAGAGCATATTTATAATCACCCAGTTACGTTGTGACATTTTATAGCACACAAGGTATTCCTCCGGTATCCGAGATTGCATAATCTCATAGTCAAAGGAATATGTATAAGTCATGAAGAAAGCAATAACAATAAAACTTAATGATCATTATGCTAAGCTAACGGATGGGTCTTGTCCATCACATCATTCTCCTAATGATGTGACCCCGTTCATCAAATGACAACACATGTCCATGGTTAGGAAACTTAACCATCTTTGATTAACGAGCTAGTCTAGTAGAGGCATACTAGGGACACTGTGTTTTGTCTATGTATTCACACATGTATCAAGTTTCCGGTTAATACAATTCTAGCATGAATAATAAACATTTATCATGATATAAGGAAATATAAATAACAACTTTATTATTGCCTCTAGGGCATATTTCCTTCAGTCTTCCACTTGCACTAGAGACAATAATCTAGATTACATTGTAATGATTCTAACACCCATGGAGTCTTGGTGCTGATCATGTTTTGCTCGTGGAAGAGGCTTAGTCAATGAGTCTGCCACATTCAGATCCGTAAATATTTTGCAGATCTCTATGTGTCCCTCCTTGACTTGATCACGGATGGAGTTGAAGAGTCTCTTAATGTCTTTGGTTCTCTTGTGAAATCTAGATTCCTTCGCTAAGGCAATTGCTCCAGTATTGTCATAAAATATTTTCATTGGACCCGATGCACTAGGTATTACACCTAGATCGGATATGAACTCCTTCATCCAGACTCCTTAATTCGTTGCTTCCGAAGTAACTATGTACTTCGCTTCACACGTAGATCCCGCCACGAGGCTTTGCTTGGAACTGCACCAACTGATAACTCCACTATTCAATATAAATACGTATCCGGTTTGTGACTTAGAGTCATCCAGATCAGTGTCAAAACTAGCATCGACGTAACCATTTACGACGAGCTATTTGTCACCTGATAAATGAGAAACATATCCTTAGTTCTTTTCAGGTATTTCAGGATGTTCTTGACCGCAATCCAGTGATCCACTCCGGGATTACTTTGGTACCTCCCTGCTAAATTTATATCAAAGCACACATCATGTCTGGTACACAACATTGCATACACGATAAAACCTATGGCTGAGGCATAGGGAATGACTTTGATTTTCTCTCTATCTTCTACTGTGGTCGGGCATTGAGTCTGACTCAACTTCGCACCTTGTAACACAGGAAAGAACCCTTTCTTTGACTGATCCATTTTGAACTTCTTCAAAACTTTATCAAGGTATGTGCTTTGTGAAAGTCCAATTAAGCGTCTTGATCTATCTCTATAGATCTTGATGCCTAATATATAAGCAGCTTCATCGAGGTCTTTCATTGAAAAATACTTATTCAAGTATCCTTTTATGCTATCCAAAAATTCTATATTATTTCCAATCAATAATATGTCATCCACATATAATATTAGAAATGCTACAGAGCTCCCACTCACTTTCTTGTAAATACAGGCTTCTCCAAAAGTCTATATAAAACCATATGCTTTGATCACACTATCAAAGCGTTTATTCCAACTCCGAGAGGCTTGCACCAGTCCATAAATGGATCACTGGAGCTTGCACACTTTGTTAGCTCCCTTTGGATCGACAAAACCTTCCGGCTGCATCATATACAACTCTTCTTCCAGAAATCCATTCAGGAATGCAGTTTTGACATCCATCTGCCAAATTTCATAATCATAAAATGCGGCAATTGCTAACATGATTCGGACAGACTTAAGCATCGCTACGGGTGAGAAGGCCTCATCGTAGTCAATCCCTTGAACTTGTCGAAAATCTTTCACAACAAGTCGAGATTTGTAGACAGTAACATTACCATCAGCGTCAGTCTTCTTCTTGAAGATCTATTTATTCTCTATGGCTTGCCGATCATCGGGCAAGTCAACCAAATTCCATACTTTGTTCTCATACATGGATCCCATCTTAGATTTCATGGCCTCAAGCCATTTTGCGGAATCTGGGCTCATCATCGCTTCCTCATAGTTCGTAGGTTTGTCATGGTCTAGTAACATGACTTTCAGAACATGATTACTATACCACTCTGGTGCGGAATGCACTCTGCTTGACCTACGGGGTTCGGTAGTAACTTGATTTGAAGTTTCATGATCATCATCATTAACTTCCTCACTAGTTGGTGTAGGCATCACGGGAACGGTTTTCTATGATGAGCTACTTTCCAATTCGTGAGGAGGTACAATTACCTCATCAAGTTCTACTTTCCTCCCACTCACTTCTTTCGAGAGAAACTCCTTCTCTAGAAAGGATCCATTCTTAGCAACAAATATCTTGCCTTCGGATCTATGATAGAAGCTGTACCCAACATTTTCTTTTGGGTATCCTATGAAGACGCACTTTTCCGATTTAGGTTCAAGCTTATCAGGCTGAAGCTTTTTCACATAAGCATTGCAACCCCAAACTTTAAGAAACGACAGCTTAGGTTTCTTGCCAAACCACAGTTCATACAGTGTCATGTCAACGGATTTAGATGGTGCCCTATTTAACGTGAATGCAGCTGTCTCTAATGCATAACCCCAAAACAATAGTGGTAAATCGGTAAGAGACATCATAGATTGCACCATATCTAAGAAAGTACGATTACGATGTTCGGACACACCATTACGCTATGGTGTTCCAGGTGGCATGAGTTGTAAAACTATTCCACATCGTTTTAAATGAAGGCCAAAATCGTAACTCAAATATTCCCCTCCGCGATCAGATCATAGAAACTTTTTTTCTTGTTATGATGATTCTCCACTTCACTCTGAAATTCTTTGAACTTTTCAAATGTTTCAGACTTGTGTTTCATTAAGTAGACATACCCATATCTGTCAAATCATCTATGAAGGTCAGAAAATAACGATACTCGCCACGAGCCTCAACACTCATCGGACCGCATACATCGGTATGTATTATTTCCAATAAGTCAGTGGCTCGTTCCATTGTTCCGGAGAACGGAGTTTTAGTCATCCTGCCCATGAGGCATGGTTCGCAAGCATCAAATGATTCATAATCAAGTGATTCCAAAAGTCCATCCGCATGGAGTTTCTTTATGCGCTTTACACCAATATGACTTTAAGGCAGTGCCACAAATATGTTGCACTATCATTATCAACTTTGCATCTTTTGGCATCAATATTATGAATATGTGTATCACCACGAACGAGATTCAATAAAATAGACCACTCTTCAAGGGTGCATGACCATAAAAGATATTACTCATATAAATAGAACAACCATTATTCTCTGATTTAAATGAATAACCGTCTCACATCAAACAGGATCCAAATATAATGTTCATGCTCAACGCTGGCACTAAATAACAATTATTCAGGTCTAAAACTAATCCCAAAGGTAGATGTAGAGGTAGCGTGCCGACGGCGATCACATCGACCTTGGAACCATTCCCGACGTGCATCGTCACCTCGTCCTTAGCCAATCTTTGTTTAATCTGTAGCCCATGTTTCGAGTTGCAAATATGAGCAACAGAGCCAGTATCAAATACCCAAGCGCTACTACGAGCATTTGTAAGGTACACATCAATAACATGTATATCAAATATACCTTTGTTCACTTTTTCATCCTTCTTATCCGCCAAATACTTGGGGCAGTTCCGCTTCCAGTGACCAGTCCCTTTGCAGTAGAAGCACTCAGTTTCAAGCTTGGGTCCAGACTTTGGCTTCTTCCCGGGAGTGACAACTTTCTTGCCATTCTTCTTGAAGTTCCCCTTCTTTCCCTTGCCCTTTTTCTTGAAACTAGTGGTCTTGTAACCATCAACACTTGATGCTCCTTTTTGATTTCTACCTCCGCAGCTTTAAGCATAGTGAAGAGCTCGGGAATAATCTTATCCATCCCTTGCATATTGTAGTTCATTACAAAGCCTTTATAGCTTGGTGGTAGTGATTGAAGAACTCTGTCAATAACACTATCATCTAGAAGATTAACTCCCAACTAAGTCAAGTGGTTATGGTACCCACACATTCTGAGTATGTGTTCACTGACAAAACTGTTCTCCTGTATCTTGCGGCTACAGAACTTGTTGGAGACTTCATATCTCTCAACTCGGGCATTTGCTTGAAATATTAACTTCAATTCCTGTAACATCTCATATGGTTCGTGACGTTCAAAACAACTTTGAAGTCCCGATTCTAAGATGTAAAGCATGACACACTGAACTATCGAGTAGTCATCAGATCGAGCTTGCCAGATGTTCATAACATCATCATCTGCTCTTGCAGTAGGCCTTTCACCTAGCGGTGCATCAAGGACATAATTCTTCTATGTAGCAATGAGGATAATCCTCAACTTACGGACCCAGTCCGTGTAGTTGCTACCATCATCTTTCAACTTAGCTTTCTCTGGGAACGCATTAAAATTCAAGGGAATGGTAGCACGTGCCATTGATCTACAACATAGATATGCAAAAACTATTAGGACTAAGTTCATGATAAATTAAGTTCAATTAATCATATTACTTAAGAACTCCCACTTAGATAGACATCCCTCGAGTCATCTAAATGATCACATGATCCATATCAACTAAACCATGTCCGATCATCACGTGAGATGGAGTAGTTTTCAACGGTGAACATCTTTATGTTGATCATATCTACCATATGATTCACGTTCGACCTTTTGTCTCCAGAGTTTCGAGGCCATGTCTGTACATGCTAGGCTCATCAAGTTTAACCTGAGTATTCCGCATGTGCAAAACTGTCTTGCACCCGTTGTATGTGAACGTAGATCTTATCACACCCGATCATCACGTGGTGTCTCGGCACGACGAACTGTCGCAACGGTGCATACTCAGGGAGAACACTTATACCTTGAAATTTTAGTGAGGGATCATCTTATAATGCTACCGCCGTACTAAGCAAAATAAGATGCATAAAAGATAAACATCACATGCAATCAAAAATATGTGACATGATATGGCCATCATCATCTTGTGCCTTTGATCTCCATCTCCAAAGCACCGACATGATCTCCATCGTCACCGGCTTAACACCTTGATCTCCATCGTAGCGCCGTGGTCGTCTCGCCAACTATTGCTAATGCATAGTGATAAAGTAAAGCAATTACATGGCATTTGCATTTCATACAATAAAGCGACAACCATAAGGCTCCTGCCAGTTGCCGGTAACTTTTACAAAACATGATCATCTCATACAATAATGTATATCACATCACAACATGCCCTACAAAAACAAGTTAGACGTCCTCTACTTTGTTGTTGGAAGTTTTACGTGGCTGCTATGGGCTTCTAGCAAGAACCGTTCTTACCTACACATCAAAACCACAATGGTGATTTATCAAGTTTGCTGTTTTAACCTTCAACAAGGACCGGCCACAGTCAAATTCGATTCAGCTAAAGTTGGAGAAACAGACACCTGCCAACCACCTTTATGCGAAACTAGTTGCATGTATGTCAGTGGAACCAGTCTCATGAACGTGGTCATGTAAGGTTGGCCGGGCCTCTTCATCCACTAATACCGCCGAATCAAAATAAGACATTGGGGATAAGCAGTATGACGATCACCGCCCACAACTCTTTGTGTTCTACTCGTGCATATCATCTACGCATAGACCTGGCTCGGATGCCACTATTGAGGAACGTAGCAAGCAATTTATTTTTTTCCTATGATCACGCAAGATCTATCTAGGATATGCATATCAATGAGAGGGGGAGAGTGTGTCCACGTACCCTCGTAGACCGAAAGAGGAAGCGTTAGTTTAACGCGGTTGATGTAGTCGAACGTCTTCTCGATTCAACCGATCAAGTACCAAATGTACGACACCTCCGAGTTCTGCACACGTTCAGCTCGATGATGTACCTCGAATTCTTGATCCAGCAAAGTGTTGAGGGAGAGTTTTGTCAGCACGACGGCATGGTGACGGTGATGGTGAAGTGATCCGCGCAGGGCTGCGCCTAAGCACTACGACAGTATGACCGGAGGAGTAAACGGTGGAGGGGGGCGCAACACATTGCTAGGAACAATTGTTGTGTGTTGGAGGCGCCCCCTCCCTCATATATAAAGGAGGGAGAGGGGAGGAGGCCGGCCTAGGGGCGCCCCAAGTGGGAGGAGTCCCACTTGGGCTCCTAGTCCAATTCGGCCCTAATAACCCACAAGTATAGGGGATCGCAACAGTTTTCAAGGGTAGAGTATTCAACCCAAATTTATTGATTCAACATAAGGGGAGCCAAAGAATATTCTCAAGTATTAGCAGCTGAGTTGTCAATTCAACCACATCTGGAAACTTAATATCTGCAGTAAAGTATTTAGTAGCAAAGTAATATGATAGTAGTGGTAACGATAGACAAAGTAATGTTTTTGGTATTTTGTAGTGATGATAGCAATAGCAACGAAAAAGTAAGTAAGTGAAGAACAATATATGGAAAGCTCGTAGGCAATGGATCGGTGATAGAGAATTATGCCGAATGCGGTTCATCATGTAACAGTCATAACCTAGGGTGACACAGAACTAGCTCCAATTCATCAATGTAATGTAGGCATGTATTCCGAATATAGTCATACGTGCTTATGGAAAAGAACTTGCATGACATCTTTTGTCCTACCCTCCCGTGGCAGCGGGGTCCTAGCGGAAACTAAGGGATATTAAGGCCTCCTTTTAATAGAGTACCGGACCAAAGCATTAACACATAGTGAATACATGAACTCCTCAAACTACGGTCATCACCGGGAGTGGTCCCGATTATTGTCACTTCGGGGTTGCCGGATCATAACACATAGTAGGTGACTATAGACTTGCAAGATAGGATCAAGAACTCTCATATATTGATGAAAACATAGTAGGTTCAGATCTGAATCATGGCACTCGGGCCCTAGTGACAAGCATTAAGCATAGCAAAGTCATAGCAACATCAATCTCAGAACATAGTGGATACTAGGGA
Organism: Triticum urartu; assembly: GCF_003073215.2. Taxonomy (NCBI): domain Eukaryota; kingdom Viridiplantae; phylum Streptophyta; class Magnoliopsida; order Poales; family Poaceae; genus Triticum; species Triticum urartu. The sequence goes on along the minus strand of NC_053028.1, from coordinate 500,133,450 downwards.
TCAAACCCTAACAAAACTAACTCGATTACATGATAAATCTCATCCAACCCATCACCGTCCAGCAAGCCTACGATGGAATTACTCACGCACGGTGAGCATCATGAAATTGGTGATGGAGGATGGTTGATGATGACGACGGCGACGGATTCCCCTCTCCGGAGCCCCGAACGGACTCCAGATTAGCCCTCCCGAGAGGTTTTAGGGCTTGGCGGCGGCTCCGTATCATAAAACGCGATGAATCCTTATCCTCTATTTTTTTCTCCTCGAAAGTGAATATATAGAGTTGGAGTTGAGGTCGGAGGAGCTCCAGGGGGCCCACGAGGTAGGGGCGCGCCCAGGGGGGCAGGCGTGCCCCCCACCCTCGTGGCTAGGGTGTGGGCCCCCTGGTCTTGATCTTTTGTCGGTATTTTTTATTATTTCCAAAAAGACGCTCCGTGGAGTTTCAGGTCATTCTGAGAACTTTTGTTTGTGCACATAAATAACACCATGGCAATTCTGCTGAAAACAACGCCAATCCGGGTTAGTTCCATTCAAATCATGCAAGTTAGAGTCCAAAACAAGGGCAAAAGTGTTTGGGAAAGTAGATACGACGGAGACGTATCAACTCCCCAAGCTTAAACCTTTGCTTGTCCTCAAGCAATTCAGTTGACAAACTGAAAGTGATAAAGAAAGACTTTTACAAACTCTGTTTGCTCTTGTTGTTGTAAATATGTAAAGCTAGCATTCAAGTTTTCAGCAAATATTATGAACTAACCATATTCACAATAACTCTTAGGTCTCATGTTTACTCATATCAATGGCATAATCAACTAGCGAGCAATAATAATAAATCTCGGATGACAACACTTTCTCAAAACAATCATAATATGATATAACAAGATGGTATCTCGGTAGCCCTTTCTGAGACCGCAAAACATAAATGCAGAGCACCTTTAAAGATCAAGGGCTGACTAGACATTGTAATTCATGGTAAAAGAGATCCAATCAAGTCATACTCAATGTAAACTAACAGTAATGAATGCAAATGACAGCGGTGCTCTCCAACTGGTGCTTTTTAATAAGAGGATGATGACTCAACATAAAAGTAAATAGATAGGCCCTTCGTAGAGGGAAGCAGGGATTTGTAGAGGTGCCAGAGCTTGGTTTTAAAATAGAGATGAATAATATTTTGAGCGGTATACTTTCATTGTCAACATAACAACCAAGAGATGGCGATATCTTCCATGCTACACACATTATAGGCGGTTCCAAACAGAATGGTAAAGTTTATACTCCCCCTCCACCAACAAGCATCAATCCATGGCTTGCTCGAAACAACGAGTACCTCCAACTAACAAGAGTCCCAGGGGGAGTTTTGTTTGCAATGATTTTGATTTAGTTTGCATAAAGCATGGGACTGGGCATCCCGGTGACCAACCATTTTATCGTGAGTGAGGAGCGGAGTCCACTCCTCTTGAGAATAACCCGCCTAACATGGAAGATACAGACAACCCTAGTTGATACATGAGCTATTCGAGCATACAAAACAGGATATTTATTTGAAGGTTTAGAGTTTGGCACATACAAATTTACTTGGAACGGCAGGTAGATACCGTATATAGGTAGGTATGGTGGACTCATATGGAGCAACTTTGGGGTTTATGGGATTGGATGCACAAGCAGTATTCCCGCTTAGTACAGGTGAAGGCTAGAAAAAGACTGGGAAGCGACCAGTTAGAGAGCGACAACAGTCATGAACATGCATTAAAATTAATCAACACCAAATGCGAGCATGAGTAGGATATAATGCACCATGAACATAAATATCGTAGAGGCTATGTTGATTTTGTTTCAACTACATGCGTGAACATGTGCCAAGTCAAGCCACTCGAATCGTTCAAAAGAGGATACCACCATATCATATCACATCACAACCATTTTAATAGCATGTTGACACGCAAGGTAAACCATTATAAGCTCCTAGCTAATTAAGCATGGCATAAGAAACTATGATCTCTAATTGTCATCGCAAACATGTTTATTCATAATAGGCTGAATCAGGAATGATGAACTAATCATATTTACAAAAACAAGAGAGGTCGAGTTCATACCAGCTTTTCTCATCTCAATCAGTCCATCATATATCATCATAATTGCCTTTCACTTGCACGACCGAATGATGTGAATAATAATAATAGTGCACGTGCATTGGACTAAGCTGGAATCTGCAAGCATTCAATAAACAGGAGAAGACAAGGCAATATGGTCTCTTTTGTCAGATCAACAATAATGCATATAAGAGCCACTTTAACAAGTTAATCATGGTCTTCTCCTATTGACCCCCAAAGAAAAGAAAAGAAATAAAACTATTTACACGGGAAAGCTCCCAACAAGCAAAAGAAGAACATGGAATCTTTTTGTTTTTTCTTTTTAATTACTACTACAAGCATGGAAACTAAAACTAGCTAAAAGCTACAACTAATTTTTTTGTTTTTTCTTAAGGTTTATTAAGCACACAAGAAGAAAGCATAAAAAGAGAAAATCAACTAGCATGGATATTGCAATGAAAAAGTATGAGCACTGACATCTAGCAATGAGTGTGTGAACATGAATGTAATGTCGGTGAGAAATACGTACTCCCCCAAGCTTAGGCTTTTGGCCTAAGTTGGTTTAATGCCACGGATGGCCTGGCGGATATCCAAAGTTGTAGTTGGGGTCGTACTGAGATGCAGCAGTCATTGCATCATGGGTTGCAGCTTGGAGGCAAGCTATCTCAGCTCTCCTCTTATACTCTTCCACCTCCTCTCTGGTTATAGAATATCGCCCTTTTTCCTGAAAGTCAAAGAAAGTAGAAGCAGGGAGAGCGACGTGATAGGTGCGTCGTCTGTCAAAGATTAGTCGGTACTGGAGGAACTGATCATTCCTCTCAACAAACTGATGACGAACCATAGCCTCATAATCCAAATAAGCAGGAGGCAACTCAATATCATCCTCACGTATGGTTATACCAAGAAAATTAGCTATGCAGGTTGCATAAATTCCACCAAAGAAATCTCCATTAAATCTATTAAGATGCAACCTACGTGCAACAATGGCTCCCAAATTATAAGATTTATCTCCTAACACAGCACTCCTAAGAATACTGAGGTCAGGGACACACATGTGACATGCTTTATCTTCACCGTTAATGCATCTACCTATGAAGAGAGCAAAATAATGTATAGCAGGAAAGTGAATGCTCCCTATGGTAGCTTGTGCTATATCTCTAGATTCCCCCACAGTTATACTAGCAAGAAAATCTCTAAATTCAGATTTGCGAGGTTCACTAGCACTACCCCATTGTGGAATTTTGCAAGCAGTGGTAAACTCCTCTAAGTCAATAGTGTAAGAATTTTCATAAAGATCGAACATGACAGTTTGAGAATTGCGTGAAGATGAAAATTCAAACCTCCTCACAAAAGAACTAGTGAGATAGTGGTACTGGCGGCATTTTTCTTCCTCGAAGCTCACAAGGTCAGCGTTACGCAAATATGCGTTAAATTCTTCCTTAATTCCTACTCGATCCATGAAGTCCTCTGAAGGCCATTCACAAGACCGCACTGGAACGTCCCTTGGTGTCTCATCATCAGCATCACGCATTGCAAGCCTGGGTCCTTGTTTCCTTGAAGAACCACCTTGGTACATTTTCCTAAACATATTTCTTCCTCTGAAAAATTTCTGAAATTTTTAGTAACGTCAAATAAAAGTAAACCAAACTCAACAAAATTGATAGCAACTACTCCTACAAGTGCCTAGAGCCCATATCATGCATTAGAATTACTTGGAACCATATAAATTTGACATGCAAGCTCAAGAACAGGGTCACCTAAGCAGGAAAAATATGCAATGAATAAAGCACTAGAACAAAAACTAATTGGACTAATGGAGGAGTCACATACCAAGGAACAATCCCCCCAAGCAGTTTTGTGAGAGGTGCTTTGAGCAAGGAGATCGAAAATGGCAGCAAAATGAGCTTGGACTCGGGTTTGAACTGGATAATGGTGTTTGTGGGAGGAAGAAGGAGTGTGTGGGTGGAATAAGTGGAGGAGGGCCACCATGGGCTCATGAGGCAGGGGCGCGCCTAGGGGGGTAGGGCGCGCCCTCCACCCTCGTGGCCAGGTGGATGCCCCCTTGCTATGTTCTCAGTGCCAAATATTCTCAAATATTTCAGGAAAAAACATATTTAAATTTCAGGGCATTTGGAGAACTTTTATTTCCAGAGTATTTTTATATTGCACGGATAATTCAGATAATAGACAGAAAATACTATTTTTATTTTATTTGATATAAATAACAGAAAGTAAAAGGAGGGTACAGAGAGTTGTGTTTTCCAAATTCATCCATCTCATGATCATCAAAAGGAATCCATTAACAAGGTTGATCAAGTCTTGTTAACAAACTCATTCCGAATAACATGGAACCGGAGAATTTTCGAATAACACTAGGTTAACTCAACGGGGATATGCATATCCCCAATAATTAGAATATCATATTTCTTCTTGATAGTAGGTAGAGGAAATTCAAAACCTCCAAAAATAATCGATGGAATTTTTCCAATAGAATTAATACTGTGGACTTGAGGTTGTTTCCTCAGAAAGTGTACCGTATGCTCATTACCATTAACATGAAAAGTGACATTGCCTTTGTTGCAATCAATAATAGCCCCTGCAGTATTCAAAAAGGGTCTTCCAAGAATAATGGACATACTATCGTCCTCAGGAATATCAAGAATAACAAAGTCCGTTAAAATAGTAACGTATGAAACCACAACAGGCACATCCTCACAAATACCGACAGGTATAGCAATTGATTTATCAGCCATTTGCAAAGATATTTCATTAGGTGTCAACTTATTCAAATCAAGCCTATGATAGAAAGAGAGAGGCATAACACTAACACCGGCTCCAAGATCACATAAAGCAGTTTTAACATAGTTTCTTTTAATGGAGCATGGTATAGTGGGTACTCCTGGATCTCCAAGTTCCTTTGGTATTCCACCCTTAAAAGTATAATTAGCAAGCATGGTGGAAATTTTAGCTTCTGGTATCTTTCTTTTATCAGTAACAATTTCTTTCATGTACTTAGCATAAGAATTCATTTTAAGCATATCAGTTAATCGCATACGCAAAAAGATAGGTCTAATCATTTTAGCAAAGCGCTCAAAATCATCATCATCCTTTTTCTTGGATGGTTTGGGAGGAAAATGTAACGCCCTCGATGCAGCTATATCTCCCACATGTCGAAGCACAACTTAGAGGCATAACCGCATTGAAAGCAATGTCGCAAGTGAGGTAATCTTCGCAAACAACACATGTAATACAATAGGGAAAAAAAATACATAGTTGGCTTACAATCTCCACTTCACACAAATACATGAATAAAGCATTACATCAATCCGATACAATCAAGGTCCGACTACGGAACCAAAATAAAAGAAGACTACCCCAAATGCTACACAGATCCCCGATCGTCCCGACTGGGCTCCACTACTGATCAACTAGAATGAACAACACAAAGGACAAGATCTTCACCGAGCTCCTCCTTGAGCTTGGTTGCTTCATCTGCACGGTATCATCGGCACCTGCAAACTGGTTTTGGAAGTATCTATGAGTCACGGGGACTCAGCAATCTCACACCCTCGCGATTAAGACTATTTAAGCTTATAGGAAGGGTAAAAGGTATGAGGTGGAGCTGCAGCAAGCGACTAGCTTATTTGGTGGCTAACAACGCAAATGAGAGCGAGAAGAGAAGTCAAAAGCACGGTCGAACAACTATGATCAAGAAGTGATCCTAGAACAACCTACGTTAAGCATAACTCCAACACCGTGTTCACTTCCCGGACTCCGCCGAGAAGAGACCATCACGGTTACACACGCGGTAGATGTATTTTAATTAAGATAATCTTTAGGTTTTCTACAACCGGACATTAAGAAATTCCCATCTGCCCATAACCGCGGGCATGGCTTTCGAAAGTTCAAATCCCTGTAGGGGTGTTCCAACTTAGCCCATCACAAGCTCTCACGGTCAACGAAGGATATTCCTTCTAGCGGGAAGACCCGACCAGACTCGGAATCCCGGTTACAAGACATCCTCGACAATGGTAAAACAACTCCAGCAACACCGCCCAAATGTGCTGACAAATCCCGATAGGAGCTGCACATATCTCGTTCTCAGGGCACACTCAGATGAGCGCTCCATACAACTAAACCAAACCTCGAGTTTCCCCGAGGGGGCACTGCACAAGGCTCTAGTTTGGACCAACACTCAGAGGAGCACTGGCCCGGGGGGGGGGGGGTTAAAATAATGATGACCCTCAGGAGCGCGACTCCCAAGGGAAAAAGAGGCTAGGTGGCGAATGGTAAAACCAATGTTGGGCATTGCTGGAGGAGTTTTATTCAAGGCGAACTGTCAAGGGGTTCCCATTATAACCCAACCGCGTAAGGAACGCAAAATCCGGGAACATAACACCGATATGACGGAAACTAGGGCGGCAAGAGTAGAACAAAACACCAGGCATAAGGCCGAGCCTTCCACCATTTACCAAGTATATAGATGCATTAATTAAATAAGAGATATTGTGATATTCCCACATATAAACATGTTCCAACAAGGAACAACATATCCATGTTCCAACAAGGAACAAACTTCATCTTCACCTGCAACTAACAATGCTATAAGAGGGGCTGAGCAAAGCGGTAATATAGCCAAACAACGGTTTGCTAGGACAAGGTGGGTTAGAGGCTTGGTTTAACAACATGGAAGGCATGATAAGCAAGTGGTAGGTATCGCAGCATAGGCATAGCAAAAGAGCGAGCAACTAGCAAGCAAAGATAGAAGTGATTTCGAGGGTATGGTCATCTTGCCTGAAATCCCGCAAGGAAGAAGAACGAGTCCATGACGAAGACAAACGGACGTAGTCGAACGGGTCCTCACAAATGCGACGTAACGGAACCAACCCGAAGAAGCAAAACCGGAAAGAAGCACACAACATAGTAAACAAACCACACACGAACATGGTATGATATGCGGTATGCGGTATGCGATTCATATGCAAGATTTGACAAGGAATGATTAACCCTGGCCTCAACTTGGAAAACCAAGAGTGCCACTGGAAATGGAGTTGATTTCGGTTGAAATCAATATAAAGATCACCGGAATCGGATGCAATGTTTGGAAATGGCAAGCAAAACAAATATGGCACCGGTCTGCGATAATCAGCAAGTGACCAACTAAATGCATCAAGATAAATATGCTACAGCACTCAAATATGACAACAAAATGCATGGCAGGGATCCACTCATGATGCTTGACAAAAGATGAACACTGAGCTACGGCTAAATCATCCATTAACAGGTTCAAACAAGCATGGCAAAAGTGCAAATGATAACAGGTTCAGACTTAGTGAAATTAACATAAGTCTAGAATTTATCATCCGGAAGCAATGTTTAGAGCATGATAACTATATGCTACAGGAACATAACATGGCAAAGCAAGGCATGGAATGAAGCTACTCAAAGCACTTAACAAAAGTTCCTTAGTGACCTTGAGCCAAAAGGGATCAGAAAATACAATTGCAAGCATGTGAACATGGCAAAAACATAAACAGATTCAGACTTAGTGAAAAACTGGAGCATGCAAAACAGTTAACGAGTAGACATGTTTACGAGCTCGATGCACTCACTACAGAGCATGGCATGACAAACTAAGCATACACCCATCAATAATACATGACATAGAAGCTAGACATGGCAAGAACAATATCATAGCATGCACGGATCAATAGCAACATCCTCGGCAAAATCGCTAAACATGTCAACAATCTGCCAGGATTCACTTTATAGCAAAAGTAGAGCTCAATTGACTCAAGCTAGGGTGCTCCATAAATGCAAACAAAGGCATGGATGGATAGAGCACCACAATATTAACAAAACATCATTACTGATCATCCTCAAAAGAGGCACGGATCACTAGGAAACAACATGAACATATGGCATAAAGACAAAAACAGGACAAGGACTTAGTGAAATTCTAAGTCCCTGAAATCAGCATTACCGATTACGCTACTTTGCAAGCTTGTGCTAGTCACCACAAATATCACAAAAATACATGGCAAGCACCCCTGTAAAGATAGCATGGCATATAACAAAACACATGTAGAGCTCAGGATCATAGCATGCACACATTAAACATGGCAAAAATGACAAAATGCCATTTGCTGAAACAGATCTGACAAATTCCTCACATAGCCCTCTTCCAACAGAATTTCGGGCATCAAAATGAGCTCAAATTAAAATGATGCAATAAGATGAAATGATGTACTCGTCGAGACGAACATTTTGATATGCTACACACACAAATCAGATCTACGATGAGAGAGTTATTTGCTGACGAAGTATGCAAAAAAATATTGAGGGAGAGGGGAAAAGTCAACCGGATCTGGATCTAGGGTTCCTCGGCACGCGAACCGAGGTACCTCCGACGAGGTCGAAGAAGCGGCGGGGAGGTGAGGGGAGGCAGATCAGGCCTCTCCCGACCGGATCCGGCGGCGGTGGGGCGACTCCGGCCACCGCGGTGGTCGAGGAGGCGCGGGAACACGCGCGGCTGATCGGCAGCGAGCTCCGGCCGGCGATGCGCGGTGGCGACGGAGCTACGCGATGGAGTTGGAGGGAGTCGGGCGGTGGGAGGCGCCCTGGCGGCGGGGAAGGGCGGCGTTGGCGAGAAGGGCCTCGGAGGCCCGATCCGGGCTCGCCCGGGCCGGCGGCTGTGGGAGAAGACGCGGGACACGTGGCAGTCGCCGGTTGGCGCGGCGATTTAGTCCGGCGGCCGGCGGACGTGTCCGGCCGCGCGGAGAGGAGCGGGCTAGGGTTTAGGGGCGGAAAAGATCCAGAATTTTCAGGGGAGATCTAGTTTTATAGGTAGAGGGAGCTAGGAGAGTCCAAATGAGGTGCGGTTTTCGACCAGGCGATCGTGATCGAACGACCGAGATGATGGAGGAGGTGTTGGGCTGCAACACACACGAGGCCTTTTCGGTCCTTCGGTTAACCGTTGGAGTATCAAACGAAGTCCAAAAGGCACGAAACTTGACAGGCGGTCTACCGGTAGTAAACCAAGGCCGCATGACAAGTCTCGGTCCAATCCGAAAACGTTTAACACCCGCACACGAAAAGAGGTAGAAAGGAACACCGGGTGACATAGGAGCGCCGGATTGCAAAATGAACAACGGGGAAAATGCTCGGATGCATGAGACAAACATGTATGCAAATTGAATGCACATGATGACATGATATGCAATGCATGAGACGCAAGCAATGACAAGGCAACAACAGCAAATAACTGGAGGACACCTGGCACATCGGTCTCGGGGCGTTACAGAAAAGGCATGGGTTTCTGAACCCACAGTTCTCTTTCTTTACCATGTTTCCTAGCAACAAAGTATCTTTTATCATAACGTTGATTCTTTGATTGTGGGTCATCAAGATCAATAGCAGGTTCAATTTCTATATCATTATCATTGCTAGGTTGGGCATCAACATGAACATTATCATTAAAATTATCACTAGTTTCAGGTTCATTACCAGATTGTGTTTCAGCATCAGAAATAGAAATATCATTTGGATTCTCAGGTGTTTTAGCAATAGGATCACTAGAAGCATGCAAAGTCCTATCATTCTTCTTTTTCTTCCTTTTAGAAGGACTAGGTGCATCTATATTATTTCTCTGAGAATCTTGCTCAATTCTCTTAGGGTGGCCTTCAAGATACAAAGGTTCCTGAGTCATTTTACCAGTTCTAGTAGCCACTCTAACAGCAAAATCATTATTCTTACTATTCAATTTATTGAGAAAATCATTTTGAGCTTTAAGTACTTGTTCTACTTGAGTGATAACCATAGTAGCATGTTTACTAATAAGTTTAAGTTCACCTTTGACATTAGCCATATAATCACCCAAGTGTTCAAGCATATCAACACTGCGTTTTAATTCTCTACCAAAATAAGCATTGAACTCTTCTTGCTTAGCCATAAATTTATCAAACTCATCTAGGCATGGGCTAGCAAACTTAGTAAATGGGATTTCAGCTTTATCATATCTATAGAGAGAATTTACCTTTACTACCTGTGTCGGGTTATCAAGACCATGTATTTCTTCAATAGGAGATGGATTAAAATTATGCATTTCTTCGACAGGCGGTAAATTACGACCATGTATTTCTTCAATAGGAGGTAAATTCTTAACATCTTCAGCTTTAATACCCTTTTCTTTCATGGATTTCTTTGCCTCTTGCATATCTTCAGGACTGAGAAATAGAATACCCCTCTTCTTCGGAGTTGGTTTAGGAATAGGCTCAGGAATTGGCTCCGGAGGTGTCCAATTATTTTCATTTGCAACATATTATTCAATAGAATTTCAGCTTCATCCGGTGTTCTTTCCCTGAAAACAGAACCAACACAACTATCCAGGTAATCTCTGGAGGCATCGGTTAGTTCGTTATAAAAGATATCAAGTGTTTCATTTTTCTTAAGAGGATGATCAGGCAAAGCATTAAGTAATTGGAGAAGCCTCCCCCAAGCTTGTGGGAGACTCTCTTCTTCAATTTGCACAAAATTATATATATCCCTTAAAGTAGCTTGTTTCTTATGAGCAGGGAAATATTTAGAAGAGAAGTAATAAATCATATCCTAGGGACTACTAACAACCAGGATCAAGAGAATTAAACCATATCTTAGCATCACCCTTTAATGAGAACGGAAATATTTTAAGGATATAAAAGTAGCGAGTTCTCTCATCATTAGTGAACAGGGTAGCTATATCATTTAATTTAGTGAGATGTGCCACAACAGTTTCAGATTCATAGCCATAGAAAGGATCAGATTCAACCAAAGTAATTATATCAGGATCAACAGAGAATTCATAATCCTTATCAGTAACACAGATAGGTGAAGTAGCAAAAATAAGGTCAGGTTTCATTCTAGCATTAAGAGATTGCTGCTTCCATTTAGCTAATAACCTCTTTAGATCATATCTATCATTGCAAGCAAGAATAGCTATAGCAGATTCTTCATCCAGAACATAACCCTCAGGAACACACAGGCAATTCATATTTATTAGGGGGAGAGTCTTCATCGTCACTTTCATCAATATTATCAGTTTCAATAATTTCACTCTCTCTAGACCTAGCAAGTTGTTCATCAAGAAATTCTCCAAGTGGCACAGTAGTATCAAGCATAGAAGTAGTTTCATCATAAGTATCATGCATAGCAGAAGTGGCATCATCAATAACATGCAACATATCAGATTGAATAGCAGAAGCAGGTTTAGGTGTCGCAAGCTTACTCAAAGCAGAAGGTGAATCAAGTGCAGAGCTAGATGGCAGTTCCTTACCTCCCCTCGTAGTTGAGAGATAAATCTTGGTTCTTGGATCTTTCAAGTTCTTCATAATGATAAGCAGATATAAATCCCAAGTGACTCAAAGAATAGAGCTATGCTCCCCGGCAACGGCGACAGAAAATAGTCTTGATAACCCACAAGTATAGGGGATCGCAACAATTTTCGAGGGTAGAGTATTCAACCCAAATTTATTGATTCGACACAAGGGGAGCCAAAGAATATTCTCAAGTATTAGCAGCTGAGTTGTCAATTCAACCACACCTGGAAACTTAATATCTACAGCAAAGTATTTAGTAGCAAAGTAATATGATAGTAGTGGTAATGGTAGCAAAAGGTAATGATAGCAAAAGTAATGTTTTTGGTATTTTGTAGTGATGATAGCAATAGCAATGGAAAAGTAAGTAAGCGAAGAACAATATATGGAAAGCTCGTAGGCAATGGATCGGTGATAGAGAATTATGCCAGATGCGGTTCATCATGTAACAGTCATAACCTAGGGTGACACAGAACTAGCTCCAATTCATCAATGTAATGTAGGCATGTATTCCGAATATAGTCATACATGCTTATGGAAAAGAACTTGCATGCCATCTTTTGTCCTACCCTCCCGTGGCAACGGGGTCCTAGCGGAAACTAAGGGATATTAAGGCCTCCTTTTAATAGAGTACCGGACCAAAGCATTAACACATAGTGAATACATGAACTCCTCAAACTACGGTCATCACCGGGAGTGGTCCCGATTATTGTCACTTCGGGGTTGCCAGATCATAACACATAGTAGGTGACTATAGACTTGCAAGATAGGATCAAGAACTCTCATATATTGATGAAAACATAATATGTTCAGATCTGAAATCATGGCACTCGGGCCCTAGTGACAAGCATTAAGCATAGCAAAGTCATAGCAACATCAATCTCAGAACATAGTGGGTACCAGGGATCAAACCCTAACAAAACTAACTCGATTACATGATAAATCTCATCCAACCCATCACCGTCCAGCAAGCCTACGATGGAATTACTCATGCACGGCGGTGAGCATCATGAAATTGGGGATGGAGGATGGTTGATGATGATGACGGCGACGAGTTCCCCTCTCCGGAGCCCCAAACGGACTCTAGATCAGCCCTCCCGAGAGGTTTTAGGGCTTGGCGGCGGCTCTGTATCGTAAAACGCGATGAATCCTTCTCTTCTATTTTTTCTCCTCGAAAGTGAATATATAGAGTTGGAGTTGAGGTCGGAGGAGCTCCAGGGGTCCCACGAGGTAGGAGGCACGCCCAGGGGGGCAGGCGCGCCCCCACCCTCGTGGCTAGGCTGTGGGCCCCTGGTCTTGATCTTTTGCTAGTATTTTTTATTATTTCCAAAAAGACGCTTTGTGGAGTTTCAGGTCATTCCGAGAACTTTTGTTTCTGCACATAAATAACACCATGGCAATTCTGCTGAAAACAACATCATTCCAGGTTAGTTCCATTCAAATCATGCAAATTAGAGTCCAAAACAAGGGCAAAAGTGTTTGGAAAAGTAGATACGACGGAGACGTATCAGGCCCCCTTCCTTTTATCGGAGGGGGAAAGGGGGAAGGAGAGGGAGAAGGAGAAGGAAAGGGGGGCCGCACCCCCTCCCCTAGTCCAATCCGTACTCCTCCCTTCCCTTGAGGGCTGGCTTGCCTCCCTCCTATGGCCCGTGTGGCCCATATCTTCCCCCTGGGGGGTTCCGGTAACCCCCCGGTACTCCGATATGTACCCGATACATTCCGAACACTTCCGGTGTCTGAATACTATCGTCCAATATATCAATCTTTACCTCTCGACCATTTCGAGATTCCTCATCATGTCTATGATCTCATCCGGGACTCCAAACAATCTTCGGTCACCAAAACACATAACTCATAATACAAATCGTCATGAAACGTTAAGCGTGCCGACCCTACGGGTTCGAGAACTATGTAGACATGACCGAGACACCTCTCCGGTCAATAACCAATAGCGGAACCTGGATGCTCATATTGGTTCCTACATATTCTACGAAGATCTTTATCGGTCAAACCGTAATGACAAGATACGTCATTCCCTTTGTCATCGGTATGTTACTTGCCCGAGATTCGATCGTCAGTATCTTCATACCTAGTTCAATCTCGTTACCGGCAAGTCTATTTACTCGTTCCGTAATGCATCATCCCGTAACTAACTCATTAGTCACATTGCTTGCAAGGCTTATCATGATGTGCATTACCGAGAGGGCCCAGTGATAAATCCTAATCTCGATCTATGCCAACCCAACAAACACCTTTGGAGATACCTGTAGACCATCTTTATAATCACCCAGTTACGTTGTGACATTTGATAGCACACAAGGTATTCCTCCGGTATCCAGGAGTTGCATAATCTCTTAGTCAAAGGAATATGGTACAAGTCATGAAGAAAGCAATAGCAATAAACTTAACGATCATTATGCTAAGCTAACTGATGGGTCTTGTCCATCACATAATTCTCCTAATGATGTGATCCCATTCATCAAATGACAAGAAATGTCCATGCTTAGGAAATTTAACCATCTTTGATTAACGAGCTAGTCTAGTAGAGGCATACTAGGGACACTGTGTTTTGTCTGTGTATTCACACATGTATCAAGTTTCTGGTTAATAAATTCTAGCATGAGTAATAAACATTTATCATGATATAAGGAAATATAAATAACAACTTTATTATTGCCTCTAGGGCATATTTCCTTCAACCCACACATACAGAACCACCGATCCGACAGGGCTTCACCGTCCAGAACAAGAGCGCCGCTAAAGAACCAGAACGGAGGAGCAACCTTACAGCGTGGGTCAAACTGAGAGAGAGAAAGAGCTACATGAATGAGAAAACCTTTTGTGTTCTTTGGCCGTCTCCCCTCTATTTATAAGAGGGCAGGGGAAGGTCAACTTAAAGAAGGGGTCGGTTGCTCCCAATGGGTGCGACCCCATGTAAGGTTGGTTGTCCCAAGGGATGCACCCTCCCCAAACACTAGGGAGCCACTAGGTTGCTTGCCCACTAAGCCTAGGTGGCACCCCACCATTGGGCCCCTAGGGCCCATCTGGTTGCCCCCCCACTTGGGTCTTGCCATGGGACTAACCCACGACGCCCTAGGAATACTGAGGGTGTTGGAAATATGCCATAAAGGCAATAATATTGTATTATTATATTTTCATGTTTATAATTAATAATTTATATTCTATGCTATAACCGTTATGATCTTGGAATGTGCAATTCAGTGGAAAACTCATATGCAGGAGTGTGCAATGACAAACGGTAAATATATGATTTCTAGTCTCGCCTCTAAGACTAGTTAAAGTGTTGTTGATGATCATGTTCTCCAGATCTCAGGATATCGTTAACTGTAATGATATTCCTAAAAAAACTTTGAGAATATGACATTAGAAGAACAATCATATTCAATCGACCCCAAACTTGTTTGTTATACTTTGAGATACAATCGTCAGAAGTCAATTGCTATAACACAGAGAGTTAACATGTGATTTAGTTCCTTAGACCATGAGAGTATCATAGTCACTTATTACTGTACAATGGACTTTGGGGTTGCTCAAATGTCACATGTAACACGGTGATCATAACGACAACTTACAGGTTCACCGGGAAGTTTGACAAGGGAGTAGATAGCTCAAGAGTGGGATTTGCACCTCCGACGATGGAGAGATATTCTTAGGGCCCTCTCGGTGTGACGACATCCATCATCGTCTAGCAAGAAACAGGTGACTAGGTCACGGTGATGTCGGAACATGTCAATAAGAAAGAAGAACAAATCCGATAACGCAGAACTAGTATAGTGAGCATGTGTATGACTCAAGAGGATACAAATATATCTCACCCCGGGTTTTGTAAAGTATTGCGAAGCAAAGGAATAGCACAGGATAACCAAAGGTTCACTCGAATGTCACTCATGTACTCATAGGGATTGACATGGATGTCCACGGTTCCGCTATGGGTCATTGAACGAAAGGGGTTTTGTTCATGTCGATGTTTTATTGAACCTACAAGGTCTGAAGCTTAAGGTAGTCACGATCTTCTGAGTGTCAGTAGGACATGAGTAATGATGAAATATTTATGAAATAGCTTCATCAATATTCGAAATAGTTTCGAGAGGAACCAGAAGCATTTTGGGGTCATTAGAAGGGTTTCGGGGTTTACCGGATACTGATAACTACTATATAGGTGGAAAATGTTTCTGGAGATGTTAAATTAATAATAAAGGCTCTAATAATATTCAGCAGGCTTTTATATTTAATTAAATATCAACGTTTCTTAAAAGGCCAAGTGGTGGAAAGGATATTGGGCCACTTGGGCCCAATAGGAGGTGGCTCCCCCTTTCTTCTTGGAGAAGGAAGGGGGAGGCTAAATTGGAGGAGGATTCTGCCTCCTCTTGGCCAGCACAATGGGGAGACCTTCCCCCTTGTGGCGCCCCTCTCCCCTCCAACCTATATATACTAGAGGTTTTGGGCACTTTTGTACACACAAGTTTTCAAACCTCCTCTAGTTCTCTAGTTGTGTAGTTCTAGTTCTAGTTGATCCAATTAGAGCTAGATCTAGATCCTCTCTAATCCTCATAATTAGAAGCCTAGTGTGGTTCTTATCTCCTTCCTCTAATTCTCCGATGATGATTAGCTCTGGTCAATGAAGCGCCGCCAGATCATGAAGACCGTACGCTTGCAAACTATGGAGAGGCTTGCTTTCTGTCTTTCATCCGAGGGATCATTCGTGAACGGTTCGGGGGACTTCTGTTGGAAATATGCCCTAGAGGCAATAATAAAATGGTTATTATTGTATTTCCTTGTTCGTGATAACTTGTTCATGCTATAATTGTGTTATTCGGAAATCGTAATACATGTGTGAATACATAGACCACAACATGTCCCTAGTGAGCTTCTAGTTGACTAGCTCCTTGATCAACAGATGGTTACGATTTCCTAACCATGGACATTGGATGTCATTGATAACCGGATCACATCATTAGGAGAATGATGTGATGGACAAGACCCAATCCTAAGCATAGCACAAGATCGTGTAGTTCGTCTACTAAAGCTTTTATAATGTCAAGTATCATTTCCTTAGACCATGAGATTGTGCAACTCCCGAATACCGTAGGAATGCTTTGGGTGTGCCAAATTTCACAACGTAACTGGGTGGCTATAAAGGTGCACTAAGGGTATCTCCGAAAGTGTTTGTTGGGTTGGCACGAACCGAGACTGGGATTTGTCACTCCGTGTGACGGAGGGGTATCTCTGGGCCCACTCGGTAGGACATCATCATAATGAGCTCAATGTGACCAAGGAGTTGATCATGGGATGATGTGTTACGAACGAGTAAAGAGACTTGCCGGTAACGAGATTGAACAAGGTATAGGGATACCAACGATCGAATCTCGGGCAAGTATCATACCGGTAGACAAAGGGAATTGTGTACGGGATTGATTGAATCCCCGACATCGTGGTTCATCCGATGAGATCATCGTGGAGCATGTGGAAGCCAACATGGGTATCCAGATCCCGCAGTTGGTTATTGGCCGGAGAGATGTCTCGGTCATGTCTGCATGCCTCCCGAACCCGTAGGGTCTACACGCTTAAGGTTCGATGATGCTAGGGTTATAGGGAAAAGATGTATGTGGTTACCGAATGTTGTTTGGAGTCCCGAATGAGATCCCGGACGTCACGAGGAGTTCCGAAATGGTTCGGAGGTAAAGATTTATATATGGGAAGTCCCGTTTTGGACACTGGAAGTGTTCTGGGCGTTATCGGTAACGTACGGGGACCACCGGAAGGGTTCGGGGGTCCACCGGGAGGGGCCACCAGCCCCGGAGGCCTGCGTGGGCCAAGTGTGGGAAGGGACCAGCCCCAAGGTGGGCTAGTGCGCCTCCCACAAGAGGCCCAAGACGCAGGGAAGGGGAGAAAGGGGAAACCCTAGGCTCAGATGGGCCTAAGGCCCACCTAGGGTGCGCCCCCCTCTCCCCCTCTGGCCGCCCCCTAGATGCATCTAGGGCTGGCCGCCACCCCTAGGGGGGAACCCTAGATGGGGGCGCAGCCCCTCCCCCCTATATATAGTGGGGGTTTTGGGGCTGCGAGAGACACAAGTCTCCCTCTCTTGGCGCAACCCTACCCCTCTCCCTCCTCGTCTCTCGCAGTGCTTGGCGAAGCCCTGCTGGAGTGCCATGCTCCTCCACCATCACCACGCCATCGTGCTGCTGCTGGACGGAGTCTTCCCCCAACCTCTCCCTCTCTCCTTGCTGGATCAAGGTGCAAGAGACGTCACCGGGCTGCACGTGTGTTGAACGCGGAGGCGCCGTTGTTCGGTGCTTAGATCAGATTCGGCTACGATCTGAATCGCTTCATGTACGACTCCACTGACCGCGTTCTTGCAACGCTTCCGCATCACGATCTTCAAGGGTATGAAGATGCACTCCCCTCTCTCTCTCGTTGCTAGTTTCTCCATAGATTGATCTTGGTGATGCGTAGAATTTTTTTAATTGCTGCAACGATCCCCAACAATGGCATCATGAGCTAGGTCTATGCGTAGTTTCCATGCACGAGTAGAACACAAGTTGTTGTGGGTGTTAATTTTGTCAATTTACTTGCCGTTACTAGTCTTATCTTTATTCGGCGGCATCGTGGGATGAAGCAGCCCAGACCGACCTTACACGTACGCTTACGTGACACAGGTTCCACCGACTGACATGCACTAGTTACATAAGGTGGCTATTGGGTGTCTGTCTCTCCCACTTTAGTCGGATCGGATTCGATGAAAAGGGTCCTTATGAAGGTTAAATAGAAATTAGCATATCACGTTGTGGTTTTTGCATAGGTAAGAAACGTTCTTGCTAGAAACCCATAGCAGCCACGTAAAAACATGCAACAACAATTAGAGGACGTCTAACTTGTTTTTGCAGGGTATGCTATGTGATGTGATATGGCCAAAAGAATGTGATGAATGATATATGATATGTATGATATTGATCATGTTCTTGTAATAGGAATCATGACTTGCATGTCGATGAGTATGACAACCGACAGGAGCCATATGAGTTGTCTTAATTATTTATGACCTGCTTGTTACTGAAAATGCCTTGTAATTACTTTACATTATTGCTAACCGTTAGCCATAGTAGTAGAAGTAATAGTTGGCGAGACAACTTCACGAAGACACGATGATGGAGATCATGGTGTCATGCCGGTGACGATGATGATCATGGCGCCCCAAAGATGGAGATCAAAAGGAGCAAAATGATATTGGCCATATCATGTCACTATTTGATTGCATGTGATGTTTATCATGTTTTACATCTTATTTGCTTAGAACGACGGTAGCTTAAAATAAGATGATCTCTCACTAAAATTTCAAGAATTGTGTTCCCCCTAACTGTGCACCGTTGCTAAAGTCCGTTGTTCCGAAGCACCATATGATGATCGGGTGTGATAGGTTCTAACGTTCGCATACAACGGGTGTAAGCCAGATTTACACACGCAATACACTTAGGTTGACTTGACGAGCCTAGCATGTATAGACATGGCCACGGAACACGGAAGACCAAAAGGTCGAACATGAGTCGTATAGAAGATACGATCAACATGAAGATGTTCACCGATGATGACTAGTCCGTCTCACGTGGTGATTGGACACGACCTAGTTGACTCAGATCATGTATCACTTAGATGACTAGAGGGATGTCAATCTGAGTGGGAGTTCATTAAATAATTTTATTAGATGAACTTAATTATCATGAACATAATATAAAACTTTACAATATGTCTTGTAGATCAAATGGCCCACGCTAATGTTTCCCTCAACTTCAACGCGTTCCTAGAGAAAACCAAGATGAAAGACGATGGCAGCAACTACACGGACTGGGTCCGTAACCTAAGGATTATCCTCATAGCTGCCAAGAAAGCATATGTCCTTGAAGCACCGCTAGGTGACACACCTGTTTTCCCAGCAACTCAAGACGTTATGAACGCCTGACAGTCGTGTAGTGATGATTACTCCCTGGTTTAGTGCGGCATGCTTTACAGCTTAGAACCGGGGCTCCAAAAGCGTTTTGAGCAACATGGAGCATATGAGATGTTCCAAGAGCTAAAAATGGTTTTGCAAGCTCATGCCCGAGTCGAGAGATATGAAGTCTCCGACAAGTTCTACAGTTGTAAGATGGAGGAGAATAGTTCTATCAGCGAGCACATACTCAAAATGTCTGGGTTGCACAACCGCTTGTCTTAGCTGGGAGTCAATCTCCCGGATGACGCGGTCGTTGATAGAATCCTTCAGTCGCTTCCACCTAGCTACAAGAGCTTTGTGATGAACTTCAATATGCAGGGGATGGAAAAGACCATTCCTGAGGTATATTCAATGCTGAAATCAGCGGAGGTGGAGATCAAAAAGGAACATCAAGTGTTGATGGTAAATAAAACCACTAAGTTCAAGAAAGGCAAGGGTAAAAAGAACTTAAAGAAGGACAACAAGGGAGTTGTCGCGCCCGGTAAGCAAGCTGCTGGGAAGAAGTCAAAGAATGGACCCAAGCCTGAGACTGAGTGCTTTTATTGCAAGGGAAACAGTCACTGGAAGCGGAACTGCCCCAAGTACTTAGCGGATAAGAAGGCTGACAATACCAAAGGTATATGTGATATACATGTTATTGATGTGTACCTAACCAGCGCTCCTAGTAGCTCCTGGGTATTTGATACCGGTGCAGTTGCTCATATTTGTAACTCAAAACAGGAGCTGCGGAATAAGCGGAGACTGACGAAGGATGAGGTGACGATGCGCGTCAGGAATGGTTCCAAGGTCAATGTGATCGCCGTCGGCATGCTACCTCTACATTTACCTACGGGATTAGTTTTAAACCTCAATAATCGTTATTTAGTGCCAGCTTTGAGCATGAACATTGTTCCTGGATCTCATTTAATGCGAGATGGCTACTCATTTAAATCTGAGAATAATGGTTGTTCTATTTATATGAGAGATATGTTTTATGGTCATGCCCCGCTGGTCAATGGTTTATTCTTATTTAATCTCGAACGTGATGGTACACATATTCATAGTGTGAATGCCAAAAGATGTAAGGTTGGTAATGATAGTCCCACATACTTGTGGCACTGCCGCCTTGGTCACATTGGTGTCAAACCCATGAAGAAACTCCATGTAGATGGACTTTTGGAGTCTCTTGATTATGAATCATTTGACACGTGTGAACCATGCCTCCTGGGCAAAATGACCACGACTCCGTTCTTCGGAACAATGGAGCGAGCAACCAACTTATTGGAAATCATACATACTGATGTGTGCGGTCCAATGAGCGTTGAGGCTCGCGGTGGTTATCGTTATGTTCTCACCCTCACTGATGACTTAAGTAGATACAGGTATGTCTACTTAATGAAACACAAGTCTGAGACCTTTGAAAAGTTCAAGAATTTCAGAATGGCGTAGAGAATCAACGTGACAGGAAAATAAAGTTCTTACAATCAGATCGTGGTGGAGAATAATTGAGTCACGAAGTTGGCACGCACTTAAGGAAATGTGGAATTGTTTCACAACTCACGCCGCCTGGAACACCTCAGCGTAATGTTGTGTCCGAACCTCGTAATCGCACTCTATTGGATATGGTGCGATCTATGATGTCTCTTACCAATCTACCGCTATCATTTTGGGGTTATGCTTTAGAGACTGCCGCATTCACTTTAAATAGGGCTCCATCGAAATCCGTTGAGACGACACCGTATGAATTATGGTTTGGGAAGAAACCTAAGCTGTCGTTCTGAAAGTTTGGGGATGCGATGCTTATGTCAAGAAACTTCAACCTGAAAAGCTCGAACCCAAGTCAGAAAAATGCGTCTTCATAGGATACCCTAAGGAAACTATTGGGTATACCTTCCACCTCAGATCCGAAGGCAAGGTCTTTGTTGCCAAGAATGGATCCTTTCTAGAGAAAGAGTTTCTCTCGAAAGAAGTAAGTGGGAGGAAAGTGGAACTTGATGAAGTACCGCCTCTCGAACCAGAGAGTAGCGCAACGCAAGAAAATGTTTCTACGGTGCCTGCACTAACTAGAGAAGAAGATAATGATGATGATGATCAAGGAACTTCAGATCAAGTTACTACTGAATTTCGTAGGTCCACAAGGACATGTTCCGCACCAGAGTGGTACGGTAACCCTGTCCTGGAAATCATGTTGTTAGACAATGGTGAACCTTCAAACTATGAAGAAGCGATGGCGGGCCCGGATTCCGACAAATGGCTTGAAGCCATGAAATCCGAGATAGGATCCATGTATAAAAATGAAGTATGGACTTTGACTGACTTGCCCGATGATCGGTGAGCTATAGAAAATAAATGGATCTTTAAGAAGAAGATAGACGTGGATGGTAATGTGACCATCTATAAGGCTCGGCTTGTCACTAAGGGTTATCGACAAGTTCAAGGGGTTGACTACGATGAGACTTTCTCACCCGTAGCGAAGCTGAAGTCCGTCCGAATCATGTTAGCAATTGCCGCATTCTATGATTATGAGATATGGCAAATGGACGTCAAAATGACATTCCTTAATGGTTTCCTTAAGGAAGAATTATATATGATGCAGCCAGAAGGTTTTGTCGATCCTAAGAATGCTGACAAGGTGTGCAAGCTCCAACGCTCAATCTATGGGCTGGCGCAAGCATCTCAGAGTTGGAACATTCGATTTGATGAGATGATCAAAGCGTTTGGGTTTATGCAGACTTATGGAGAAGCCTGTGTTTACAAGAAAGTGAGTGGGAGATCTGTAGCATTTCTCATATTATATGTGGATGACATACTATTGATGGGAAATGATATAGAATTCTTGGAAAGCATAAAGGCCTACTTGAATAAGTGTTTTTCAATGAAGGACATTGGACAAGCTGCTTATATATTAGGCATCAAGATCTATAGAGATAGATCGAGACGCCTCATTGGTCTTTCACAAAGCACGTACCTTGACAAGATATTGAAGAAGTTCAATATGGGTCAGTCCAAGAAGGGGTTCTTGCCTGTATTGCAAGGTGTGAGATTGAGCACGGCTCAATGCCCGACCATGACAGAAGATAGAGAAAAGATGAGTGTCATCCCCTATGACTCGGCAATAGGGTCTATTATGTATGCCATGTTGTGTACCAGAACTGATGTAAACCTTGCCATAAGTTTTGTAGGAAGGTACCAAAGTAATCCCAGCATGGAACACTGGACAGCAGTCAAGAATATCCTGAAGTACCTGAAAAGGACTAAGGATATGTTTCTCATTTATGGAGGTGACGAAGAGCTCGTCGTAAAGGGTTACGTCGATGCTAGATTTGACACAGATCTGGATGACTCCAAGTCACAAACCGGATAAGTGTATATTTTGAATGGTGGGGCAGTCAGTTGGTGCAGTTGCAAGCAAAGCGTCGTGGCGGGATCTACATGTGAAGCGGAGGACATGGCAGCCTCGGAGGCAGCACATGAAGCAATCTGGATGAAGGAGTTCATTACCGACCTAGGAGTTATTCCCAATGCATCGGGCCAGATGACTCTCTTCTGTGACAACACTGGAGCCATTGCCCTTGCCAAGGAGCCCAGGTTTCACAAGAAGACCAGGCATATCAAGCATTGCTTCAACTCCATTCGTGAAAATGTTCAAGATGGAGACATAGATATTTGTAAAGTGCATACGAACCTGAATGTCGCAGATCCGTTGACTAAACCTCTTCCACGAGCAAAACATGATCAACACCAGAACTCTATGGGTGTTCGATACATCACAATGTAACTAGATTATTGACTCTAGTGCAAGTGGGAGACTATTGGAAATATGCCCTAGAGGCAATAATAAAATGGTTATTATTATATTTCCTTGTTCATGATAATTGTCTATTGTTCATGCTATAATTGTGTTATACGGAAATCGTAATACATGTATGAATACATAGACCACAACATGTCCCTAGTGAGCCTCTACTTGACTAGCTCGTTGATCAATAGATGGTTACGATTTCTTGACCATGGACATTGGATGTCATTGATAACGGGATCACATCATTAGGAGAATGATGTGATGGACAAGACCCAATCCTAAGCATAGCACAAGATCGTGTAGTTCGTCTGCTAAAGCTTTTCTAATGTCAAGTATCATTTCCTTAGACCATGAGATTGTGCAACTCCTGGATACCGTAGGAATGCTTTAGGTGTGCCAAACGTCACAATGTAACTGGATGGCTATAAATGTGCACTACAGGTATCTCCGAAAGTGTCTTTTGGGTTGGCACAAATCGAGATTGGGATTTGTCACTCCGTGTGATGGAGGGGTATCTCTGGGCCCACTCGGTAGGACAGCATCATAATGAGCTCAATGTGACCAAGGAGTTGATCACGGGATGATGTGTTACGAACGAGTAAAGAGACTTGCCGGTAACAAGATTGAACAAGGTATAGGGATACCAACGATCGAATCTCGGGCAAGTATCACACCGGTAGACAAAGGGAATTGTGTACGGGATTGATTGAATCCCCGACATCGTGGTTCATCCGATGAGATCATCGTGGAGCATGTGAGAGCCAACATGGGTATCCAGATCCCGCTGTTGGTTATTGGCCGGAGAGATGTCTAGGTCATGTTTGCATGCCTCCCGAACCCGTAGGGTCTACACGCTTAAGGTTCGATGACGCTAGGGTTATAGGGAATAGATGTACGTGGTTACTGAATGTTGTTCGGAGTCCTGGATGAGATCCCAGACATCACGAGGAGTTCCGGAATGGTCCGGAGGTAAATATTTATATATGGGAAGTCTCGTTTTGGACACCGGAAGTGTTCTGGGCGTTATCGGTAACGTACCGGGACCACCAGGAGGGGCCACCAGCCTCGGAGGCCTGCGTGGGCCAAGTGTGGGAAGGGACCAGCCCCTAGGTGGGCTGGTGCGCCTCCCACAAGAGGCCCAAGACGCGGGGAAGGGGATAAAGGGGAAACCCTAGGCTCAGATGGCCTAAGGACCACCTAGGGTGCGCCCCCTCTCTCCCCCTCTAGTCGCCCCCCTAGATGCATCTAGGGCTGGCCACCACCCCTAGGGGGGAACCCTAGATGGAGGCGCAGCCCCTCCCCTCCCCCTATATATAGTGGGGTTTTTGGGGCTGCCAGAGACACGAGTCTCCCTCTCTCTTGGCGCAGCCCTACCCCTCCCCTCCTCGTCTCTCGCAGTGCTTGGTGAAGCCCTGTTGGAGTGCCACACTCCTCCACCATCACCATGCCCTCGCGCTGCTGCAGGACGGAGTCTTCCCCAACCTCTCCCTCTCTCCTTGCTGGATCAAGGTGCGGGAGACGTCATCGGGCTGCACGTGCGTTGAACGCGGAGGCGCCGTTGTTCGGTGCTTAGATCGGATTCGGTAGCGATCTGAATCGTTTCGTGTACGACTCCACTGACCGCATTCTTGCAATGTTTCCGCATCGCGATATTCAAGGGTATGAAGATGCACTCCCCTCTCTCTCTGTCAGGACCCTGATCCTATGTCACACCGATCTAGCATGTAACACTTCATATCACTTTGCGGCCTCACGCACGGTATTCCCACGGGTGCCACCTTACCTGGCCCGGGACCGTTTGCACCTTTTGGCTCACGTATATGATAGTGTCGCTAGCATCCATATGACAGAGAACCCAGGCCAACATGACTTCTTGTGAACCCAAGGTGGCACTAACTTACGAGGACAGGCATACATGAATCAACATCGAGCATGTCGGTCAGCAGCGTGCGAATCCGGGCTGTAGCACTGGGCTAACAGGACTCCGGGAACCCGGGCTGTAGTAGGCTAGGCAGGACTCCGGATGTCACCGCGTGACATTTCCCCGAAGGGACAGACATAGGAACGAAGTGAATCACATGTCGGCCATTCAAGTGTTCCGGAGCAGTAGTGCTGGGCTAGCAGGACTCTGGTGAACCGAGCTGTAGCGGACTACTATGGCTCATGGAAGCACAAGACTACATTTCCCCATAAGAGAGGCTACCAAGGATAAACAACTAGGTTGTCGGATCCCACACATACCAAGCATTTCAATCATACACACAATATGCTCGATATCTGCAAATACAACATGGTATCACAACAAGACACTACGACTCAGAGTATTTAATCATTAGGCTCCGAGGAGCGAGATATTACAAACATGGGTCTCATGACCCAACATTCAGAGCATACAAGTCAAAGCACACGCGGGAGCTTAACATGTCTGAGTACAGACATCTACAAATGAAAAAGGCTGAGAAGCCTGACTATCTACCAGATCCTGCAGAGGGCACAAGATCGTAGCTGAGGTATCAAGCTAAACGTCGAAGTACACACGGAACTACTAGCGAGACTGACGTCTCTCTGCAAAACATAAAATAGGCAAACGTGAGTACAAATGTACCCAGCAAGACTTACATCAGAACTAGCTACATATGCATCAGTATCATCAAAGGGGGTGGTGGGGTTTGATTGCAGCAAGCCAGCTTTGACTCATTGGCTATCCTAAACTATGACTGCAAGTAACTCTTTTGAGGTGGCGCACACGAGTCCACATATTCACCATTCAATACACCACTATGGATCCACTCCCCTCTCCCTACGAGAAGGCCATCCACAACACTCACGCTTATCTTGCGAGTTTTAGAGTATCCACTTTCACTTGTCTATGAACTGTTATAGGCACCCTAGAAGTCCTTTACCGTGGACGCGGCTATTCGAACAGATCATTTATAACCCTACAGGGGTGTACTTCTTCACCCATGTTTCCACCACTTAGCGTCTGCATACGACATGTGCTCGGCAGACTTCAAGCAAAAGCCGACATGGGTGTAGACCACGACCTGACTAACCACAAAAGTCTCTAGTCCAGGTTTATCGCCTATTCGGGTTCCATCCATGAGGAGATCCGGCCGGAGTTTCGCTCACAGCCCCAAACGATGTGTGCAGGGTTCCCGAGACACCAAACGGGCGCCCGGTACACCGTGCCACGGTGTGTCTACCGCATCATAGCCCACTCCTAGGGTCAGAGCTACGAACGGCCGCCAACACATATCCTACAAACACCATAAACTAGTTGCAACTCCCGGACAGAGGACAATGGCGGTTAATAAGTCGAGCGGGGTCATATTTCAGGGCCCAACGTGTGGTAGTAGCTGTTTCATGGATCACAAACACAGAACTCAGTTCCTAAGGACGGCTTCAATGAGACAACCCACCATGTACTCCTACATGGCCTCTCATCGATACCTTTACCAAATCGTGTTCAGACACTTAGCTCTCAACAGTAGGATATGTTCACACACCTCCGATTCATCCCCGAAGAATCAGATCTGACACAA
The DNA here is from genome assembly GCF_003073215.2 of Triticum urartu. NCBI lineage: Eukaryota > Viridiplantae > Streptophyta > Magnoliopsida > Poales > Poaceae > Triticum > Triticum urartu. Next base: position 500,106,685 of record NC_053028.1, on the reverse strand, counting down.
CCCTAAGCAATAGCAGGCACGACAAACAAGCATGAATGAGTAGGCACATCAATACTCAAGCAACTCCTACTCATGCTAGTGGGTTTCATCTATTTACTGTGGCAATGACAGTTCATGCAGAGGAAAGAGGTTCAACTACCGCATCATGTAACAGTTGAAACGGTGTTGTCCAAATGCAGTAAAAGAGAGCAGGAGCAAGAGAGTGGGATTGTATCGGAATGAACAAGGGGGTTTTGCTTACCTGTCACTTCTGAAGATAGTATAGCTCTTCATCGGTGTCATCGAACTCATCGTCGAAACCACGTCTATCGAGAGGGGACAACTTCCGGCAATAAATAAGGAAACACAATCAATGCAATGCACAATATGATGCATGATCATGACATGGCAAAATGAGTATGTTGGGCTAATGCAACTAAAACCAGATGGGTTTGAGTTATTTTGAACTCAAGGTTCAGGTTCAAATTCAAACTATGACTTTATAAAGTGCATTATCATGTTTTGATATAAACAACATGTTTAAGTGGCCTAAACATGCATGATACCAGTGCAAATGGATAGATTGGATTTTTCTGATCATTTTTCATATATAATTTATTTCATTTGGAGTTACGGTTGATTTTTGATGATTTTTATAAGTTTAGGCAATTTTCTGGATTTTCTAAATTAGTTTAAATACATAAACTATTTACTGCGTCAGCATGACATCTTCATGACGTCAGCAGGTCAACGGGGCTAGTCCAGGTCAAACCTGACGTGTGGGGTCCACACATCAGTGACACAGGGCTGGTTAGTGTCGCTGACAGGTGGGCCTGGTCAACGGCCACGTCAACAGAGTCAATGCTGATGGGTGGGTCCTACTACTTATGAACTAATCTAAATAGAAAATAAAACTAACCTAAACAGGTACGGGGGCCCACATGGCAGTGGCTCAAGGGGGTTAGTTAGTGCGTCATTAGTAGCTAATGACTTGCCATGTCAGCACTGCCGGCGATTAGTCGTCGGCGACCTCAAGTCGCGGCAGAGCCCGCACGGCAGGCCACGGGAATGGCGGGCGAGGGCACCAAGAGGAAGCCCAGGCCCGTGCGCGTCTAGGGGAGGCCGTGGGGCAGTCGGGGATGGCCTGTTGCGACGGCGGCGGCGAGGTTAGCGGCGACCGGAGTTCGATGACGTGCGCGGGTGGCGCTGCGGGGTGCAAGCGAGCAAGGGGAGGCGCTAGCGAGGCTCAGCGCGGGGCGGTAAGCTATGTGGACACGCACCCGAGACCAAATGGTCACCGGAGCGTCGTCGGCGGTGAGCACGGGCGGCAGCGGTTTTCGGTCGTCGGTGAAGCGGCAGTTGCGGTGTGCCATCGAGAAAACGGAGAGGGGTAGAAGGTGCAGCAGCTCACAGCGGTTGCAGTAGGCGTCGCAGCGGCTCGGGGAAGGCCGGAGCTGAGCGGGGCGGCGAGGTCGATCTCCAGCGGCCGAGGAGGGGAAAAACATTGGTGGCGGCATTGCAGCGCGTCCGGGGCCTCATGGCTCGTCGAGGAGGTCGGGGACATCGAGACGGAGCTCGCAGGCACGACAGGAGGTCGAGGGGGAGGCGCTGGACGCGGTGGCAGCGAATTAGCTCCGCTCGGGCGCGCGCGGGGAGAGAGCAGAGCAGGGGGAGGAAGCCGTGGGAGAGTGAGAGGGTCCAGGGGAAGGTCGGGGCGATGCACGTGGCGCTTGGGGTAGACTCCAGTAGTGGCAAGCAAGAAGGAGGTGGCCGGACACGTGCTCGCGCGCGCCGGCCACACGCTCATCCTCCTGGCAAGGGGGAAGACGACAGGGAGGAGCCCCTGGTGGGCTGGGCCGGCCAGCTACAGTGCTGGGCCGGTTGGTGGGCGCCAGGTAAGTTTTCTCTGCTCTGTTTTATTTCTGTTCTGTTTCCTTTTATTAATTCATTTTGCCACTGTTTTGAACTCCAAACAAATTGAAAACAGTGACAACATTCCTCTGAATATTTTTATATTGCACAATGGGATTATCCAGTGGCACATAAATTATTTTAGAGTTATCTGAAATTATACTCCATATATTAAGAATATAAACCCAAATCCAAATACAATATTGATTTAAATTCAATGCCCAAATAATTCCTTAAAAATGTTCATTATTTTTGGTTTGGAACAAAGCCCTTGCCAAAAATACCAAATATCAATAAGGATCATTTTTGGTTTCCTTGAATGCAAATTTTAGTTGAACCTAGTTTGATTCAAGTGGTGCTAGGGTTTCAACATCCCCATTTCAAGATTCAAAAGAATTTAAACATGATGCAACACATGGGAGCTAGCCTAGATCAGACCATAACTAGGGATGTGACAACTCACCCCTACTAAACCAGAATCTCATCCCAAGATTCAAGTCGTGAGGTAAGAAGACAGAGGGACACAAGCTAACACAATCTTCACGATCTAGAAGTCTTTCTCGAGGATGTTGATTTGCATCACCTTGATCTCGACGTCTTGCTTTGAGAACTACATCCAACATGACAACGAGGAGAAAGGGAAAATTTTAGAAGAATCGATCTTCTCGAAATCGAATAACTCAGGATCAACTTACGGAATGAGACGTAGCAACATCTCTTGAGCTGAGAGGCAAAGCATGCATCAGGAGGGACGGAAGAAACAATTTGGCAAGGGTTTCAAAGTAGCGAGGAAACAATTACCATGATCCTATAACGGGGCACCTTGGGAGAGGTGACTCGTAGAAGTATTCTCTTAAGTGGCAAATAGATTTACTTTTGATACGAAGATCATTGAAACCCTGATCGTTTGAAGGAGTTTGAAAGATTGGCATACTCAGACTAGAATGGATGATGTGGACTACCTTGTTGAAGACAACGCAATGGATGATTTTGCTTATCGTCGGAAATGGATGGGACCCATGGTAGGACCACTTTTGAAGGTGATCTGACCAGAAATTACCGAGAAGGGTAGTCAGTGGTTGAATGGCACAATGGCGATGCAAGCTAGGAACAAAATGCTAATGCTGGGAATGATTCTAGTAACTGGGAGAAACTCAACAGAAGAGAGTGATTCCATCGTTAGAAAAGTTATGGCATAATCGAAGAAACTGAGAGTGGATCCCAATTAATGCCGACGATAAATCCTAGTGCTTGCACGTGCTCTCAAGAACTTGAGCATTTCCATATTCATCAAGGTTTTACCAATATCCGTGACAAGCATCCTGGCAACACAACATACCACCATGATGGATATTGGTGGAGGATGCGAATGCAAAGGAAGATAACACTTTCTCAGATTTCACCTTAGCGAGGCCAAGGGGACAAAATCTGGATAATCGACCGAGAGACATTTAGCACTCCACTTCTAATGTTCTCCTTGATGTGCTAGAGCAACCCATTTATTAAAATGGTTTGGTACCTAGGACATCAAGTAAAAGGTCGGACTTCGGGAGCACAAAAATCCATAAGGAACTATTGGAGTAAACCCTAAGAAATCCTTATGGGGAGGTGGCCAACTTCTTCAATCAAGATACTACAATAATAGGTCTTCCGGCTGGGTGTGTCAGCCACGACATCCACTTTACCGGGTTACAGAGGGACCAATATTATAGCCCTTGGAAGACATTCCAACCATCATATCTGCGTGAGATTCAGATCTGGTTGGTAACAGGATATTCCAGATTCACCGAGTCTAGAAGAAAATGAAAGTTTGCAACACAAATCGACAAGATGATGTTGCGAGATTCTCGGGAAATGAACTACGATAGTAAGCTCCAAAACATGAGCTGGTTCTGCTAAACACATGTGAACACGCTGTCCCAGACAAGCATGACCACATAGTAGTCTTCTGATAAAACACTACCGAGTTCAGGTGGGGAACCATCATCTAGGGTAACGATGTCTTGTGCATGACCTAGGATTTGCACAACAACTCCTTTTCCTTGAACAAATAAATCAATGGATTGGTGTGATAGGGACACATATAGAATGAAGGTTGCAAGTCTCCGAACCACATAATACTTCGCACGTATGCATGACTGATTTGGGGTGATTCCAGAGGGAGCAACATTGACTTTCTCGAATCCACGGCGAGAACTTGCATCAGATGCATGTGAATTAGGGGAAGTCGCATCTTTCATCCGGTCATATTCTTCATGCACGGGACATGAAGATAATGCTTATGAAAGTTTCCAATACTAGCTGGATGTTCAACATGAATCATGGAAAAGATAACAATGTTGCTGATGGGCTCAACAACAATTCATCCAGGTATCCATATAAGTGGAGTTCCACAATTATGTAAACAAGGTGATAGCATTGGTCAGACCCAAAAGATATAATGGTGTATGCTCGAGGGATCAACCACGAGTAAGACAACATTACAAACATCGTTGGTTCTGATTTGATTTGAGGATATCCCATACTCAAATCAAAGATTGGATAAGGTGATGGGTCCATTAACTGATCACGAGGGTCAATCGATGAAAATACCATCTTTCTTCAACACACATACAAGATATCCCTTAAGATGAACTAAATCAGACAAGCTTTATCTTCCAACTCTCCAAGTTGTTGTTTGGCTTAACCAACTAGCTCAGGGGTATCCAACATGGATTCTTTGAGAAGGGGTGGTTTACAAGAAACCAACTTGATCACGAGCTCAACATAACAGTCAGGCTAACCTAGTGATACTTTCAAGAAGATATTCGAAAAATCACGAACCACTGATATGTTATTAAGCTCGAGAACAATCTTGCTTTCGAGGGCAAGATGATATAACTAAATAGGAAAGGGATTGATACCATCCTAACTCTTGATCGAAGAGTGCACCAGAAATAAGGACAAGGTAGCACGATCAGTCTCAGAACGGTGATTCAATAACCAGCACGCTAGGAGTGAAACTATTGTCCATTAACTACCAAGCAACGCGGTTGCTAGGAGTATTGATTTCACACATCATGGTTCACTTGTCGGCATTCCAGCTGTGACAACACGGGGCCGAGGAATGAAAAATGATGGCAAGAAGTATCACTACATCAAGAATTTATGAGAGATTGTGTAATTCTCACATCATTCTTGATGTGAAAGAGGGTGACACTCCAAGGTGGAACAGAACAAAAGCTGGATTGGAATTTTGATCTGCGGAATACAACTACTTTGACCAGTCCAAGAAATGGATGAGGTACTGGAGTTTGTTTCTCCTAGTCATTCCGGAGTAGAATGGCTTGACAGACCACAAGAATAATAGGCATCGACAGCGAATGCACGCATACTCTTGACTATCAAATGATAGACGGGGGTCAGAATACAACTAAAGAGAACAACTCAGGGAACATATAACTTTCTCTAAGTTGTAGATGCATCGGTTAGCATGTTGAATAAACTCAACATGTTTCTTCCGGATAACCCATGCAGAAAGGTAGGATTGGCAGAGTCACAATATGAATGGAGTACTCCTCAAGAGAACCCTGGTTGTGATCTTTTGGCTCAAAAGAACTTTTGCCATAAGCAGTTCATGGTATTCGAAAGAAAGAAATACCACGGACCTTGAGGACTAATGCAAAGGTTACTAATATCCTAAAGGAACTAGCAAACACTATCGACATGAGGTAAGTAGAGTGAATCTTGGGTTCAAGAACCCAGAAATAGAATACCTACATACTAAATGGCGTCACGGGATGCTTTTCAAGAATAATGGCCAGAATCATCACACCAGGAAGACAAAACATGGCTAGATTACTAGGTGATCCTCTAAGACACCTAGGGTCATAATAATACTCCAACATATATACCGAGGCAATCAAGTACCTCAACTCACCGATTAGTGTGGTTGAACTGGCCCAAAGGAACAACAGGAACGGGAAGAAGGAATTTGCAAATGCATCAGACTATCTAGAAACCTGGGATGACTCGGACAGCATAACGGTTGTAAATGCTCAAAAAGATTTGGGACATCCTGCAAAATAGTGGCATGACCACTCAGAAGCACAATATTAAGGTTCTGAGACCAACTATGAACACACTGAAGTAGTAAAAACTGAACTGGGGCTAAAATCCAACAATCTTATAGGTCCATGGATTAGTAACACGTCATCCTAATAGATAGATGAGAAGACCTAGTTCTAAATCCCCGTAGAGGAGAAGAGGATGACTCAGATCAGAAGGCCATAGGGTAAGGAGTAAAAAGAGCCTTACGTTCCACCCCACAATCAATTCCCCTACATATCACTAAAGCATTTCTAGACTCAACTTTGATCAGTTTGGCTTGGTAATCCTATAGGCAGTCAGGCTCTGATACCAAAGCTGTCAGGACCCTGATCCTATGTCACACTGATCTAGCATGTAACACTTCATATCACTTTGCGGCCTCACGCACGGTATTCCCACGGGTGCCACCTTACCTGGCCCGGGACCGTTTGTGCCTTTTGTCTCACATATATGATAGTGTCGCTAGCATCCATATGACAGAGAACCCGGGCCAACATGACTAGTCGTGAACCCAAGGTGGCACTAACTTACGGGGACATGCATACATGAATCAACATCGAGCATGTCGGTCAACAACGTGCGAATCCGGGCTGTAGCACTGGGCTAACAGGACTCCGAGAACCCGGGCTGTAGCAGGCTAGGTAGGACTCCGGATGTCACCGCGTGACATTTCCCCGAAGGGACAGACACAGGAACGAAGTGAATCACATGCCGGCCAGTCAAGTGTTCCGGAGCAGTAGTGCTGGGCTAGCAGGACTCCGGTGAACCGGGCTATAGCGGACTACTATGGCTCATGGAAGCACAAGACTACATTTCCCCATAAGAGAGGCTACCAAGGATAAACAACTAGGTTGTCAGATCCCACACATACCAAGCATTTCAATCATACACACAATATGCTTGATATGTGCAAATACAACATGGCATCACAACAAGACTCTACGACTCAGAGTATTTAATCATTAGGCTCCGAGGAGCGAGATATTACAAACATGGGTCTCATGACCCAACATTCAGAGCATACAAGTCAAAGCACACGCGGGAGCTTAACATGTCTGAGTACAAACATCTACAAATGAAAAAGGCTGAGAAGCCTGACTATCTACCAGATCCTGCCGAGGGCACAAGATCGTAGCTGAGGTATCAAGCTAAACCTAGAAGTCCACACGGAACTACTAACGAGACTGACGTCCCTCTGCAAAACATAAAATAGGCAAACGTGAGTACAAATGTACCCAGCAAGACTTACATCAGAACTAGCTACATATGCATCAGTATCATCAAAGGGGGTGGTGGAGTTTGACTGCAGCAAGCCAACTTTGACTCAGTGGCTATCCTAAACTATGACTGCATGTAACTCTTTTGAGGTGGCGCACACGAGTCCACATATTCACCATTCAATACACCACTATGGATCCACTCCCGTCTCCCTACGAGACGGCCATCCATAGCACTCACGCTTATCTTGCGAGTTTTAGAGTATCCACTTTCACTTGTCTATGAACTATTATAGGCAACCCAAAAGTCCTTTACCATGGACGCGGCTATTCGAATAGATCATTTATAACCCTGCAGGGGTGTACTTCTTCACACATGTTTCCACCACTTAGCGTCTGCACACGACATGTGCTCGGCAGACTTCAAGCGAAAGCCGACGTGGGTGTAGACCACGACCTAACTAACCACACAAGTCTCTAGTCCAGGTTTATCACCTATTCGGGTTCCATCCGCGAGGAGATCCGACCGGAGTTTCGCTCACAGCCCCAAACGATGTGTGCAGGGTTCCCGAGACACCAAACGGGTGCCCGGTACACCGTGCCACGGTGTATCTACCGCATCATAGCCCACCCCTAGGGTCAGCGCTACGCACAAGCGCCAACACATATCCTACAAACACCAGAAACTAGTTGCAACTCCTGGACAGAGGACAAGGGCGGTTAATAAGTCGAGCGGGGTCATATTTTAGGGCCCAACGTGTGGTAGTAGCTGTTTCATGGATCACAAACACAGAACTCAGTTCCTAAGGACGACTTCAATGAGACAACCCACCATGTACTCCTACATGGCCTCTCACTGATACCTTTACCAAATCATGTTCACACACTTAGCTCTCAACAGTAGGACATGTTCACACACCTCCGATTCATCCCCGATGAATCAGACCTGACACAACCCTAAGCAATAGTAGGCACAGCAAACAAGCATGAATGAGTAGGCACATCAGGGCTCAAACAACTCCTACTCATGCTAGTGGGTTTCATCTATTTACTGTGGCAATGACAGGTCATGCATAGGAAAGGGGTTCACCTACCGCAGCATGTAACAGTTGAAACGGTGTTGTCCTAATGCAGTAAAAGAGAGCAGGAGCAAGAGAGTGGGATTGTATCGGAATGAACAAGGGGGTTTTGCTTGCCTGGCACTTCTGAAGATAGTATAGCTCTTCATCGGTGTCATCGAACTCATCGTCGAAACCACGTCTATCGAGAGGGGACAACTTCCGGCAATAAAGAAGGAAACACAATCAATGCAATGCACAATATGATGCATGATCATGACATGGCAAAATGAGTATGTTGGGCTAATGCAACTAAAACCAGATGGGTTTGAGTTATTTTGAACTCAAGGTTCAGGTTCAAATTCAAACTATGACTTTATAAAGTGCATTATCATGTTTTGATATAAACAACATGTTTAAGTGGCCTAAACATGCATGATACCAGTGCAAATGGATAGATTGGATTTTTCTGATCATTTTTCATATATAATTTATTTCATTTGGAGTTACGGTTGATTTTTGATGATTTTTATAAGTTTAGGCAATTTTCTAGATTTTCTAAATTATTTTAAATACAGAAACTATTTACTACATCAGCATGACATCTTCATGATGTCAGCAGGTCAACGGGGCTAGTCCAGGTCAAACCTGACGTGTGGGGTCCACACATCAGTGACACATGGCTGGTTAGTGTCGCTGACAGGTGGGCCTGGTCAATGGCTACGTCAACAGAGTCAATGCTGACGGGTGGGTCCTACTGCTTATGAACTAGTCTAAATAGAAAATAAAACTAACCTAAACAGGTACCGGGGCCCACATGGCAGTGGCTCAAGGGGGTTAGTTAGTGCGTCATTAGTAGCTAATGACTTGCCATGTCAACTCTGCCGGCGATTAGTCGTCGGCGACCTCAATTCACGGCGGAGCCCGCACGGCAGGCCACGGGAATGGCGGGCGAGGGCACCAGGAGGAAGCCCAGGCCCGTGCGCGTCTAGGGGAGGCCGTGGGGCAGCCGGGGATGGCCTATTGCGACGGCGGCGGCGAGGTTAGAGGCGATCGGAGCTCGGTGACATGCGCGGGTGGCGCTGCGGGGTGCAAGCGAGCAAGGGGAGGCGCTAGCGAGGCTCAGCGCGGGGCGGTAAGCTATGTGGACACGCACCCGAGACCAAATGGTCACCGGAGCATCGTCGGCGGTGAGCACGGGCGGCGGTGGTTTTCGGTCGTCGGTGAAGCGGCAGCTGCGGCGTGCCATCGAGAAAACGAAGCGGGGTGTCGCAGCTCACAACGGTTGCAGTAGGTGTCGCAGCGGCTCGGGGAAGGCCGGAGCTGAGCGGGGCGGCGAGGTCGATCTCCGGCGGCCGAGGAGGGGAAAACCATTGGTGGCGGAGTTGCAGCGTGTCCGGGGCCTTGTGGCTCGTCGAGGAGGTCGGGGACGTCGAGACGGAGCTCGCAGGCACGACAGGAGGTCGAGGGGGAGGCGCTGGACGCGGTGGCAGCGAAAGGCGGTGACTAGCTCCGCTCGGGCACGCGCGGCGAGAGAGCAGAGCAGGCGGAGGAAGCCGTGGGAGAGTGAGAGGGTCCAGGGGAAGGTCGGTGCGATGCACGTGGCGCTCGGGGTAGACTCCAGCAGCGGCAAGCAAGCAGGAGGTGGCTGGACGCGTGCTCGCGCGCGCTGGCCACGCGCTCGTCCTCCTGGCAAGGGGGAAGACGACAGGGAGGTGCCCCTGGTGGGCTGGGCCGGCCAGCTACAGTGCTGGGCCGGTTGGTGGGCGCCAGGTAAGTTTTCTCTGCTCTGTTTTATTTCTGTTCTGTTTCCTTTTATTAATTCATTTTGCCACTGTTTTGAACTCCAAACAAATTGAAAACATTGACAACATTCCTCTGAATATTTTTATATTGCATAATGGGATTATCCAGTGGCACATAAATTATTTCAGAGTTATCTGAAATTATATTCCATATATTAAGAATATAAACCCAAATCCAAATACAATATTGATTTAAATTCAATGCCCAAATAATTCCTTAAAAATGTTCATTATTTTTGGTTTGGAACAAAGCCCTTGCCTAAAATACCAAATATCAATAAGGATCATTGTTGGTTTCCTTGAATGCAAATTTTAGTTGAACCTAGTTTGATTCAAGTGGTGCTAGGGTTTCAACATCCCCATTTCAAGATTCAAAAGAATTTAAACATGATGCAACATATGGGAGCTAGCCTAGATCAGACCAGAACTAGGGATGTGACACTCTCGTTGCTAGTTTCTCCATAGATTGATCTTGGTGATGTGTAGAAATTTTTTAATTTCTGCAACGATCCCCAACAACTTCAAGTACGATCTACATTGACTCTTCTTCCGTTGCAACTCAGAGTTGGTAACAATATGATCTGAACCATTATAGCATCTTCATACTGTTCCTGGTTGATCGTAGGGCAATTTTTTTTGTTTTCTACTATGTTTCCCAACAGTTCCATGAGAGTGGTTCTATGAGTAGATGCAAGTTTTGATTTAGATCACATGTGAATTTGAGGGTTTGATGTTCTTGCTATGCTTCCCTTGAGTGTTACTTTAGTTCAGTTCATTGACGAATGTTGTAGCTTTGCACAAGGATCTGACAATTGATCGGCTCTGGCTGTCGATGATCTGCTAATAGTTCTTTGGGCTTCATCGTAGTTAGGAATAGTGAATTGTCGCAAACGCGAGAGGGCAATGAAGATGTTCAATTTTCTAGGGGGTCACACGTATTGATGAAGTTTAGTGTGGGGCTAGAGATTTTTAATGAAGTCTCTTCCCTCACACAAGCCAAAAATTAATCTAGCAACAAAAATCATCACCTTGATGATGGACGTAGGTAGCTAGAGTTATTTGAAAATCCTAGAAGCCACCCAATTAAAATTTGACGAACTGATTATAGGACGTATAACTTGGTTTTGTAGGATGCATGTGATGTGGTATAGCCTTCGTCATAAAAATGAGTTTATGCATCAGATGGTTATATGATGAAGTGGCATAGACAGGACCCAGGCCGGGGGGGGGGGGGGGGGGGGGGGGGGGGGCTGGGCCCGGGGCATGAGGATTAGTTTCTTGAGTGATTGTAGCGATTTTACACTATTGAGCATTGTTGAACATTGTAGCTATGAAGCAGGCTCGGGGTGCTGTGTTAGCCTGGCTTCGCCCCTGATATGATGTAACGTTAAGTCGCCTACGCATCACAATACGACATGATGGCTGGAGCCAAGGGATTTTCACTCTAATGACCTCCATGTAAACCTCGTTATTCTTACTGGCAAAGTGACAAATGTGCTATGGAGGACCCTGGAGAAAGGTGGCTTCACTAGGCGCAAGAGATCAAAAATTGTTGTCACAACAATAGTTTTAAAATTGGTGCCACGGTGGCGTTTTTCAGAAATTTTCGTGAAGACCTTGGAGGATCATGAATACATCTCTGGTGCCCAGGGCTATACCATATCATGATATTATGAATTTCCTGAGATGTTTATCTCTTTTTGATTGCACACTTTTGATTGCGCAATAGTCGTTTTCATTAGGGTGATCTCCCAAAGAAAATATCAAGTTATAAGTGTTCTTCCCAACGTAGCAACTGTCTACAACATGTAGTTGTTCGAAGTACGTCATGTCCACATGAGTACAAACAGATTGTTAGGTGTAAGGCAGTTGAAGGTTAGACCTCGCAGCAGAGAGACTCGGTCATCTTGATGTTCTAGCGAAATCATTCTAAGCTCGGAGCACGAAGCATCAAAAGAAGAACAAGAGTCATATGGAGATATGATCGACAAGTTTGCCAACTGATTGAAGTTCACATCAATGGCTGGGAATAAAATCAGGGTCTTGAATCACTCATTTTCAATTATGAGAGATGTTGATTTGAGTGGGAGTGCACTTTATATTAAAATTGTTTAAACACTAGTGCAAACTAATTGTGAACAATGTATAAATGAATCTTGTGTTTATCGCTGTAGATCAATGGCTCGCAATATGTTCAACTTAGCCCCTATGTTAGAGAAAGAAAATTTGACCGCAAATGGTCAAAACTATGCAGATTGGATCTGAAACCTGAGATTTGGATGGTAGAAATTGAAGGAAATATGCCCTAGAGGCAATAATAAAGTTGTTATTTATATTTCCATATATCATGATAAATGTTTATTATTCATGCTAGAATTGTATTAACCGAAAACTTAGTACATGTGTGAATACATAGACAAACAGAGTGTCACTAGTATGCCTCTACTTGACTAGCCCGTTAATCAAAGATGGTTAAGTTTCCTAGACATGGACAAAGAGTTGTCATTTGATAAACGGGATCACATCATTAGAGAATTATGTGATTGACTTGACCCATCCATTAGCTTAGCACTATGATCATTTAGTTTATTGCTATTGCTTTCTCCATAACTTATACACGTTCCTATGACTATGAGATTATGCAACTCCCGAATACCGGAGGAACACTTAGTGTGCTATCAAACATCACAACATAACTGGGTGACTATAAATATGCTCTACAGGTGTCTCCGATGGTGTTTGTTGAGTTGGCACAGATCGATATTAGGGTTTGTCACTCCGTGTATCGGAGAGGTATCTCTAGGTCCTCGGTAATGCACATCACTACAAGCCTTGCAAGCAATGTGACTAATGAGTTAGTTACAGGATGTAGCATTACAGAACGAGTAAACAGATTTGCCGGAAACGATATTGAACTAGGTATGATGATACCAACGATCGAATCTCGGGCAAGTAACATACCGATGACAAAGGGAACAACGTATGTTGTTATGCGGTTTGAACGATAAAGGTCTTCATAGAATATGTAGGAACCAATATGAGCATCGAGGTTCCTCTATTGGTTATTGACCGGAGATGAGTCTCGGTGAGGGAGTCCTGGATTAGGGGGTCTCCGGACAACCGGACTATATCCTTTGGCCGGACTATTGGACTATGAAGATACAAGATTGAAGACTTCGTCTCGTGTCTGGATGGGACTTTACTTGGCGTAGAAGGCAAGCTAGGCAATACGGATATGTATATCTCCTCCTTTGTAACCGACCTTGTGTAACCCTAGCCCCCTCCGGTGTCTATATAAACCGGAGGGTTTTAGTCCGTAGGACAACATATAATCATACCATAGGCTAGCTTCTAGGGTTTAGCCTTTCCGATCTCGTGGTAGATCAACTCTTGTAATACTCATATCATCAAGAATATATCAAGCAGGACATAGGGTTTTACCTCCATCAAGAGGGCCCGAACCTGGGTAAAACATCATGCCCCCTGCCTCTTGTTACCATCCGCCTTAGACGCATAGTTCGGGACCCCCTACCCGAGATCCACCGGTTTTGACACCGACATTGGTGCTTTCATTGAGAGTTCCACTGTGCCGTCGCTGTAAGGAAGGATGCCTCGTCTCATTGTTAAAAACAACATTACCGCCGGGGGAGCCCTGGCTGTCGGCCAAACTCTCCAGCTAGGCAGTTTCATCATGACCACCCGTTCGGTTGCTGCGCTGACGATGACTTCTCGGGTCATCGAAAACAGCCTCCACGTCGGCTCGAAATTTGCTGAGCAGATGGATCCAATGGAGCTCTCTTCCCTAAACGAGCTCTTGGATCGCATCTCCGCCTTGGGAGTCGCTACGGACTATGATCGGATTGGGCTTAAACCCGATCCAAGGGAGATTAACTCTCCACCGGTCACCCATCATATTGCGGTGGTGGAGGAACAATGCGGCGATTCTTCCTCTATCTTGAGGACTAACTATGTCCGGATTCCTGAGCTCTCCGATCCGGATACCCGTTTACGGGAGGACATCACCCAAGCCCTGAACCTAGAATCAGGCAGCGGGCTAGACTTATCGGGCAACACTCCGGAACCCGAACTTCCAAGATTGGAAACTCCTCGGCCCCTGGGTCTCAGATCGGGTAGGGGTTCGGACTCAAATCCACCCACCCACCCAGACATAAACGATCTTTCCCACATCAGGCAAGAGCCCCATGAAACAGTACATCATTATTGGGCCAGATTCCTCCTTGTGATGAACAAGGTTAAGGACTGTCATGAGGAAGACGCAGTCTCATTTTTCTGCAATAATTGCACGGACAAGGGAATCCTTAACGCCTTAAGTCGCCGTGACATATCACGCTTCGCTGACTTGGCATCCATAGTACGAAAGTACTGTGCGATGGAAAGCGCCTGGAAAGCCGAAAGAAAATTTGGGATAATCCGGCTCCAAATATACACCCAGTCCGAAGTAAAAGGGTGCACTATCATAAGACACCCGAGTTAATTACAAAGACGCAAAAACCCTCTACAGGGCGTGGAACCGTATTGGAGGGATGGCTCAACGGACCCTGGAAAATTCATAGTACAACGGATACCATACCAACACACAGCCTTAGAGCATGTTGGGTACTCCGGCAGGTGGCCAAAAGTGGTGAGGATCTTCTCATCCCAGATGCCACAGAGCACCATCCCGGGGATAACAATATGGTATTAACAGTCTTTGAAACCTTCGCATCAAATAATAGGCGCAAGCAAACACTCCGCATCCTTGCCGAAATCTGCCACATGGCAGCAACAAATCCATGGAGTGACACGGCTATTACCTTCAATGCCAGTGACGAACCTAAATTCCAAACAGCCCGAGCACCAGCTGCACTAGTCCTCAGTCCAACTGTGGACGGCTTTCGACTCACCAAAGTACTCATGGACGGCGGCAGTGGATTGAACCTCATCTATGAGGAAACTCTTCAAAAAATGGAAATAGACTGGAACCGCATTGAGCAAAGCAGCACAACCTTCAGAGGAATCATCCCCAGTCGGGAAGCACGCTGTGCGGGGAAAATCACACTAGATGTGGTATTCGGCACGCTGGAGAACTATATGTCCGAAGAAATTACATTCCAAGTGGCCCTGTTCAGTAGAGGATACCACGCCCTTTTAGGGTGGGAGGCGTTCATGATCTTCCAAGCCATACCCCATTATGGGTACATGAAGCTCAAAATGCCCGGGCCCAACGGAATCATCACTCTCGCTAGTGATCCGGACACAGCACTCCGCGCCAAAAACAAAACAGCCGCATTGGCCCTTGAGGCATTATCCGAAGCCCTTTTAGTCGAGGAATTAACTGCGCTACGCTCCACAGTGGACAGGGACGACGTGATACTTGACAAGAGATCCAAGTCCACCTCTTTTAAACCAGCGGATGAAATAGTCAAATTCCAAGTCCACCCAATGGACCCTACAAAAACAGCCTCCATTGGGGCACAATTAAACCCCGCTATGGACGCCGCACTACGAGAGTTCCTGCGCGAGAATTGGGACATATTCGCCTGGCACCCCTCAGACATGCCAGGAATCCCACGTAGGCTGGCCGAGCACAGCCTCAATATTCTAAAGGGATTCAAGCCAGTCAAGCAGACTCTTCGGCGTTTCTCTGAACCTAAGAGACAAGCTATGGGAGAGGAACTAGCCAAGTTATTGGAGGCCGGATTCATTAGAGAAATAAAACACCCAGACTGGCTAGCAAACCTGGTGATGGTACCAAAGAAGGACAAATCCTGGAGCCTATGTGTCGATTTCAAAGACCTCAACAAGGCTTGTCCAAAGGATCCCTTCCCCCTCCCCCGCATTGATCAAATTATCGATGCTACTGCAGGACACGATTCATTGTGTTTCCTCGATGCATACTCTGGCTACCACCAAATCAAGATGGCGGAGTCCGACCAAGCCGCAACGGCATTCATCACGCCATACGGCCCCTTCTGTTTCAACACAATGCCTTTGGGGCTCAAAAACGCCGGCGCAACATATCAGCGCATGATTCAGACATGTCTGGAGAAATAGATCAGAAAAACAGTAGAGGCATACGTAGATGATGTGCTCGTCAAAACCAAACACGTCGACTCTCTAATAGATGCCTTGAGGCTCACATTCAACAACCTATGAACATACGACATCAAGCTCAATCCGGAAAATGCGTTTTCGGCGTACCAGCCGGAAAGCTCCTAGGTTTCATTGTCTCCAGTAGAGGAATTGAAGCAAATCTGGCTAAAATCCGAGCTCTGTCACAGTTGGCTATCCCAACGGACCTCAAACAAATCCAGAAATTATCCGGATGTGTGGCGGCTCTAAGCCGCTTTATCTCCCGCTTAGGAGAAAAGGCATTACCCCTTTATCGCCTCATTCGGCGCACCGAACACTTTGAGCGGACAGACGCTGCCACAGCTGGATTGGAAGAAATAAAAGCCATACTGGCAACCAACCCAATCCTGGCCGCGCCAAACATCGGCGAACCAATGCTGTTGTACATTGCGGCAACTCATCAGGTTGTAAGAGCAGTACTCGTTGTCGAACGAGAAGCGGACGGACATAAATCCCCCCTTCAAAAGCCGGTATATTATGTATCCACTGTCCTCACTCCATGCAAATCATGGTACCCACATTATCAAAAGATAGCCTATGCGGTATTCATGGCATCCCGGAAGCTGCGGCACTAATTTCAAGAGTGTTCAATTACAGTAGCCTTGGAAGTGCCACTTAATGATATTATAAACAACCGCGACGCCACAGGCCGGATTGCCAAATGGGCCATTGAGCTCCTCCCGTTCGACATAACATACAAACCCCGACGAGCCATTAAATAGCAAGTATTGGCCGACTTTGTCGCCGAATGGACGGAAGCCGAACTCCCTAAAGAGTACGGCGCATACTCCAATTGGATCATGCACTTCGACGGCTCCAAAATGCTGGCTGGTCTGGGGGCTGGCGTCGTCCTGACGTCCCCAGCCGGAGATACAGTTCAATACGTACTACAGATACTGTATACAGACTCCAACGATGCAGCCGAATATGAAGCCCTGTTACATGGTCTCCGGATGGCAGTTTCCATGGGCATTCAACGCCTGGAGGTGCGCGGGGATTCGAACCTCACAATATCCCAAATAAATGGAGACTTCGATGCCAAGGATCTGAAGATGGCGGCCTATCGCAACGCCGTCCTAAAGATGTCAGCTCGGTTCGAGAGGCTCGAATTTCACCATGTGGCTCGGGAAAACAATCAGGCGACGAATATCCTCGCCCGCATCGGTGCAAAACGTGATGCGATCCCCCAACATCTTTTTGGAGAGGTTGTTTAAGCCATCTGTGCTATGGGAAGGGGACACCGGTAACAATAGTCCGGACCCGACCAAAATGCTCGATACCGAACACTCTGACATAATCGGAGGCTCTGCCACCGAAATAACACCTTTAGCCCACGTAATAATGGCCATCATCGCCCCGTGGACAGAACCATTCTTAGCCTACCTAACTAGGCAGGAACTTCCCGAGGACCAAAATGAGGCACGCTGCATAGTGCGGCGATCTAAAGCCTAAAGGGTCCATGAGGGAGAGTTGTATAAAAAAGCACTACCGGAGTCCTTCAAAGGTGCATCTCCGAAGAGGAAGGGTGGAAACTTTTGGCAGAAATTCACGCCGGACTTGGCAGCCACCATGCCGCAGCCCGGGCCCTTGTAAGCAAGGCCTTCCGTACATGTTTTTATTGGCCGACGGCCCGGGTAGATGCACAGGACTTGGTCCAACGCTGCGTCGGTTGCCAGATTTTTGCAAACCAAAGCCACATGCCACCCACCGCCCTCCAAACAATCCCCATTACCTGGCCCTTCACGGTCTGGGGGCTTGACATGGTTGGACCCCTTAAAGGGGGAACCCATAAGAAAAATACTTACTGTTCATGGTGGATAAATTCACCAAATGGATAGAAGCCAAACCTATTAAAACGGCCGAATCCGGACCGGTGATAGACTTCATATCTGGGGTTGTACACCGTTATGGCGTCCCCCATAGCATCATCACTAACAACGACACGAACTTTACGTCCGACAAGGTAAAACTCTGGTGCAGCAACATGGGAATCAAGCTCGATTATGCTTCTGTCTATCACCCACAAACCAACGGCCTAGTTGAGCAAGCAAATGGTCTTATCATGAGTGGCATCAAACCCAGATTAGTGCGGTCCTTAAATGAGTCTAACACGCACTGGGTAGAGGAGGTCGACTCCGTACTCTGGGGGCTGCGGACCACGCCAAATCATACTACCGGATACACACCCTTCTTTATGGTGTACGGTGCAGAGGCGGTTCTGCCCTGCGACATAATTCATGACTCACCTCGAGTGCGCATGTACGAAGAAAGAGAAGCCGAGCTCGATCAGCAGGACAGTCTGGACACCCTGGAGGAGGAGCGCAATGTGGCAAAAGCCCGTTCCGCATTCTATCAGCAACAGGCTCGAAGATACCAAAGCAGAGAAGTACGGGCCAAAACTTATAACGTTGGCAAGCTAGTTCTACGCCTGCCGGAGAAGAAAAAGACCAAGCTCGAGCCCAAATGGGAAGGTCCCTTCATTATTGACCAAGTTCTGACCGGTGGAGCGTAGCGTACCGTTTGCGGGATGCATCGAATAATCGACTTGAGCCGAACCCATGGAATGCAGCCAGGCTCCGAAGATTCTACGCCTAGTGCCGGACTCTATGTTCGTCTCCTTCCTCTGTCCATTTTTTGCATATACATTATCTGTCTTTTTTCTCTTTCTTTCTTTTATCCTTTCTCAAGGCCTTCAAGGGCCAACTTGTGCCTTGCTTGCACACTATTGACGCGCTAACCGCGCTCATTATACCTGGGGGCTTCTTACAAAGAAGGTTAATTAATTATCTAGGCTTCATGCCCCGCACATGTGTTATTCTTCCGCATGTACCTTTTCTTCGCCATTATATGCATCGATATGACTTAAGTTTTGGCCAAGCTGGGTTGCCTGGCTCTTGTATTTATGCCCTACGTTCCCATTAATTCGGGTAGGGCATAAGGGGAGCACCTCTGCGATTGTTACTGCCAGGTCAGCCGGATGTGTACCTCAGACTGGGTGAAGCCAAAAGCTAGCATTCTTAAGGGAATATTCGGTCGGTGAACAAAAGATGATTTTTATTTATTTTCCATATGTGCCCCCAGATGTTTTTGCCTGCGTCTCCTCTCGCAGTCCAGACATGCACTTTAGGGCATGCGTACCCAGGGAAAGGAACCCTTAACGGAACTATTCTCCCTAGAAGATGTTTCTTACTACCCATGTAATATAACATAACTAGTTGGGTACTTGTCTGTTCAAGCACTAATGACCCCTACACCTAGTTTCCACGCATACCTCGGTTCTTATATAACTGAGCGGGTATTCGGATACACTCCGGACTATCGGGTCCCGAGGTTGAAGCAAAAAGGTCCGCCATGACAAATGATTTACAATCCAGCTAGAAGGCATTATACATGTCACTTTAATTACATAGTCATGTAGATTGACTGAATTCCTCTTCTATACCATCCAACAAGCTGTCTAGCCTACAATCCTGTTGGGAATACTTTGCGGCTAATTCTACTTGCCCATACACTAAGCTAACGGGGATCTCTTTCCCATCGGGCCCCACAGGTCTGACCTCGGCCATGTGGTTTGGGTCAGCCTTGGTATACCACGTCTTCACCATGGCCCAGGCTTCCCTGGCACCTTGACGGCAGGCCGATATCTTCCATAATCGGAAGCGCCGCCATGCTCCCTTGAGCTTCTCCGCAAGCTCTCCAATGCCTGCTGGCAGGGAGATGGATGGCCACAAGGCCTGGGCAATACCTTGCATCACCTGCCGAACTTGTTCGTGCAGTTGTGAGAGCTCGGGTAGAAGATCACCCGCAGACCCGGGCATCTCCTCCACGGGACGACCCGTCAGCATACCTGCAGACATAACTCTGTTAGACGGCTTCTCCGCCACACCCTTTTAAGGGTTCGTTCAAGCACTTACTAAAAATGCCGCGTCGAAGCCGCTTATTCTCCTTCTCGGAGTCCGCAAGCTGAGCTCGAAACATCTTTCAGTTCCACGCTCATCTTGGTATTGGCGTCTTGGAGATTGTTTTTCTCCTGCCTGACCTTAGTCAGCACGCGTTCGCCAGCCTTTAGCTGTCGTACGACATGCTGGTCCTCCGGATTCTCTCTGGAGTCATCTGCAATATCTATTGTTAGATCTGCAGCCATGCCGCATGCTATATGGTACCTATCATTCTTTGAAACAAATGTTACCATCTGGGGACTTTTTAGGTTCCTTCAAGGCGGCAACGACGGCCCAAAGTTGGGTCTTGCATTCTTCCAGCTCCTGTGACAGTCGGGTATTCTTCTCTGTAAGAACCTGCACAATAAATGATCCTTAAATCAGTTGTGCTAACTGTTTCAAGTCTCAGGAGCTACTGATACATATAATCGTCAGATTTACTTACCCGTACATCCCTTACATACTGGTCCGTGGCTTTGGCTAGACCATCTTGAGCAGCACGGAGGTACGCGTCTCCAGAATTGAAGGCATCAAATGTCTCTGGTGAGAAGCAAGCGTCACGGAGTACGACCCGGCGACGCCTATGATTCATGGCGCTCTCCACTTCTGAATTTTTAGCGGACAGTCTATCCGCATCCTCTGTAGGAGGAGTATCCTGCGTCCGCCCCATGTCGGCTTCCGCCTCTATGTCCGGCCCTGGAGCCCGACTGGTGGAAGCATGATCGGCAGCCTCACCAGACATATTCCGGCGAGCGTCTTTTCAATTAAAGAAACATGGATGTCATTACATTTTGAGAAAGACGACAACCATGGAGCGGGTTTTTTTGTCATACCTTTGCGCCAGCGTCTCCATCCTGCCGCCTTCCTTTTTGGCCTACCCGGCCTCGGTGCCTCTTGTTGGCGAGTTGCTGCGGGTTCGGCACGGCGTCCCGAATACCTTCCCTGTAAAACACCATATGTATATGGTAGGTGAAGTGTCTAAAAGGGGATCCTAGTTTTTGGAGTTGGGATTTTGTTTTTTCTTACGTGCGACACAGGGAGCAGTCCGGGATAGTCGGCCGTAATGGCCACCAGGGCATCATCACAGCTCAATTGATAGAACTGCCTGTCTATCAGCTCCACGAATATGTCTGGATCTTCTTTGAGTCCGGGACCAAGGGCCCGGTCAGGGTCCTCTGGTTGTGGAGACGGGCTGTTGACCTCCCTTATGGCTTTTCGTAGTTCCTGCCGTAAAATGGCAAGGTGAGTACCTACGACAAAGAATGCAAGAAGAATGGGAGTAAGGAGATATAACTCACCCAGCTTGGAGGGTTGTACATGGAGAATCCATCCCGTGGCTTGATGCGGATGAACTCCTCTTCCTCTCCCTTGAACAACTCGGACAGAATTTTTGCTAAAGCAGCAGCGGTGTCCGGACCCTTACGCCCGCAATGGGTGGCATCATCTTCCCCGTTAAAACACCACAGGGGGTGCCCTCGATATTGAAGTGGCTGCACTCCCCGCATTATGCATATTGACATAACCTCGATTACTATCAATCCTGATTGAGCCAGTGCTTTAATTCGGTTCATCAGGTAAAGGACTTCTCCATTGTCTTCCTCCTAGGGGCTCCGTGGGTGACAGCTTCGGCATTTCTTCAGAGGAGAATTGTTGAACTCAGGAAGACCCCGCCGAACAGGGTCTGGAAGGGGGACATCCTCCATATAAAACCATTCCGAAGGCCAGTCTTCGAACGTCTTCTTTGGAGTACCGGACAGGTATCCGATTTCGGCGATGCGCCATATTTCGGCTCCGCCCACTTGATAAAGTAACCCCTTCTGTGTGCGAGGGACGAGGCAAAATAACCTTTTCCACAGCTTGAAATGAGCCTCGCAGCCCAGGAATAACTCGCAAAGGGCAACGTAGCCGGCGATGTGTAATATGGAAGGAGGGGTGAGATTATGCAGTTGGAGGCCGTAAAACTCCATGAGCCCATGGAGGAACGGATGAATTGGAAATCCGACTCCCCTTAATAAGTAATGAACAAGGCACACCCGCTCCCCCGTAGAGGGGCTGGGGAAGCTCTCCGCTTGCTCCCCGCCATTGTAGGTGGCGAGCCCAGCTCGAACGGGAACCATATACACTGGAGGGAGAAATCCCTGAGTCTGCAGGTCGACTAATCGACTGTGTGAGACAGAACACCTCTCCCAATCACCGGGTTTAGTGCTACGGGGGCGAGAGGAGGAGCTGCGGTGGTCGGCCATGTTGGAGTGGATTTTTCCAAAGCGCGCTCCGATGGATTCTCGCTGTGGGAGGATGGTATGGATTGGATCTAAGAATCCCCATCCCTTTAATAGACAATTTATTTATCTGGCTAGGGGGGCGAATGTAAAAACGCCCTGGCTCCTCGTATTCATTCGACACGTGGAAGATAGCCCTTATTGGGCGCAGAAGCCAAGAAGTCCAACATTTATGGTGCCAGACACTACTTAACGAACATTCAAAATTTGGAGAAGAGCCCGCCTTGCAATGCCGAAGACAATACTGCGTGTCGGACTTGATGTCATTGAAGCCTGGTTCGGGGGCTACTGAGGGAGTCCTGGATTAGGGGGTCTCCGGACAGCCGGACTATATCCTTTGGCCGGACTGTTGGACTATGAAGATACAAGATTGAAGACTTCGTCTCGTGTCCAGATGTGACTTTACTTGGCGTAGAAGGCTAGCTAGGCAATACGGATATGTATATCTCCTCCTTTGTAACCGACCTTGTGTAACCCTAGCCCCCTCCGGTGTCTATATAAACCGGAGGGTTTTAGTCCGTAGGACAACATACAATCATACCATAGGCTAGCTTCTAGGGTTTAGCCTCTTTGATCTCATGGTAGATCAACTCTTGTACTACTCATATTATCCAGAACAATCAAGCAGGACGTAGGGCCCGAACCTGGGTAAAACACTGTGTCCCCTGCCTCCTGTTACCATCCGCCTTAGACGCACAGTTCGGGACCCCCTACCCGAGATCCGCCGGTTTTGACACCGACACTCGTTCATGTCTACATAGTTCTCGAACCCGTAGGGTCTGCATGATTAACGTCCGGTGATGATCGGTATTATGAGTTTATGTGTTTTGATGTACCGAAGGTAGTTCGAAGTCCCGGATGTGATGATGGACATGACGAGGAGTCTCGAAATGGTCTAGATATAAAGATTGATATATTGGACGGCTATATTCGGACACCGGAAGTGTTCCGGGTGGTTTCGGGTAAAACCGGAGTGCCAGAGGGTTGCCGGAACCCCCCGGGGAACTAATGGGCCTAGATGGGCCTTAGTGGAGAGAGAGGGGCTGCCAGGGCAGGCCGCGCGCCCCCTCCCCCTTGAGTCCGAATTGGACTAGGAGGGGGGGCGCCCCCCTTTTTCCTTCCTCTCTCACACTCCTTCCTTCCCCCTCCTAGTAGGACTAGGAAAGGAGGAATCCTACTCCTACTAGGAGGAGGATTCCTTCCCTCCTTGGCACGCCATAGGGTCGGCCGGCCTCCCCCTTGCTCTTTTATTTACAGGGGTAGGGGGCACCCTAGAACACACAAGTTGACATTGTTTAGCCATGTGCGGTGCCCCCCTCCACCATAATCCATCTCGGTCATATCGTTGCAGTGCTTAGGCGAAGCCCTACGCTGGTAGCTTCATCATCACCGTCATCATGCCGTCGTGCTGACGAAACTCTCCCTCGATACTCAGCTAGATCAAGAGTTCGTGGGACGTCACCGAGCTAAACGTGTGCAGATCACGGAGGGCCGTACTTTCGGTGCTAGGATCGGTCGGATCGTGAAGACATACGACTACATCAACCGCGTTGTCATAACGCTTCCGCTTACGGTCTATGAGGGTACATGGACAACACTGTTCCCCTCTTGTTTCTATGCATCACCTAGATAGATCTTGCATGTGCGCAGGAATTTTTTTGAAATTACTGCGTTCCCCAACAATGGCATCCAAGCCAGGTATACGCGTAGATGTTATATGCACGAGTAGAACACAAAGGAGTTGTGGGCGTGGGTATATACATATTGCTTGCCGTCACTAGTTGATTCTTGATTCAGCGGTATTGTTGGATGAAGCGGCTCAGACCGACATTACGCGTACGCTTACGCGAGACTGGTTAGTTCTACCGACGTGCTTCACACACAGGTGGCCAGTGGGTGTCAGTTTCTCCAACTTTAGTTGAATCGGATTCAATGAACATGGCTCTTTCTGAAGGTCAAACAGCAATCACTATACCGCGTTGTGGTTTTTGATGTGTAGGTAAGAATGGTTCTTGCTCAGCCCGTAGCAGCCACGTAAAACTTGCAACAACAAAGTAGAGGACGTCTAACTTGTTTTTGCAGGGCATGTTGTGATGTGATATGGTCAATACATGATGCTAAATTTTATTATATGAGATGATCATGTTTTGTAACAGAGTTATCGACAACTGGCAGGAGCCATATGGTTGTCGCTTTACTGTATGAAATGCAATCGCCATGTAATTGCTTTACTTTATCACTAAGTGGTAGCGATAGTCGTAGAAGCAATAGTTGGCCAGACGACAATGATGCTTCGATGGAGATCAAGGTGTCAAGCCGGTGATGATGGTGATCATGACGGTGCTTTGGAGATGGAGATCAAAGGCACAAGATGATGATGGCCATATCATATCACTTATATTTATTGCATGTGATGTTTATCCTTTATGCATCTTATTTTGCTTAGTTCGGCAGTAGCATTATAAGATGATCTCTCTCTAAATTTCAAGGCGTAAGTGTTCTCCTTGAGTAAGCACCGTTGCTACAGTTCGTCGTGCTGTGACACCACGTGATGATCGGGTGTGATAAGCTCTACGTTCACATACAACGGGTGCAAGCCAATTTTGCCCACGCAGAATACTCGGGTTAAACTTGACGAGCCTAGCATATGCAGATATGGCCTCGGAACACTAAGACCGAAAGGTCGAGCATGAATCATATAGTAGATATGATCAACATAGTTAGGTTCACCATTGAAAACTACTCCATCTCACGTGATGATCGGACATGGTTTAGTTGATATGGATCACGTGATCACTTAGATGATTAGAGGGATGTTTATCTAAGTGGGGTTCTTAAGTAATATGATTAATTGAACTTTAATTTATCATGAACTTAGTACCTGATAGTATTTTGCATGTCTATGTTGTTGTAGATAGATGGCCCGTGCTGTTGTTCCGTTGAATTTTAATGCGTTCCTAGAGAAAGCTAAGTTGAAAGATGATGGTATCAATTACACGGACTGGGTCCGTAACTTGAGGATTATCCTCATTGCTGCACATAAGAATCACGTCCAGGAATTACCGCTAGGTGACAAACCTGCTGCAGGAGCAACACCAGATGTTATGAACGTCTGGCAGAGCAAAGCTGATGACTACTCGATAGTTCAGTGTGCCATGCTTTACGGCTTAGAACTGGGACTTCAACGACGTTTTGAACATCACGGAGCATATGAGATGTTCCAGGAGTTGAAGTTAATATTTCAAGCAGATGCCCAGATTGAGAGATATGAAGTCCCCAATAAGTTCTACAGCTGCAAAATGGAGGAGAATAGTTCTGTCAGTGAACATATACTCAGAATGTCTAGGTACCACAACCACTTGACTCAGCTGGGAGTTAATCTTCCTGATGATAGTGTCATTGACAGAGTTCTTCAATCACTGCCACCAAGCTACAAGAGCTTTGTGATGAACTATAATATGCAAGGGATGGATAAGACAATTCCCGAGCTCTTCGCAATGCTAAAGGCTGCAGAGGTAGAAATCAAGAAGGAGTATCAAGTGTTGATGGTCAACAGGACCACCAGTTTCAAGAAAAAGGGTAAAGGGAAGAAGGGGAACTTCAAGAAGAACAGCAAGCAAGTTGCTGCTCAAGTGAAGAAGCCCAAGTCTGGACCTAAGCCTGAGATTGAGTGCTTCTACTGCAAAGGGACTGGTCACTGGAAACGGAACTGCCCCAAGTATTTGGCGGAGAAGAAGGACGGAGTGAAAGGTATATTTGATATACATGTTATTGATGTGTACCTTACTAATGCTCGCAGTAGCACCTGGGTATTTAATACTGGTTCTGTTGCTAATATTTGCAACTCGAAACAGGGGCTACAGATTAAGCGAAGATTGGCTAAGGACGAGGTGACGATGCATGTGGGAAATGGTTCCAAACTCGATGTGATTGTCGTCGGCACACTACCTCTACATCTACCTTTAGGATTAGTTTTATACCTAAATAATTGTTATTTGGTGCCAGCGTTGAGCATGAACATTATATCTGGATCTTGCTTGATGTGAGATAGTTATTCATTTAAATCAGAGAATAATGGTTGTTCTATTTATATGAATAATATCTTTTATATGGTCATGCACCCTTCATGAGTGGTCTATTTTTACTAAACCTTGATAGTGGTGATACACATGTTCATAGTATTGAAGCCAAAATATATAAGTTTAATAATGATAGTGCAACTTATTTGTGGCACTGCCGTTTTGGTCATATTGGTGTAAAGCGCATGAAGAAACTCCATGCTGATGGGCTTTTAGAATCACTTGATGCTTGCGAACCATGCCTCATGGGCAAGATGACTAAGACTCCGTTCTCCGGAACAATGGAGCGAGCAACAGACTTGTTGGAAATAATACATACTGATGTATGCGGTCCAATGAGTGTTGATGCTCGCGGAGGGTATCATTAGTTTCTTACCTTCACAAATCATTTGAGAAGATATGGGTATATCTACTTGATGAAACATAAGTCTGAAACATTTGAAAAGTTCAAAGAATTTCAGAGTGAAGTGGAAAATCATCGTAACAAGAAAATTAAGTTTCTACGATCTGATCGTGGAGGAGAATATTTGAGTTATGAGTTTGGTCTTCATTTGAAACAATGCGGAATAGTATCACAACTCACGCCACCTGGGACACCACATCATAATGGTGTGTCCGAACATTGTAATCATACATTACTAGATATGGTGCGATCTATGATGTCTCTCACTGATTTAGCGCTATCATTTTGGGGTTATGCTTTAGAGACAGCTGCATTCACATTAAATAGGGCACCATCAAAATCCGTTGAGACGACACCTTATGAACTATGGTTTGGCAACAAACCCAAGTTGTCGTTTCTTAAAGTTTGGGGCTGCGATGCTTATGTGAAAAAGCTTCAACCTGATAAGCTCGAACCCAAATAGGAGAAATGTGTCTTCATATGATACCCAAAGGAAACTGTTGGGTACACCTTCTATCACAAATCCGAAGGAATGATATTCATTGCGAAGAATGGATCCTTTCTAGAGAAGGAGTTTCTCTCGAAAGAAGTGAGTGGGAGGAAAGTAGAACTTGATGAGGTAACAGTACCTGCTCCCTTATTGGAAAGTAATTCATCACTGAAATCAGTTCCAGTGATTCCTACACTAGTAAGTGAGGAAGCTAATGATGATGATCATGAAACTTCTGATCAAGTTACTACCGAACCTCTAGGTCAACCAGAGTAAGATCCGCACCAGAGTGCTACGGTAATCCTGTTCCGGAAGTCATGTTACTTGACCATGACGAACCTACGAACTATGAGGAAGCAATGATGAGCCCAGATTCCGCAAAATGGCTTGAGGCCATGAAATTTGAGATGGGATCCATGTATGAGAACAAAGTATGGACTTTGGTTGACTTGCCCGATGATCGGCAAGCCATAGAGAATAAATGGATCTTCAAGAAGAAAACTGACGCTGACGGTAATGTTACTGTCTACAAAGCTCGACTTGCTGCAAAAGGTTTTCGACAAGTTCAAGGACTTGACTACGATGAGACCTTCTCATCCGTAGCGATGCTTAAGTCTGTCCGAATCATGTTAGCAATTGCCGCATTTTATGATTATGAAATTTGGCAAGTGGATGTCAAAACTGCATTCCTTAATGGATATCTTAAAGAAGAGTTGTATATGATGCAACCAGAATGTTTTGTCGATCCAAAAGGTGCTAACAAAGTGTGCAAGCTCCAGCGATCCATTTATGGACTAGTGCAAGCCTCTCGGAGTTGGAATATACGCTTTGATAGTGTGATCAAAGCATATTGTTTTATACAGACTTTTGGAGAAGCCTGTATTTACAAGAAAGTGAGTGGGAGCTCTGTAGCATTTCTGATATTATATGTGGATGACATATTGTTGATCAGAAATGATACTGAATTTCTGAATTGCACAAAAGGATACTTGAATAAGAATTTGTCAATGAAAGACCTCGGTGAGACTGCTTATATATCGGGCATCAAGATCTATAAAGATAGATCAAGACGCCTAATTGGACTTTCACAAAGCACATACCTTGATAAAGTTTTGAAGAAGTTCAAAATGGATCAAGCAAAGAAAGGGTTCTTGTCTGTGTTACAAGGAGTGAAGTTGAGTCAGAATCAATGCCCGACCACTGCAGAAGATAGTGGGAAAATGAAAGTCATTCCCTATGCTTCAGCCATAGGTTCTATCATGTATGCAATGTTGTGTACCAGACCTGATGTGTGCCTTGCTATTAGTGTAGCAGGGAGGTACCAAAGTAATCCAGGAGTGGATCACGGGGCAGCGGTCAAGAACATCCTGAAATACCTGAAAAGGACTAAGGATATGTTTCTCATTTATGGAGGTGACAAAGAGCTCGTCGTAAACGGTTACGTCGATGAAAGCTTTGACACTGATCCGGATGACTCTAAGTCACAAACCGGACACATATTTTTATTCAATGGTGGAGATGTCAGTTGGTGCAATTCCAAGCAGAGCGTCGTGGCGGGATCTACGTGTGAAGCGGAGTACATAGCTGCTTCGGAAGCAACAAATGAAGGAGTCTGGATGAAGGAGTTCATATCCGACCTAGGTGTCATACCTAGTGCATCGGGTCCAATGAAAATCTTTTGTGACAATACTCGTGCAATTGCCTTGGCAAAGGAATCCAGATTTCACAAGAGAACCAAGCACATCAAGAGACACTTCAATTCCATCCGCGATCAAGTCAAGGAGGGAGACATAGAGATTTGGAAGATACATACGGATCTGAATGTTGCAGACCCATTGACTAAGCCTCTCTCACGAGAAAAATATGATCAGCACCAAGATTCCATGGGTGTTAGAATCATTACAATGTAATCTAGATTATTGACTCTAGTGCAAGTGGGAGACTGAAGGAACTATGCCCTAGAGGCAATAATAAAGTTGTTATTTATATTTCCTTATATCATGATAAATGTTTATCATTCATGCTAGAATTGTATTAACCAGAAACTTAGTACATGTGTGAATACATAGACAAACAAAGTGTCACTAGTATGCCTCTACTTGACTAGCTCATTAATCAAAGATGGTTAAGTTTCCTAGCCATGGACAAAGAGTTGTCATTTGATAAACGGGGTCACATCATTAGAGAATGATGTGATTTACTTGACCCATCCGTTAGCTTAGCACTATGATCGTTTAGTTTATTGCTATTGCTTTCTCCATAACTTATACATGTTCCTATGACTATGAGATTATGCAACTCTCGAATACCGGAGGAACACTTAGTGTGCTATCAAACGTCACAACGTAACTGGGTGACTATAAATATGCTCTACAGGTGTCTCCGATGGTGTTTGTTGAGTTGGCATAGATCGAGATTAGGATTTGTCACTTCGTGTATCGGAGAGGTATCTCTGGGCCCTCTCGGTAATGCACAATACTATAAGCCTTGAAAGCAATGTGACTAATGAGTTAGTTACGGGATGTACCATTACGGAACGAGTAAAGAGACTTGCCAGTAACGAGATTGAACGAGGTACGATGATACCGACGATTGAATCTTGGGCAAGTAACATACCGATGACAAAGGGAACAACATATGTTGTTTTGCTGTTTGACCGATAAAGATCTTCGTAGAATATGTAGAAACCAATATGAGCATCCAGGTTCCACTATTGGTTATTGACCGAAAGTGAGTCTCGGTCATGTCTACATAGTTCTCGAACCCGTAGGGTCCGCACGCTTAACGTTCGGTGACGATCGGTATTATGAGTTTATGTGTTTTGATGTACCGAAGGTAGTTCGGAGTCCCGGATGTGATCACGGACATGACGAGGAGTCTCGAAATGGTCGAGACATAAATATTGATATATTGGACAGCTATATTCAGACACCGGAAGTGTTCCGGGTGGTTTCGGGTAAAACCAGAGTGCCGGAGGGTTACCGGAACCCCCCGGGGAACTAATGGGCCTATATGGGCCTTAATGGAGAGAGAGAGAGGGGCTGCTAGGGCAGGCCATGTGCCCCCTCCCCCTTGAGTCCGAATTGGCCTAGGAGGGAGGCGGCGCCCCCCTTTTTCCTTTCTCTCTCCCACTCCTTCCTTCCCCCTCCTAGTAGGACTAGGAAAGGAGGAATCCTACTCCTACTAGGAGGAGGATTCCTCCCCTCCTTGGCACGCCATAGGGCCGGCCGGCCTCCCCCTTGCTCCTTTATATACGCGGGCAGGGGGCACCCTAGAACACACAAGTTGACATTGTTTAGCCGTGTGCGGTGCCCCCCTCCACCATAATCCATCTCGGTTATATCGTTGCAGTGCTTAGGCGAAGCCCTGCGCCGGTAGCTTCATCATCACTGTCATCACGCTGTCGTGCTGACGAAACTCTCCCTCGACACTCAGCTGGATCTAGAGTTCGTGGGACATCACCGAGCTGAATGTGTGCAGATCGGTCGGATCATGAAGACGTACGACTACATCAACCGCGTTGTCAGTACGCTTCCGCTTACGGTCTACGAGGGTACTTCGACAACACTCTTCCCCTCTTGTTGCTATGCATCACCTAGATAGATCTTGCGTGTGCGTAGAATTTTTTTTGAAATTACTGCGTTCCCCAACAGAAATATGTTTTTATAATATGAAGAATTGAAAAACAGCAAGGTAACAAGTAGCAAACATCATGCAAAACGGTATATCAATGCTTAGAGACAAGGCCTAGGGTTCATACTATAACTAGTGCAATCTCTCAACATTGCTAACATAATTGAATCATATAACGATCCCTCAATGTGCGACAAAGAATCACTCCAAATTTCTTATCAGAGAAAGTAGGACGAAAATGTGCATCAACCTCTATGCCTAGATTACTCCAATGTCTCCACTGGAATCCCCAAGTTGATTGCCAAAACACACACCAAGTGACTCAATAGAATAACCCATTGTCACCACGGATATCTGCTACTTTTGAGCTGTGTTGGGATTTCCCCGAAAAGGAGAGGATGAAGCAGTACATTAGAGATAAGTATTTCCCTAAGTTAAGAACCAAGGTTATCAATCCAGTAGGAGAACCACACAGAACCTCATTAGCAGCACCTGCACACAAAAGCAAATACTTGCACCCAACACAAACAAGGGGGTTGTTAATCCCCTCAGCGATTATTTGCAAGGATCAAATTTTGTAGTGGTAGGTAAATAGACAAATAGCAAAATAAAATAAAATAAATAAAAGTGCAACAAGGTATTTTTGTGTTTTTATATGTGATAAAGTAGACCTCGGGGCCATAGTTTTCACTAGAGGCTTCTCTCTTGAACACATAGCATACAATGGGTGTATAAATTACTATTGAGCAATTTATAGAAAAGCGCATAGTTATGATGATATTCAAGGCAATATTCATGTATATAGGCATCACACTCGAGACAAGTAGACCGACTCCTACCTACATGTACCACTATTACTCCAGCCATCGACCGCTATCCAGCATGCATCTAGCGTATTAAGTTAATAAAAACAGAGTAATGCCTTAAGCAAGATGGCATGATGTAGACAAAGTAAACTCAACTAATATGAATAAACCTGATACGTCTCCAACGTATCTATAAATTTTTATTGTTCCATGCCATTAAAGTATCATTCTTGGATGTTTTATATTCATTTACTAGCAACTTTATATCATTTTTTGGGACTAACCTTTTGACATAGTGCCCAGTGCGAGTTGCTATTTTTTGCATGTTTTTTACTTCACAGAATATCCATATCAAATGAAGTCCAAATGCAGCAAAACTTCTTGGAGATTTTTTTTCTGCCCAGAAGACACCCGGGAGGCCCAAGATGTGCACCAGAGGGGCCCTGTGGGGCCCACTAGGCACCAGGGCACACTAGGGCTCCTAGGCGCACCCTCATGGGTAGTGGGGCCCACAGGCACCCCCTCCATCACCTCTCAGCTCTATAAATACTCTAATATTCCAGAAACCCAAGGGGAGTCGACGAAGCACAATTCTAGCCACCGCAAGTTCCAGAACCACGAGGTCCAATCTAGAGGCCTTCTTCGGCACTCTGCTGAAGGGGTCAACAACCATGGAGGGGTTCTTCATCATCACCCTTGCCCCTCCAATGATGTGTGAGAAGGTCACCATAGACCTATGAGTCTGTAGGTAGTAACTAGATGGCCTCTTCTCTCCATTTGATCTTCAATACAATGTTCTCCTCGATGTTCTTGGAGATCTATTTGATGTAATGATTTTTTGCGGTGTGTTTGTTGGGATCTGATGAATTGTGAGTTTATGATCAGTTCTATCCATGAATATTATCCGAGTCTTTGTTGAACTCTCCTATGCATGATTGTTATAGCATCGTATTTGTTCTCCGAAACTTTGGTTTGGTTTGGCCAACTAGATTGATTTATCTGGCCATGGGAAGAGGTGCTTTGTGATGGTTCGATCTTGCGGTGCTCAATCTCAGTGACAGAAGGAGACATGACACACATGTATCGTTGCCATAAAGGATAAAAATATGGGGTCTATTCCTACTTGAATAGATCTTGTCTAGATCATGTGTGACACCCCCGATTTGACCGTACACTAATCATACACGCAAATGTGTATGATCAAGATCAAGGACTCACGGGAAGATATCACAACACAACTCTAGTCACAAATTAAAATAATACAAGCTTTATATTACAAGCCAGGGGCCTCGAGGGCTCGAATACATAAGCTCGAATACACAAGAGTCAGCGAAAGCAACAATATCTGAGTACAGACATAAGTCAAACAAGTTGCCATAAGATGGCTAGCACAAAAGTAGCAACGATCGAAAAGGCGAGGCCTCCTGCCTGGGACCTCCTAAACTACTCCTAGTCGTCGTCAGCGACCTGCACGTAGTAGTAGGCACCTCCGGTGTAGTAGGAGTCATCGTCGACGGTGGCGTCTGGCTCCTGGGCTCTAGCATCTGGTTGCGACAACTGAGAGGAAAGGAAAAGGGGGAGCAAAGCAACCGTGAGTACTCATCCAAAGTACTCGCAAGCAAGGATCTACACTACATATGCATTGGTATCAACGGAATGGGTAGTATCTGTGGACTGAACTACAGAATGCCAGAATAAGAGAGGGATAGCTAGTCCTATCGAAGACTACGCTTCTGGCAGCCTCCATCTTGAAGCAGTAGGAGGGAGTAGATGGTATGTTAACCAAGTATCATCGTATAGCATAATCCTACCCGGAGATCCTCCCCTCGTCGCCCTGTGAGAGAGCGATCACCGGGTTGTATCTGGCACTTGGAAGGGTGTGTTTAATTAAGTATCCGATTCTAGTTGTCATAAGGTCAAGGTACAACTCCGGGTCGTCCTTTTACCGAGGGACACGGCTATTCGAATAGATAAACTTCCCTGCAGGGGTGCACCACATTGCCCAACACGCTCGATCCCTCTGGCCGGACACACTTTCCTGGGTCATGCCCGGCCTCGGAAGATCAACACGTCGCAGCCCTACCTAGGCAAAACAGAGAGGTCAGCATGCCGGTCTAAATCCTATGTGCGGAGGGGTCTGGGCCCATTGCCCATTACA
The DNA here is from genome assembly GCF_003073215.2 of Triticum urartu. Lineage (NCBI taxonomy): Eukaryota > Viridiplantae > Streptophyta > Magnoliopsida > Poales > Poaceae > Triticum > Triticum urartu. Next base: position 500,072,708 of record NC_053028.1, on the reverse strand, counting down.
CACCTACACGTTGCGTACGCGGCCGGTGAGCAGACCTAGTGATAACCCACAAGTATAGGGGGTCACAACAATTTTCGAGGGTAGAGTATTCAACCCAAATTTATTGATTCGACACAAGGGGAGCCAAAGAATATTCTCAAGTATTAGCAGCTGAGTTGTCAATTCAACCACACCTGGATAACTTAATATCTGCAACAAAGTATTTAGTAGCAAAGTAATATGATAGTAGTGATAACGGTGGCAAAAGGTAACGGTAGAAAAAGTAATATTTTTGGTGTTTTATAGTGATGATAACAATAGCAACGGAAAAGTAAATAAGTGAAGAACAATATATGGAAAGCTCGTAGGCATTGGATCGGTGATGGAGAATTATGCCGGATGTGGTTCATCATGTAACAGTCATAACATAGGGTGACACAGAACTAGCTCCAATTCATCAATGTAATGTAGGCATGTATTCTGAATATAGTCATACGTGCTTATGGAAAAGAAATTGCATGACATCTTTTGTCCTACCCTCCTGTGGCAGCGGGGTCCTAGTGGAAATTAAGGGATATTAAGGCCTCCTTTTAATAGAGTACCGGACCAAAGCATTAACACATAGTGAATACATGAACTCCTCAAACTACGGTCATCACCGGGAGTGGTCCCGATTATTGGCACTTCGGGGTTGCCGGATCATAACACATAGTAGGTGACTATAGACTTGGAAGATAGGATCAAGAACTCGCATATATTCATGAAAACATAATAGGTTCAGATCTGAAATCATGGCACTCGGGCCCTAGTGACAAGCATTAACCATAGCAAAGTCATAGCAACATCAATCTCAGAACATAGTGGATACTAGGGATCAAACCCTAACAAAACTAACTAACTTGATTACATGATAAATCTCATCCAACCCATCACCGTCCAGCAAGCCTACGATGGAATTACTCATGCATAGCGGTGAGCATCATGAAATTGGTGATGGAGGATGGTTCATGATGACGACGGCGACGGATTCCCCTCTCCGGAGCCCCGAACGGACTCCAGATCAGCCCTCCCGAGAGAGTTTAGGGCTTGGCGGCGGCTCCGTATCATAAAACGCGATGAATCCTTCTCTTCTATTTTTTCTCCCCGAACACGAATATATGGAGTTGGAGTTGAGGTCGGTGGAGCTCCAGGTGGCCCACGAGGCAGGGGGGCGCGCCCCCACCCTCGTGGCTAGGGTGTGGGCCCCTGGCCTTGATTCTTTGCCGGTATTTTTTTTATTTCCAAAAATAATCTCCGTGGCGTTTCAGGTCATCCCGAGAACTTTTTTTTTCTGCACATAAATAACACCATGGCAATTCTGCTGAAAACAGCGTCAGTCCGGGTTAGTTCCATTCAAATCATGCAAGTTAGAGTCCAAAACAAGGGCAAAAGTGTTTGGAAAAGTAGATACGACGGAGACGTATCACCTAGCAACCTCCATTAAAAGGAAGTTGAGTTACACGGTCCAACCCGGCGCGCGCCACTCGGTCGCTGATGTCAAGAAGGCTTCGGCTGATACCACAACGTCGAGTGCCCAAAACTGTTCCCAGATACGTCTCCAACGTATCTATAATTTTTGATTGCTCCATGCTATAGTATCTACTGTTTTGGACATTATTGGCCTTTATTATCCACTTTTATATTATTTTTGGGACTAACCTATTAACCTAAGGCCCAGCCTAGAATTGCCGTTTTTTGCCTGTTTTAGGGTTTCGAAATAAAGGAATATCAAATGGAGTCCAAATGGAATGAAACCTTCGGGAACGTGATTTTCTCAACGAACAAGACCTAGGAGACTTGAACCATACGTCAAGACACAAAAGAGGAGGCCATGAGGTAGGGGGCGCGCCTACCCCCCCAGGCGCGCCCTCCACCCTCGTGGGGCCCCTGTTGCTCCACCGACGTACTCCTTCCTCCTATATATGCCTACATACCCCCAAACGATCAGATACGGAGCTAAAACCCTAATTCCACCGCCGCAACTTTCTGTATCCACGAGATCCCATCTTGGGGCCTGTTCTGGAGCTCCCCCGGAGGGGGCATCGATCACGGAGGGCTTCTACATCATCACCATAGCCCCTCCGATGAAGTGTGACTAGTTTACCTCAGACCTATGGGTCCATAGTTATTAGCTAGATGGCTTTCTTCTCTATTTTTGGATCTCAATACAATGTTCTCCCCCTCTCTTGTGGAGAACTATTCGATGTAATCTTTTTTTGCTGTGTGTTTGTTGAGACTGATGAATTGTGGGTTTATGATCAAGTCTGTCTATGAATAATATTTGAATCTTCTATGAATTCTTTTATGTATGATTGGTTATCTTTGCAAGTCTCTTCGAATTATCAGTTTGGTTTGGCCTACTAGATTGATCTTTCTTGCAATGGGAGAAGTGCTTAGCTTTGGGTTCAATCTTGTGGTGTCATTTCCCAGTGACAGTAGGGGCAGCAAGGCACGTATTGTATTGTTGCCATCGAGGATAACAAGATGGGGTTTTCATCATATTGCATGAGTTTATCCCTCTACATCATGTAATCTTGCTTAAGGCGTTACTCTGTTTTCATTAACTTAATACTCTAGATGCATGGTAGATAGCGGTCGATGAGTGGAGTAATAGTAGTAGATGCAGGCAGGAGTCGGTCTACTTGTCTCGGACGTGATGCCTATATACATGATCATACCTAGATATTCTCATAACTATGCACAATTCTGTCAATTTCTCAACAGTAATTCGTTCACCCACCGTAGAATACTTTTGCTCTTGAGAGAAGCCACTAGTGAAACCTATGGCCCCCGGGTCTATCTTCATCATATTAATCTTCCAATACTTAGTTATTTCCTTTGCTTTCTACTTTGCTTTTATTTTACCTTGCATCTTTATCATAAAAATACCAAAAATATTATCTTATCATATCTATCAGATCTCACTCTCGTAAGTGGCCGTGTAGGGATTGACAACCCCTTATCGCGTTGGTTGCGAGGATTTATTTGTTTTGTGAAGGTACAAGGGACTCGCGCGTAGCCTCCTACTGGATTGATACCATGGTTCTCAAAAACTGAGGGAAATACTTATGCTACTTTGCTGCATCATCCCTTCCTCTTCGGGGAAAACCAACATAGCGCTCAAGAGGTAGCAAGAAGGATTTCTGGCACCGTTGTCGGGGAGTCTACGCAAAAGTCAATATACCAAGTACCCATCACAATCCCTATCTCCCGCAATTATTTGTCATTTGCCTCTCCCCCACTTCACCCTTGCCGTTTTATTCGCCCTGTCTCTCTCTCTATCCTCCCTCTCTTTCTCGTTTGCCTCTTTTTGCCTGCTTGCTTTTTGTTTGCTTGTGTGTTAGTTTGCTTGCTTGTCACGATGGCTCAAGATAATACTAAATAGTGTGACTTTACCAATACCAACAACAATGATTTTATTAGCACCCCGATTGCTCCTCTTACCGATGCTGAATCTTGTGAAATTAATACTGCTTTGCTGAATCTTGTCATGAAAGATCCGTTTTCCGGCCTTCCTAGTGAAGATGCCGCTACCCATCTGAATAGCTTCGTTGATTTGTGTGATATGCAAAAGAAGAAAGATGTGGATAATGATATTGTTAAATTGAAGCTAGTCCCTTTTTCACTTAGAGATCATGCTAAAGCTTGGTTTTCGTCTTTGCCTAAAAATAGTATTGATTCATGGAATAAGTGCAAAGATGCTTTTATCTCTAAGTATTTTCCTCCTGCTAAGATCATCTCCCTTAGAAACGATATTATGTATTTTAAGTAACTTGATCATGAACATGTTGCACAAGCTTGGGAGAGGATGAAATTAATGATACGTAATTGCCCTACTCATGGTTTGAATTTGTGGATGATTATACAAAATTTTTATGCCGGATTGAATTTTTCTTCTAGAAATCTTTTAGATTCGGCCGCGGGAGGCACTTTTATGGAAATCACTTTAGGAGAAGCTACTAAACTCCTAGATAATATTATGGTTAATTATTCTCAATGGCATACTGAAAGATCTACTAATAAAAATGTGCATGAGATAGAAGAAATTAATGTTTTGAGTGGAAAGATGGATGAACTTATGAAATTATTTGCTAGTAAGAGTGTTTCTTCCGATCCTAATGATATGCCCTTGTCTACTTTGATTGAGAATAATAATGAATCTATGGATGTGAATTTTGTTGGTAAGAACAATTTTGGTAACAACGCGTATAGAGGAAATTTCAATCCTAGGCCTTATCCTAGTAATCCCTATAATAATTATGGTAATTCCTACAGCAATTCTTATGGAAATTATAATAAGATGCCCTCTGATTTTGAATATAATATTAAATAATTTATTACCTCGCAAAAGAATTTCAATGCTTTGATTGAAGAAAAATTGCTTAAGATTGATGAGTTGGCTAGGAACGTTGATAGAATTTCTCTTGATGTTGATTCTTTGAAACTTAGATCTATTCCACCTAAGCATGATATCAATGAGTCTCTCAAAGCCATGAGAATTTCCATTGATGAGTGCAAAGAAAGAACCGCTAGGATGCGTGCTAAGAAAGATGTCTTTATAAGAGCGTGTTCTTCTAGTTCCTATGAAAATAAAGATGAAGATCTAGAAGTTATTGATGTGTCCCCTATTAAATCTTTGTTTTTCAATATGAATCTTAATGATGATGGGACTGAATATGATCCACCTTTACCTAGAAGACGTTCCAAGAATTCAGAGTTTTAGATCTTGACGCTAAAATTGATGAAAGTGGGATTGAAGAAATTAAAACCCTAGATGTTGCTAAACCCACTATTTTGGATGTCAAGGAATTTAATTATGAAAATTTCTCTTTGATTGATTGTATTTCCTTGTTGCAATCCGTGCTAAATTCTCCTCATGCTTATAGTCAAAATAAAGCGTTCACTACACATATCATTGATGCCTTGATGCAATCTTATGAAGAAAAACTTGAATTAGAAGTTTCTATTCCTAGAAAACTTTATGATGAGTGGGAACCAACTATTAAAATTAAAATTAAATATCATGAATGCTATGCTTTATGTGATTTTGGTGCTAGTGTTTCCACGATTCCAAAGACTGTGCGATTTATTAGGTTTCCATGATTTTGATGATTGCTCTCTAAACTTGCACCTTGCGGATTCCACTATTAAGAAACCTATGGGAAGAATTAATGATGTTCTTATTGTTGCAAATAGGAATTATGTGCCCGTATATTTTATTGTTCTTGACATAGATTGCAATCCTTCATGTCCTATTATTCTTGGTAGACCTTTCCTTAGAACGATTGGTGCAATTATTGATATGAAGGAAGGAAATATTAGATTCGAATTTACGTTAAGGAAAGGCATGGAACAATTTCCTAGAAATAAGATTAAATTACCTTATGAATCTATTATGAGAACCACTTATGGATTGCCTACCAAAGATGGCAATACCTAGATCTATACTTGCTTTTTATGCCTAGCTAGGGGCGTTAAACGATAGCGCTTGTTGGCAGGCAACCCAATTTTATTTCTATTCCTTGATTTTTGCTCCTGTTTAGTAATAAATAATTTATCTAGACTCTGTTTTGGTTGTGTTTTCTGTGTTTAATTAGTGTTTTTGCCAAGTAGAACCGTTGGGAAAACTTGGGGAAAGTCTTCTTAATCTTGCTGTAAAAAACAGAAACTTTAGCGCTCACGAGAACTAATGCCATTTTTATTTGGAAAGTGCTATTTAGCTAATTATTTTTGAATATGATTAATAGATAAATTACTCACGTCCAGAAATTTATTTTATAATTTTTGGGGTTCCAGATCTTGCGCTAGCTACAGATTACTACAGACTGTTCTGTTTTTGACAGATTCTGTTTTTCGTGTGTTGTTTGCTTATTTTGATGAATCTATGACTAGTAAAATAGTTTATAAACCATAGATAAGTTGTAATACAGTATGTTTAACACCAATATAAACAAAAAATGATTTCATTACAGTACCTTGAAGTGGTCTTTTATTTTCTTTCGCTAACGGAGCTCACGAGATTTTCTACTTTAAGTTTTGTGTTGTGAAGTTTTCAAGTTTTGGGTAAAGATTTGATGGATTATGGAACAAGGAGTGGCAAGAGCCTAAGCTTGGGGATGCCCATGGCACCCCCAAGATAATCTAAGAACACCTAAAAGCCAAAGCTTGGGGATGCCCTGGAAGGCATCCCCTCTTTTCGTCTACTTCTATCGGTAACTTTACTTGGAGCTATATTTTTATTCACCACATGATATGTGTTTTGCTTGGAGCGTCTTGTATGATTTTAGTCTTTATTTTTTTAGTTTACCACAATCATCCTTGCTGTACACACCTTTTGAGAGAGCCATACATGATTTGAAATTTGTTAGAATACTCTATGTGCTTCACTTATATCATTTGAGTTATATAGTTTTGCTCTAGTACTTCACTTATATCTTTTTAGAGCACGGTGGTGGATTTGTTTTATAGAAACTATTGATCTCTCATGCTTCACATAGATTATTTTGAGAGTCTTAAATAGCATGGTAATTTACTTAAATAATCCCAATATGCTTGGTATTCAAGAATAATAAAAGAACTTTCTTATGAGTGTGTTGAATGCTATGAGAAGTTTGATACTTGATAATTGTTTTGAGATATGAAGATGGTGATATTAAAGTTATGCTAGTTGAGTAGTTGTGAATTTGAGAAATACTTGTGTTAAAGTTTGTGATTCCCGTAGCATGCACGTATGGTGAACCGTTATGTGATGAAGTCGGAGCATGATTTATTTTTTGATTCTCTTCCTTATGAGTGGCAGTCGGGGACGAGCGATGGTCTTTTCCTACCAATCTATCCCCCCTAGGAGCATGCGCGTAATACTTTTCTTTGATAACTTGTAGATTTTTGCAATAAGTATATGAGTTCTTTATGACTAATGTTGAGTCCATGGATTATACGCACTTTTCTCACCCTTCCACCTTTGCTAGCCTCTCTAATATCGCGCACCTTTCGTCGGTATCATACACCCACCATATAACTTCCTCAAAACAGCCACCATCCCTACCTATTATGGCATTTCCATAGCCATCCCGAGATATATTGCCATGCAACTTTCCACCGTTCCGTTTATTATGACACACTCCATCATTGTCACATTGCTTAGCATGATCATGTAGTTGACATCGTATTTGTGGCAAAGCCGCCATTCATAATTCTTTCATACGTGCCACTCTTGATTCATTACATATCCCAGTACACCGCTAGAGGCATTCATATAGAGTTAGATTTTGTTCTAAGTATCGAGTTGTAATTGTTGAGTTGTAAGAAAAATAAAAGTGTGGTGATCATCATTATTAGAGCATTGCCCCAGTGAGGAAAGGATGATGGAGACTATGATTCCCCCACAAGTCGGGATGAGACTCCGGACAAAAAAAAGAAAGAAAGAAAAGAGGCCATAAAAAAGAGAAAAGGCCCAAATAAAAAAATGAGAGAAAAAGAGAGAAGGGACAATGTTACTATCCTTTTACCACACTTGTGCTTCAAAGTAGCACCATGATATTCATGATAGAGAGTCTCCTATATTATCACTTTCATATACTAGTGGGAATTTTTCATTATAGAACTTGGCTTGTATATTCCAATGATGGGCTTCCTCAAAATGCCCTAGTCTTCATGAGCAAGCAAGTTGGATGCACACCCACTTAGTTTCTTTTCTTGAGCTTTCATATACCTACAGCTCTAGTGCATCCGTTGCATGGCAATCCCTACTCACTCACATTGATATCTATTGATGGGCATCTCCATAGCCCGTTGATACGCCTAGTTGATGTGAGACTATCTTCTCCCTTTTTGTCTTCCACACAACCACCATTCTATTCCACTTATAGTGCTATATCCATGGCTCACGCTCATGTATTACGTGAAGATCGAAAAAGTTTGAGAACACCAAAAGTATGAAACAATTGCTTGGCTTTTCATCGGGGTTGTGCATGATTTAAATATTTTGTGTGGTGAAGATAGAGCATAGCCAGACTATATGATTTTGTAGGGATAACTCTCTTTGGCCATGTTATTTTGAGAAGACAAGATTGTTTTGTTAGTATGCTTGAAGTATTATTATTTTTATGTCAATATTAAAATTTTAGATTGAAACTTTCGGATCTGAATATTCATTCCACAATTAAGTAGACTTACATTAAAATTATGCCAAGTAGCACTCCGCATCAAAAATTTTGTTTTTATCATTTACCTACTCGAGGATGAGCATGAATTAAGCTTGGGGATGCTTGATACGTCTCCAACGTATCTATAATTTTTGATTGCTCCATCCTATATTATCTACTGTTTTGGACATTATTGGGCTTTATTATCCACCTTTATATTATTTTTGGGACTAACCTATTAACCGGAGGCCCAACCCAGAATTCCTGTTTTTTTGCCTGTTTTAAGATTTTGAAGAAAAGGAATATCAAACGAAGTCCAAACAGAATGAAACCTTCGGGAACGTGATTTTCTCAACGAACAAGACCTAGGAGACTTGAACCATACGTCAAGACACAAAAGAGGAGGCCATGAGGTAGGGGGCGCGCCTACCCCCCCAGGCGCGCCCTCCACCCTCGTGGGGCCCCTGTTGCTCCACCGACGTACTCCTTCCTCCTATATATACCTACGTACCCCCAAACGATCAGATACGGAGCCAAAACCCTAATTCCACCGCCGCAACTTCCTGTATCCACGAGATCCCATCTTGGGGCCTGTTCCGGAGCTCCACCGGGGGGGGGGCATCGATCACGGAGGGTTCTACATCATCACCATAGCCCCTCCGATGAAGTGTGAGTAGTTTACCTCAGACCTACGGGTCCATAGTTAGTAGCTAGATGGCTTCTTCTCTCTTTTTGGATCTTAATACAATGTTCTCCCCCTCTCTTGTGGAGAACTATTCGATGTGATCTTCTTTTTGCGGTGTGTTTGTTGAGACCGATGAATTGTGGGTTTATGATCAAGTCTATCTATGAATAATATTTGAATCTTCTCTGAATTCTTTTATGTATGATTGGTTATCTTTGCAAGTATCTTCGAATTATCAGTTTGGTTTGGCCTACTAGATTGATCTTTCTTGCAATGGGAGAAGTGCTTAGCTTTGGGTTCAATCTTGCGGTGTCCTCTCCTAGTGACAGTAGGGGTAGCAAGGCACGTATTGTATTGTTGCCATCGAGGATAACAAGATGGGGTTTTCATCATATTGCATGAGTTTATCCCTCTACATCATGTAATCTTGCTTAAGGCGTTAATCTGTTTTCATTAACTTAATACTCTAGATGCATGCTGGATAGCGGTCGATGAGTGGAGTAATAGTAGTAGATGCAGGCAGGAGTCGGTCTACTTGTCTCGGACGTGATTCCTATATACATGATCATACCAAGATATTCTCATAACTATGCTCAATTCTGTCAATTGCTCAAGAGTAATTCATTCACCCACCGTAGAATACTTATGCTCTTGAGAGAAGCCACTAGTGAAACCTATGGCCCCGGGTCTATCTTCGTCATATTAATCTTCCAATACTTAGTTATTTCCTCTGCTTTCTACTTTGCTTTTATTTTACCTTGCATCTTTATCATAAAAATACCAAAAATATTATCTTATCCTATCTATCAGATCTCACTCTCGTAAGTGGCCGTGTAGGGATTGACAACCCCTTATCGCGTTGGTTGCAAGGATTTATTTGTTTTGTGCAGGTACAAGGGACTCGCGCGTAGCCTCCTACTGGATTGATACCTTGGTTCTCAAAAACTGAGGGAAATACTTACGCTACTTTGCTGCATCATCCCTTCCTCTTCGGGGAAAACCAATGCAGTGCTCAAGAGGTAGCATTCCCGCGTAGTTGGTTAGTGCGTATAGGCGAGTGGCCAGACTCAGATCAAATACTAAGATCTCGTTAAGGGTATTAATTGAAGTATCCGCGGACGGTGACCAGGGCCAGGCCCACTGTCGGTGTCAAAACCGGCGGATCTCGGGTAGGGGGTGCCGAACTGTGCATCTAAGGCGGATGGTGACAGGAGACAGGGGACACGATGTTTTACCCAGGTTTGGGCCCTCTTGATGGAGGTAAAACCCTACGTCCTGCTTGACTATTCTTGATAATATGAGTAGTACAAGAGTTGATCTACCATGGGATCGGAGAGGCTAAACCCTAGAAGCTAGCCTATGGTATGATTGTCTGTTGTCCTATGGACTAAAACCCTCCGGTTTATATAGACACCGGAGGGGGCTAGGGTTACACAAGGTCGGTTACAAAGGAGGAGATATACATATCCGTATTGCCTAGCTTGCCTTCCACGCCAAGTAGAGTCCCATCCGGACACGAGACGAAGTCTTCAATCTCGTATCTTCATAGTCCAACAGTCTGGCCAAAGGATATAGTCCGGCTGTCCAGAGACCCCCTAATCTAGGACTCCCTCGGTAGCCCCTGAACCAGGCTTCAATGACGATGAGTCCAGCGCGCAGTGTTGTCTTCGGCATTGCAAGGCGGGTTCCTCCTCCGAATACACCACAGAAGAGTTTGAATAAAAGGATAGTGTCCGACCCTGCAAAATAAATTCCACATACCACCGTAGAGAGAATAACATTTCCACAAATCTAATCTGCTGACACGTTTTGGCAGCATGACATCATGCCATGGCCTAGTAATTATTCGAACCGTTTTTCCTTAACCATCCCCGCACATAACGCGAGGTGGTTTCTTGACACGTCTTTTCAAAGAAAAGATCGTGTTCCCCTTATTACGAGATTCTCATTAATACGGACGTGGGTAACCAAACCGTGCCTAGGACTCCTAGATTTTAGGCAAGTCCAAAACGGCCACGAGGAGGACGCTTGATATTCACCCTCTTTATAAAGGGACAAGGATCTTACTTTTTTCCCTCCCGTGCTCAATCAAATCCTTCCCCCGCTTCGAGTTCTAACACCCAAAGCCCAGGTCAGGTGCTTCGGACCTTCAGTCATGTCCGGATCCAGCCTTCAAGGCCAGTGGATGCCTTCCTCCATCCCGGAGGAGGATATCAAGAAGTGGAGGGAGGCCAGATACCTGACCGCCGAAATTTCGCATAGGCTGCCCGCCCGAGGGCAGGTCATCCCTACTCCCGAACCCAATGAGAGCGTCATGTTCGTCTCCCACTTCCTCCGAGGACTAGGCCTCGCTCTGGATCCCTTTGTTAGGGGTCTTATGTTCTATTACGGGCTGGATTTTCACGACCTAGCTCCGGATTCCCTCCTTCACATCTCGTCATTTATTGTCGTTTGCGAGGCCTTCCTCCGCATTACCCCTTACTTCGGCCTGTGGCTCAAGACCTTTGATGTGAAGCCGAAGATGGTCGAGGGGCAGTACGCAGCGTGCGGAGGTGCTCTAATAAGCAAAATTGCTGGCTCTCCATGGCCGAAGGGTTCGTTTCCAAAGTTGTCCGGACAGTGGCAACGGGAGTGGTTTTACGTCACAGCTCCCGAAGTGCCAAGTGGGTAGCCGCCCCCACTTTCCGCTCGGGCCCTCCACCACAACTGATGTCATGGATCAGCAGGGGGCTGAGCTGGGGTCCAGCCAAGGACGTGCCCATACTGCAGAGTCGCATCCAAGATCTCTTCGAGGGAGATTTCAGTCTGGTTATGGTAATGCAAGTTATGCTGGTTCGTCGAGTCCAGCCTTGCAAACGCCGGGCCCTCCGCATGTGGGAATTCAACCCGGAAGGACCGCACACTATTCAGAATTTCCTCGGCCTGACGCATGAGGAGATGTACAAATCATTCTTTGGGCCCCAAATAGAGTGTTCGGACACTACCGAGGACGTGGGCCTGAGCAGCAACCGCACCGCGGCCCAAGTAAGTAATCCCATGGCCGAACACACTGTCCTTTTATTTATCATGACATCTTTCTGAAGAATCGCTCTTTGACTAGGACTGGATAACAAAGGCGAAGATGATCCGGTGTTTGGCCCCCCTTCCTGAAGGCTTGGACAATCCGGTGCTGGAAAAGATGCTCGAACCAGCACCTTGCCTGGTGCCCTCAAAGGAAGTTGAAGGGGGGAATAAAGAGGGCGAAAGTGGGCCTCCACCACCACCTATTCCAACCGAGGGAATGAGCACCTTCGTGAGGGAGGATAACCCAGGGGAAGAATCTGACATTCTCTCACCCCGGGGAAGGAAGATGACTACCTCTGAAGATCCGGAAACCAAGGTTTCCAAACGGGAGAAGAAATCTCCACCAGAGGGTCCTGCCTCGGAGGGTGCTCTTGCCGCACAATGTCCGCGCGGGGATCAGCCCTCTAACGAGCTGTAAGTAATCAAAAGGTATTTAATAGTGAAGATATCCTACCTTACTTCTGAGGAAAATAACCGGAGTATTTATCTTGCAGTTCGGATCTGAGCCCTTGTCAGCTGAGCTAGTCTTCGGGGGATCTTCTTCCGGAGAAGATGGAGAGCGAAACGCCTCCCCCTGCCACGCCGCCTTATGAAGCGGGCGACCCTGAGGTGTCGTCGCAGAGGGCTTCTCCAGATCCGGCAAGGCCAGAAGGTGATCCTATGGCCACCCGAAGTCCTCAGTATTCGGCTCTTGAAGAGAGCAAAAAGAGTCCGACATCGTCTGGTGCGCGGTCGGATGTACGGAGGGATCTGCTGGAGAAGGCGGCTATCTCAGAAGAGCACCGCACATTGATGAGAACGGTGATTGAAAGGATTTCGTCCGCCGAAAGCGGGCTGCATGAAGCCTTTATGAGTCTACTGACGGGTTTTGAGGTGCGTGAGATGATGTATATTTTTGAAAGTACCACACATTTTTAGATGTGCCCTGTGTAGGTAGTAGCCCCTGAGACTCTGGTTGTCGCCGAAAACGGCGGCAAACAGAGGATCATAGTCCTAGGTAATAACCAGACTGCCTTTATGTGCAGGTGATGGAGGCTCCGGTGGCTAGCCAGACTGATGGTTATGCCGAACTAAAGCGACAACTGGATGCGGCAGATGCCGACATCGTGCTTGCCAACGAGCGGCTTGACGAGGCACAGGGTGAGTGGCCTTTCTGGTAATCATCACATAATAAGAGCAGCATGATGCCGGTATCTTTAATATGTTGTGACTGCAGATGGAGCGGCCACCGTGGAGACCCTTCGGGCGGAGCTTGCCCGAGCCAAGGAGCAAGAAAGGAGTAGCAATGCGGCTGCTTTGAAAGCGGCCGAAGAGTTAAGGGCCGAATAGGCCACACATTGCGAGAGCAAAGAGAAAATGACCAAGATGGTTGTAAAGTTAAAAGATACCGCCGACCATTGCCAGCTTCTTGAAGAAGAAAACCGGGCGAAGGCGACGGACCTGGAAAAGGCCACGATGGCGGCCAAAGATACCCCTCTGCGATGAGAGCGAAAAAGGAGGAGCTGCATCAAGCCGGGGATATCGCGGCTGGGAAGCCCTTTATGCTGCGGAGGAAGTTTGGAGATCCTCAGTATGCCCCTCTGGACCGGCTGTGGAGTTCGGCGGACGCATATATGGACTTGAAGGCGAGTGCTGTTGATGCGGCCGAATACTTCCGAGATCAAACAGATCATGAAGTGGACAAGCTATTCTGGTCACAATTTAACGTTCCAGAGTGTCCATTTCCATTGACTGATAGGCTTGCTGAATGGGCCGAACTGAATAGATTGTCCGGACTCGCCATGAGGTCTGTTGTGGATCATCTGTGGCCGGAAAGGCCAAAGCCGAACAACTATTTTAGCTTGGTGCAGCAGTTCCTTGGTGCGGTGCCGCACATTAATGCGATGAAGAGGTCGGCGTGCATCGAAGGCTCGAGGATGGCCATTGCCCGTGTCAAAACATACTGGGCGGAGATGGATGCAACCGTTGTTGCGGCGCAGGGTTCGGCCATAGGCCGAGTGGCTGCCGAGCACTATTTTGAGGAAGGTCTTGAAGGGCTCGTTCGATAGAGGCCCAGTGCTCAAAGAATATTATGTTTGAGTGACATGTATTCCCATTGTAAAAACAATGTTTTATTAAGTTTATCAAGGATGTATTTATACTTTTGCCCGAAAGTATTATGATGCCTCATGTGCGGCCGTTTGTGTATATATGTATATAACCTGAAAGATTGCAGTCGTCGGCTTCAGCCCCCACGCATATAATGCGGGGGTGTTCGCAGAAGACGCATATTCACACTTGACCCAACGTCTTGGTCCATTAAGGAGGTGATAGCGCAGCGAACTAGGCAACCGGATTATAATGCTTTAACACTTTCACTTCGCCAGAGGAGTTTGACAGTGGGGCTACTATATAGCCCTTGGTGGCTCCGCACTTATCCGAATTCGGGGTGCGTACATGCCTGGCCGGGAAACGGCCCTTCGTTAAGGCGGAGGAATCCCGAAGATTCTGATAGGTCATCGAGTGGTTGACCAGTCTCACGCTATATCATGACAGTCAGTTTTTGGCTTTCTCTACTGAGGTGCTCGTCCGGATGAACCAGGGCACAATCGCAGTAGTTCTCCTGGTGCCACCTTAGCCGATAGAGCAGAACGTAAGGCAGCAAAACACAGGAGCCGGGCAAACCCAACTTTTGACCAAAGACATGATTCAGAGCTGATGCATATAAGGCCAAACTCGCGACGCCGAACACTCCCTAAGGTATTCGGTCTTTATGGTGTAAACCGGGCCTAAACAGTGCCCTTTGTAATAAGCCCCTGGTGTCCAGGTATGTGCAATATTCTGACGTGGCCACATGCCAATACGTCAGCATCCTTCTCAATTCTACTGAGAATCCGAGGGATGTGTATCAACAAGAGATAGTAAAAAAGGTTTACGCAGGGTCTTAATCTAAAAAGAATCCTTAGAACGGGTCCCTGCTGCACGTCTGCGCCTGTGTCTCCGTTGTGCCGTATTCTGGACGGGTGTAGCACGATGGTCATCTGAAAAAGATAGAACTTAATTGAAAAGTTGCCGTGCAAAAGGTAAGTTATACTAAATAAACAATATGAGTAAAGTTGAGCATGATTGTCACTTGTGCGCGCGCGTTGAGCCCCTTGTATTGTAATAGGGGTATAGCCATCAAACCTGTATCAATTAGATATAGCAGTACCAGACTCGTCCAACCGTGTCCGTGGTCTTAACGACCTGTCAGATGCTTTAGTTGGTGAGGCCGTTTAGTGTGCGGCTGCCACGGCAGCCGCACGGTCTTCCGCGCGCAAGGAGCGCTCAATATTTCCATTTACTGTGATGATGCCACGTGGACCGGGCATCTTAAGCATGAGGGAGGCGTAATGCGGTATTGCCTTAAAGCGAGCGAGAGCTTCGCGTCCGAGTAGTGCTTGATAGCCACTTTGGAACGGAGCGATGTGGAACGTTAAATTTTCTCTACGGAAGTTATCGGGAAAGCCGAATATAACCTATAGTAGCAGGGAGCCCGTGCAATGGGCCTCTGGGCCTGGCGTTACTCCTTTAAAGGTAGTATTGCTGCGGCTAATTTTTGTTGGGCCTATCTCCATTTTGCGGACTGTGTCCTGATATATCAGGTTTAGACTGCTGCCACAGTCCATCAGGACTCGTGTGAAGTGGTATCCGTCAATTATTGGGTCTAATACCAAGGCAGCCCATCCTGCACGCCGGATACTTGCCGAGTAATCTCGATGGTCGAAGGTGATCGGTTGGAACGACCAGTGGCATGACTTCGCGGTGATAGGCCCTGTGGCATGTGTCTCTAGGAGTGCCGCTTTGTTTCTCCCCTTTGTCACGTGTAATACGTTTACTATTTTGACTTCTGGTGCGAACTTCTTCTGTTCCCCAGTGCTTTGCTTGCGAGGCTCATCCTCGTCTTCGCTTGGTGTATCCTGCCCCTTATGTTCGGCGTTGAGCTTGCTGGACTGCTTGAAGACCCAACACTCTCTATGGGTATGATTTGCAGGTTTATCGGGGGTGCTATGGATCTGACATATTTGGTCCAGAATCTTGTTTGGGCTGGACAGTTCGTCTCTGTTGCCTTTGGGGGGCAGCTTTTGCTGACCTGGCCGAGAGCTTTTGAATCCGGCGTTTACCGCTGTGCTCTTCGGGTTGTCTTCTTTATTTCGGCGCTTGTTTTTACCGCGTCGTGATTTCCCGTTTCCGTCCCTGACATCGGATGTACTTGGGTCACTGGTGCTGCATGGGGCTAACCAGCTGTCCTCGCCCACGCAAAAGCGGGTCATGAGGCTTGTTAATGCTGCCATTGTTCTCATTTTTTCTTGGCCGAGGTGTCTGGCAAGCCATTTGTCTCGAGCGCTGTACTTGAAAGTTGCTAAGGCTTCGGCGTCCGGACAGTCGACTATTTGGTTCTTTTCAATGAGGAACTTGTTCCAAAGCTTTCGGGCTGACTCTCCGAGCTGTTGAGTTATATGACTTAAATCGTTTGCATCTGGTGGTTGGACATAGGTCCCTTGAAAATTTGCCCGAAAGGCGTCTTCGAGCTCTTCCCAGCTTCCAATGGAGTTTTTTGGGATGCTTTTAAGCCAGTGTCGGGCTGGCCCTTTGAGCTTGAGGGGTAAGTACTTGATGGCGTGGAGATCGTCTCCTCGAGCCATATGGATATGGAGGATGTAGTCCTCAATCCAGACCCCAGGGTCTGTTGTTCCATCGTACGCCTCTATGTTTACGAGTTTGAATCCCTCTGGAAATTCATGGTCCAGCACCTCATCAGTGAAACATAGGGGGTGTGCGGCACCCCTGTATTTGGGTGTACCGTGGTATTGGGACATTTGTTGTGTTGCATTGCGTGCTGGAGCGCGCTTGCGTGGCCCGTAGATGGATCTGGTTGCGCCATACTTTTGATGCGAATCCTCACATGGATCGCGTACCGGCTTATGTGCGGCGTCATTTGCCGTTCTGTGTTGGCCACGAGATCGTCTATCCGACTGGATGACCGTTTTGTTTTTTGATTGCGGGGGATCTAAGGCCTCCTCATCGAATTCAGGTAGCATCTTTCGCTTTGGGTAGCTCTTGATGTGGCGATTACCGTCATACTTCGCTGCAGTGTTGAGTACTTCACTCCATTTGATTCTGAGTGTGTCTTGTGCAGCCCTGAGCCTTTGCTTCTGCTTTTTCAGACTCCTCGCAGTGGCAACCAGCCTTTGATGGGCATTCTGTTGCTCCGGGTGCCTGTCCGGTGTGATGTCGTCCGGACTGTTATCTTCGATGGGGTCGGGTTGTTCGATTTGATTCTCCGTGTTACCCTGGTCGGGCGTTGGTTCACCCTGCTCTATCGCTGGGTCTATATGACCGCTGTTTCTGCCGAGGCAGGATTTGGAGCGGCGCTTACGCCGCCGCTTTGACTGTTTCTCGAGGGAACAACCCTTCGGTGCGTCCTTCCGTTCCTCGTCGTCGCTTTCTTTGGGTGTGTCCACCATGTATACATCATATGATGAGGTAGGCGTCCAGTGCCCTGTGGGCAGTGGTTCCTGTTCGTCTCCTGCATCGTCGTCCATACCGTCGATGTCTTCAGAGTCGAGGTCGAGCATGTCGGTCAAACTGTCGACAGTGGCTACTAAGTGGGTGTTGGGTGGGCGGCGAATTTCTTCGTCATCCGCACCCCAATCCTACCAGACATAGTTCGGCCCGGACTCTCCTGACAAGGAGAGAGACCTTAATGAGTTTAGTGTGTCACCGAAGGGCGAGTGCTGAAAGATATCCGGCGGAGGTAAACTCCAGGATCGGCGCCCAGTCGGATTCGATAGGCACGGGCGCAGGCGGTTCGGAGTCCATGGCCGGGGAAGGATCCGGCAGTGTGGCATCACGGCTCTCGTGAAGGGTAAGGTCGATATTCGGCTCGATCGCCGCTGAGGATACGGCCTCCGTGGCGGGGTCTATCCACCCGTCCATGGATGGCGCAACTAGTTCCGAATTGAGGGTCGGAGCAGTTGCCGGCGTGATCTCCTGGACACTGTCTGATGGCAGAGCTAAATCATGCTCATCGTGACCGCGTGGCGCACTAAGCAAGGGCTCGAATCCGTCGAATATCAAGTCTCCGCGGATATCGGCCATGTAGTTTAAGCTTCCAGACCTGACCTGATGGCCAGTGGCGTAACTCTCGATTTGCTCCAGATGGCCAAGCGAGTTGGCCCGCAGTGCGAAGCCGCCGAATACAAAGATCTGTCCGGGAAGAAAAGTCTCACCCTGGACTGCATCGCTATCGATGATCGAAGGAGCCATCAAGCCTAATGGCGACGACACAGAGGAACTCTCAATGAAACCACCAATGTCGGTGTCAAAACCGGCAGATCTCGGGTAGGGGGTCCCAAACTGTGCGTCTAAGGCGGATGGTAACAGGAGGCAGGGGACACGATGATTTACCCAGGTTCGGGCCCTCTTGATGGAGGTAAAACCCTACGTCCTTCTTGATTATTCTCGATAATATGAGTAGTACAAGAGTTGATCTACCACGAGATCGGAGAGGCTAAACCCTAGAAGCTAGCTTATGGTATGATTGTCTGTTGTCCTATGGACTAAAACCCTCCGGTTTATATAGACACCGAAGGGGGCTAGGGTTACACAAGGTCGGTTACAAAGGAGGAGATATACATATCCGTATTGCCTAGCTTGCCTTCCATGCCAAGTAGAGTCCCATCCGGACACGAGACGAAGTCTTCAATCTCGTATCTTCATAGTCCAACAGTCCGGCTGTCCAGAGACCCCCTAATCCAGGACTCCCTCACCCACCTCTCTCCTAGGTGGTCTCAACCCGCCCTGTTGCTCCGCCACAAAGTAACAGTCGAGGGCCGTCGGGAACCTAGGCCCACCACTACCTGGGTGGAACCGCCTGCCCCTTCAGCCACCATCTCCGAACAGTATCATAAGTAATGTAAAAGTATAAAGTATATAGTATATGCCCGTGACCACCTCCCGAAGTGATCATGGCCCAGTAGTATAGCATAGCAGACGGACAAGAGTGTAGGGCCACTGATGGAATACTAGCATCCTATACTAAGCATTCAGGATTGCAGGCAAAGGTAACATCAATAGTAGCAAAGACAGGCTGTGCATCAGAATAGGATTAACAGAAAGCAGTAACATGCTACACTACTCTAATGCAAGCACTAGAGAGAACAATATGCGATATCGTGTTGATCAAGGGGGGGGGCTTGCCTGGTTGCTCTGGCAAGAAGGAGGTTCATCAACAGCGTAGTCGAACTGGGGGTCGCCGGCAGTCTTGGGGTCTACCGGAAAGAAGTAACGAAGGGGAACACAATAAATAACAGAGCAATCAAAGCATCACAAAGTGTAACATGGCATTACGCAGTGCTAGAGGTGACTTAACGTAGTAGTAGGTGCTACTAGCGAAGGGGGTTAAACTTCTGGGAAAGTATTCCCGGTGTTTGACGTTTTCGGACAGATGAACCGGAGGGGGATTGTTGCACGTTCTCTATGCTAGGGATGTGTGGCGGACGAGCGGACTGCATATTCGGATTCATCTCGTCGTTCTAAGCAACTTTCATGTACAAAGTATTTTCATCCGAGATACAATTTATTTTATATTAATTTTCAAAGTTTTAATCATTTTCTGCACCTATTATTAATTCGAAAATAAAATGAAATAACTATGTGCACCCAGCAGAGTGCACACAACAAGGCCACCAAAGGCTGACAGTGGGCCCCGTTCACTCGGTCAACTAGGCAGCGGGCCCACATGTCAGTTATTGTTAGTGTTAACTAACTAACTAATTAGTTAATTAAACTAATTAAGTTTAGGTTAATTAAGTTAATTAATTATTTTATTTAGCTAATCAATAATTTTTTAGTTCATTTCTTTTTTTGTTTACAGGGGCTGGGCCCCACGTGAAGTGAGCCAGCCGGCCCCTGGCTGGGCTCATGGTCGCACATGGCACATGGTGCCGGCGGCTTCGCTCGATAGCGACATGGGGTAGCGTGAGGGCCCGGGCGCGGTGGCGGCCAGCGGCAGGGCACGGCCGGCAGCGGGCCTGGGTCGCCGGCGGCGGGACACTAGGCATCGGTGACGGGACAGGGGCAACGCAAGAGGTAGCAGCAGGAGCGATGCAGGAGCAGCTGCGCCATGCGGCGAACCACAACAGGAAGCAGCAGTACGCGGCATCGGGCAGCAGGGGATCGCGGGAGCAGCGGGCTGCGCGGGGCTGCTCCAGGGCACAGCGGGCAGAGGTGAGCGTGGCCTGGCATGGGCGGCTGTGGCCGGGCGCAGTACGGTGCACACGTAGGAGGAGGAGCAGCAGCGAATGTACGCGGGAGCTCGGGCACGATGGCGACGGCAGCCTACAGTTTCCAAATCGAAGGTGGAAAAGGGGATATGAAGGAGGAGCTCATGGTGAGTTGGCAGAGGAGCAAGGCGGGCTCGGGGAGGCTCCCATGAGGCCTAATCGAAGACGGCGAGCGGCGGGACGGAGCTTGAAGGCGACGTCGATCCCGATGATGTAGGTCCTCCTGGCTCCAATTGGTCCTCTGAACGGACGAAACCGACTATGATAGATCTCCAGGACGGCCTCCCGCACGCCGGAGAGGACGGTGGCCGCGACAACCAAGACAAGGCAGCGGTCACCGCACGGGCTCACGAGCTCGAATCCAAGCCAGAGAGGAAAGGGGCCGAATGGGAATCGAGGGGGGGGGGGGGGGGGGGGGGGGGGGGGGGGGGGGGGGGGGGGGGGGTGGATCGGGAGAGCGTAGGATAGGGTTTCAGGGGGATCCTTATAAGCTGAGAGGGGCATGTGGTGGCCATCCATGGCCATGGCACCCTGGATGTGTGCCACGCCCATGCTCCTGTACGTGAGGTTGAAGGAGAGATAGATGGGCTAGGCCTGGGTAAGTTGCTAGATGGGCCAAAGTTCATAGTAGATTAGGTCCTATTTTTTTTCTTTCTCCACTGTTTTCTATTTAAACGCTATAGTAAATAAATTTAGTTAATACTGAAATTTGGCACATAATTCAAGCTTAACATTGTGGTGTTGCATAAAAAGTTTCAGAGCCAACGGAATTGTTCAAGCATTTTTTAAATTGAATAGGTCAATTAATATGTTGTTAGACCACTTTATATTATCCTAGGAACTAAATGGTGAGTTAAATGATGTTGGTTCCTACACGATAATTAGTTAGTTAATATTTGCAACCCAACGAACATTTTTATCTCGTTGTTTTATGAAACTATAATTTGACTTGTTATTTGAACTAAGTTTGAAATAAGTGAGGCATAGCAAAATTTTAATCATGATGACATGGTATCATTAACAGGGGTTTACTGTAGCTTGATTATCCGGGCTTCACATCATGTCATCGTTCTTATTGCATTACTATGTTTTTCCATGAACTTATACACTAGATGCATGCTGGATAGCGGTCGATGTGTGGAGTAATAGTAGTAGATGCAGGCAGGAGTCGGTCTACTAATCTTGGACGTGATTCCTATATACATGATCAATGCCTGGGATATCGTCATGATTATTCGCTTTTCTATCAATTGCCCAACTATAATTTGTTTACCCACCGTATGCTATTTTCTTGAGAGAAGCCTCTAGTGAAATCTACGACCCCCAGGTATATTTCCTATCACATTATTTTCAGATCTATTAATCCAAAAATCCAAATATACCTTTCTGCACTTTTTATTTATTTATTTTATTTTCTGTTTTTGCTAGATCTATTTATCCAATCTCATAAATTTAATCTATCTCAATACCGAGGAGGAATTGACAACCCCTCTTACGCGTTGGGTTGCAAGTTTTTGTGGTTCGTGTGTAGGTGTTGTTTACACAGTGCTGTTTGGTTCTCCTACTAGATTGATAACCTTGGTTTCATAACTGACGGAAATACTTACCATTGTTGTGCTGCATCATCCTCTCCTCTTCGGGGAATTACCAACGCAGATACAAGCAATCAAGAAGAATTTCTGGCACCGTTGTCGGGGAGAGATCATCAACATCTATCAGGTTCCTACGCACAAACTCTCATCTCCTTGCAATTACTTTATTTTCCATTTTCCTCTTATTTTCACTCCCCCACTTCTATAAGTTTTACAAAAATATTTTCCATTTGTCGTTTTGCTTGTTTGCTATCTTTGCTTGTGTTGCCATGTGCCTTCTATTTGCTTGCATCTTCGCTTGCTAAAGTTCTATTGATATGGATCCTCATCACTTCCTAATATTTTTAAAAGATCCAATTATGTTGAACCAATTGCTAGTGAGTTTAGTGCACTTGATTATCTCTATGAAGTTTTGCTTGAAAATCCTGAATCTGGAAATTTTGGGGAAGTGTTAAAAGAATAAATTTATAATGTGATTCACGATAGCTCCTTGAATGAAAAGCATGATTGCAACCCTATTATTATAAATTCTATTAATGTCAATTGTGTTAGTGATATGCAAAACCCCAAGCTTGGGGATGCTTGTTCTGTTATGTCCACTACTTATTGAATGATCATGATTGGGGTGATAATGATTCCTATGATCTTGCAAATTTATTTAAGCCTCATGATGAATATGTTTGTGATAATATTGAAAGTGGGTTTGGAAGAGTGTAAACTCTAGGTAATAATGCTCCCACTACTTTGGAGAATGATCAATCTTATGAAATTTTTAATAAAATTGGGTTTGGAGAGGTCATGACTTTATTTGATGATAATCCCACTATTTTGGAAGAGTGTCAACTTTGCATGCATGTGGATCATGAAGAATTTTTTTTATATGATAGCTATATTCTTGAATTTGATTATGATCCTACATGTAATTATTATGAGAGAGGAAAATATGGCTGTAGAAATTTTCATGTTACTAAATTACCTCTCTTCATGTTGAGATTGTCAATGTTTTATTCTTCTTCCTTGCTTATGCTAGTTTTTGCTTGTTTTGATAAGTTGTTTGCTCATAAAATGCCTATGCATAGGAAATATATTAGACTTAAATATGTTTGTCACATGTTTTATGATGCTCTCTTTGTGTTTCAGATTATTATCTTTCATGTGAGCATCAATAAAATCTCAAGCCTATCTTGATGCCTATAAAGAAAGAGCTTGTTGGGAGGCAACCCAATGAATAAAATATTTTTTTCACTTTTTATTTTTGTTCTTGTGTGTTTGCACAATAATGCTACTGTTATGATTGTGCTTTTATGTTTTAATTAGTGTTTGTGCCAAGTAAATCTTTTCGGATCATGTTGGGTGATAGTTGATTTGATCTTGTTGGAAAACAAAAACTTTTGCACCCAGTACCAGTATTTTTAAAAATCACAGAAGCATGATAAAATTCTAATTTTTTTTACACAAGATTGATATACAAATTTCATACGT
Organism: Triticum urartu; assembly: GCF_003073215.2. Classification (NCBI taxonomy): domain Eukaryota; kingdom Viridiplantae; phylum Streptophyta; class Magnoliopsida; order Poales; family Poaceae; genus Triticum; species Triticum urartu. Next base: position 500,049,418 of record NC_053028.1, on the reverse strand, counting down.
TCTCCTAATTTTTCAGATTTGTTGGAGTTACAGAAGTATGGTTAGTCTAGATTATTAAGGAATGTTCTGTTTTTGATAGATTCTATTTTCGTTGCATTGTGTGCTTATTTTGATGAATCTTTGGATTGTATCGGGGGTATAAGCCATGGTAAAGTTAGAATACAGTAGGTATAATTCAATAATAAAATATGAATGAGTTTGAAATAGTACTTAAAGTCGTGATTTGCTTTATTATACTAATGGATCTCACGAAGGTTTTTGTTATGTCTTGTGTGATTGAAGTTTTCAAGTTTTGGGTGAGATCGCGATAGATGAAGGAATTAGGAGTGAAAAGAGCCCAAGCTTGGGGATGCCCATGGAACCCCAAGGTAATATTCAAGCACTACAGGAATCCGCTTCTTTCCCGTATGCCATGGCAGACGGCAAAGGAACCAAAAGCGGACGACAAACCTCTTTACCGTCTGCCACAGATGGCAAAGGTGCCTGGCAAAGGAAGCTACGGTAAACAGGTTCTTTGCCGTCTGCTTTCTCAAAGTGGACGGCAAAGACCGTTTGCCGTCCGTGGCCGATGGCAAATAAGTTGGACGACAAATAACATGCGTTAGCCATGTTAGGTGGCTAACGGGAGGCTCTGCCGTCTGCCAGCGGACGGCAAACCTGTCCTCTCCTTTGCCATCTACTAACTAACGTCAACCACGCGTCATGCCCTCCCCAGCCTTTATCGTCTGCCACAGGCGGCAAACTCCCACGACCTTTGCCGTCTGCCACAAACGGCAAACTAACCATATGGTCAGCTCCCAGATTACACAGGTTGCTGCCACATGGCCTCTTTGCCGTCTGTGGCAAACGGCAAAGGCCCCTTTGCCGTCGGTGGCAGACGGCAAAGAGGCTGCATTGCCTCTTATTTTCTTCTGTTTTTTCTTATATCCAACCATTTTCACAGCAAATATATGATATATATTTTTTTTTCACAGGGCAATTTCACAACAGACATATGACATATCCAACACATAAGTTTCATCATACATACATATCCAATACATAGTTCCATCCATACATATTATAATAGTTTCACATTATTCATCCATATAACAAGTTACACGTTGTTCATCGATACAAAAGAAAAACAGAAAGGGGAAACAAAGCCCTCCATCAATGCAAGCTTCCGTGAAGTGAAGGAAATCTGCAAAATGGGAAATAATAAAGTTAGAAGAAAGTTCGAAGAAGACTAGAAGAAGAAGAAAATGAAGAAGAAGAAAGTGAATGAAATCTGCAAAATGGGTCATTTTGGAGCTAACTTAGGTAAAATGGATCATTTATGAGCTAACTTAGGTAAAATAGATAATTTTGGAGCCGAGTTAGGTAAAATGGATCATTTTGGAGCTAACCTAGGTAAAATGGGTCATTTTGGAGCTAACATAGGTAAAATGGGTCATTTTGGAGCTAACTTAGGTGAAATGGGTCATTTTGGAGCAAACTAAGGTAAAATGGATCATTTATGAGCTAACTTAGGTCAAATGGATCATTTTAGAGCTAACTTAGATAAAATGGATCATATTGGAGGTAACCTAGGTAAAATGGGTCATTTTGGAGCTAACTTAGGTGAAATGGATCATTTTGGAGCAAACTAAGGTAAACTGGATCATTTATGAGCTTACTTAGGTCAAATGGATCATTTTGGAGCTAACTTAGGTCAATGGTAAGCATATTGGAGGAAATAATGCTAAGTCTAGTCTAGGTCATTATGCATTTGTTAAGAAAAACACTATAGAAAACTTACCGTCCTCATGGAGGTGAAGCAACATGATGGCTCATACCGGTACCACCTGGAGATGGATCGTGCGATGCTTGTCTAGAGTTACGTTGCACCAAAGATCATTTGCAATGTCTTGTTAGCATGAAGACACTGAAATATTAAGACTAGTAACTAATGACCATTCAAATTAAACTCACCATGGTCCCCGGAGCAATCTCTGGCATCGGCAGAGGGGTCTGACCGGCCTTCTGGCACATAGACTGCACATTTGGTTTTGACGAGGCAAACATACTAGTTAGTAATGAAACAAACATTACGTGAATGATTTGGCTAATATGCAGAAGAAACTTACCATGAGGAGCTCGTACATGGCCCGGTTTTGCATGTCATTTTGTGACCTCTCCTCCTCCAACATCTTTGTCGTCTTCTCCTCCAACTCCCGCTGCTTCTCCTCCGCCTGCCGGTCCCTCTCCGCCAGAAGCGCCTGGGTTCTATCTCTCAACCTCTGAAGAGCAGCCTGCAACACCACTCCTCGTTAGCATTGTAATCATCGATGGTCGCACACACAATGTAATGAAGGAAAGATAGCTGAATCTGTATAACTAACCTAGAAGGTGAGCTCGACTGGCCGTGGACAAGGCCTCATCTCATGAGCGGAGCTCGACTGGCGCGCCTTGATCTCCGAGAGAGTGCGAGGACAACAGATAAGTCCATCTCCAATGGCTATCGAGCCATGGGACCTCCCGCCACCATATAACATCACCAACTCTGGATCAAACTGCTGGCTCGGGTTAAAGTCCTCCCCTTTCATCACCTTCCCCACATCTCTGTACCTCACGAGCTTGTGGTGGGAGGAGATGTTGGTGAAGTTCTTTGGATCATCGAGGTTAGACGCAGAGAATGCCTTGACCTTCTTGTACGGGCCGGTATGGGCTATGTCATAGAGGTCGTACACCTCTGGCACCTCCGCCTTATTGTGTTTCGTCTGAAAGAGAGGAACAGAGTAAATTAGTAATTAAAGGGCTCAAGCTAGCATGAAGGATGAATTGCATGAATCATGAAGCAAACCACATACCCATTTCCGCCCGAACTGAAATAAGTTGGCGCTGCCTTGATGGTGTGGCACACCTTCCATCTGGGCATGCTTGTCCTTGGCACTATTGTGGAGGGCGCGCCATCGGGCTAAGCACCACTCATCCACCAACACGTCCCAACAATCCATCTGATCCGCACACCATCTCGGGGGCACCTAAGTTAGTAAAGAGAAACTTGACCGCTACGCCTTAAGAATAGGTAATTACCGCCATGAATTGCTCCTTCATCAGATACTTATTGCAGCACGCCGGCTTGGGCTTCTTATTACCACGCAAGGCGTAGTGGTCTCGAACAACCTGTACCCGAGCCTCTTGCCGTAAGTTTTGTAGTAGGCGCTTGCACTAGGCCTCGATAACCTTTGCCGCGGCCTCCTCATATCCCTCCTCACACCTGTAGAAGGTCTGCAATCAAACGAGACAACATTGGTTAGTACAATAACTAGCTATTTTAACATTTTTAATTGTGCAAAGGAGAAATTACCCAAAACTTTCAGATCACCATCTCTGCCCTTGTGTGGCACAAGACATCGTCGATCATCTCCTCCGGCGGGGCCGGAGCAACCAAGTAGTGCTCCCAGGTCAATCCTAGCTCTAGAACCTGACCCTCATCGGGCAACGTGACAAACCCCGGGAAGTTTTGCTGGCAAAGAACACCAAGGACGGTGTTGGGCCTGCGGACATCATCAGCGTGGTGCCAACCCCTGCAGTATGACAAGGCCAACACATTAGATATTTGAAGAAACATGAAGGCAAATGGTACAAAAAGAGTAAATGCACTTACCTCTCCCCATTAGGGAAAATCAACCACCTCTACACGCGGGTGGCCGGCATGGACGGGAGCCGTGTACAACCATGCTGGTAGATGGTGGCCCCCTGTAACACCCCGAGTGTCATGCTGCAGTAGCCCTCTGTGATTAAACAAATCATTTTTCCAAATAGTGCTTAATCACCTTTGTTCAATATCCCATTTGAAATTCCAGTCAATTCAAATTCAAGTGAAGTTTGAAGTTGCTCAAAAGTTGCTGGAAAAATGTTCATCGTTCGTAAAAAATTCCATAACAATTATTTGTTAAGGAACACAACATCATCATCAACTCTAAATGGTCCTAATGCATTTTAACAGAGCAAAAATAGCCTTTAAAATGCCCTTTTCTTTATTGTGTAAATTCAATTGAACTCCAAAAATGCCCAAACTTTTTGTGGCAGTGTTGGATATTGCAAAGTAATTATGTGACCAAGTTTCACATTTTGCAAAATCTTATCGAAGCTCAAAATATTACTAAACCCCTTTCTGTAAGAAGAAAAAAAGGCCTCTGTGCACTGGCCTAAGTGCACAGTGCCTAGAGCCCAACCCACCACAGCCTCCTCCTCCTCCCCCCTTATTCTCTGTTCAAGCGACCGAGGCACGCCCGCCGTCGCCGCCGAACCCACCTCGCCGACCTCGCCGCTACAGGCGCCGCGGGTGGATAAATATCTGCCTCTCCTCCCCCCTGGCCGCCTCATCCAGTCCCCCCTCCTCGCTCTCCCTCGTTCACCCCTCTTCTTCTCTGTATCGTTCGCCCGTGTGCGGTCGTCGACGCGCCGCCGTCGATCCCGCGGCCACCGCCTCCCGATCGTCTCGCCGACGCGCCCTACCGCTCCGCCTCGCTCGGCTGCCTCGAGTACACCTCGTCATCGAGCTCGGGAACGACCGCACGCTCGGGATCGACCTCACCTCTCCTTCTCGGTTGCCGACGCCCGCCGTCGTCTCCGTCCAATGCTGCTGCTCCTAAGCTCGCACGGGCCTTTCTTGGCCGCACGGTGAGCTCCTCCCTTCCTCCTTTCCTCTCCTCGCGCCGTGCTTTTCGGTGTAGCTAGCTTGCCCGCAAGCCGAGCTCCGCCGTCCGCCATTGCCGTCGTAGGGCTCGCCACCGAGCTCCTCCGCTCGAGCTAGTAGCTCCGACGAGCTCCTAGAGCGCCGTAGACCCCGCCTAGTTAGTTAGTTTGGCCGCTCGCACGCTCTAACGCTGAATCCACTCGTGCCCGAACTCTGGCGCCGCCTCCGCCGCTTGCCGTCGCCGTCATCAGCCTTTTCCGGCCAGGCCACCACCACAGTTCGACGCACGCTGCTCCGCTTGTTCGAACGCACCCTAGCACGTGCGAAATGGTCGCGTGTAGGCGAAATCCGACAAGGCCCAAGGCCCTCCTCGGGCCACCCCAAAGCCACTGCCAGTGGGCCCCGCGGGTCCCAGTTGACTGGGTTGACCCAGTCAACTGCTGACGTGGCAGCCCGGTGTCTCTGACATGCGGGCCCCAGCACCCAGTTAATTAACTAAAACGTTTAGTAAATGAAAACTAATTAGTTAACTAAATGAGACACTGACAAGGGGGGCCCACCCTCAAATTAACCCTCTGTTAGTCTAAATTAACACTGTTAAAGTCACAGAGGCTGACAGGTGGGTCCCACTGGACCCACATGTCAGGTTTGACCTGGTCAGCCGTTTGTTGACCTGCTGATGTCACGATGACATCATGCTGACATCATATATCATTTTATATAAATAAAATAAATCCAGAAAATAAGAAAATCTTTAGAAATTTGTAGAAAATAATCCGTAACTCCGATGAAAATGTTTTCTACATGAAAGTTGCTCAGAAAAATCCAACGAATCCAAATGCGCGGTCCTTTCACCTGTCACATGCCCCTAGCATGCTGAACATGGAACCGTCCCCTCTCTTTCATCTGTCCGAAATCCGCCTAACGCCAGGAATTCATCCTCGGATGTTTATCCCCTCCATCTGCAACGTGTAGTACTACGTTAGGGCAACCCTAGCTTTGCCTATCATCATGTTATGCCTTGTGATGCATTGTTTGCTCTGTATTTGCTGTTTCTTCCCCCTCTTCTCTCCGGTAGACCCCGAGACTAATGTTGCCCCTGTGATCGACTACGTCGACGACGACCCCTCCTTTCTAGATCAACTAGGCAAGCAAAGCCTCCTTGAGCATTCCGATATCGCCCAATTATTTCCTTCTCATGCCTGCATTAGAACTGCTACTGCTTTATGTATGATCCTACTTTGATGCATAGCCTACTTTTGTAACCTACTTATTATTACCTACCTGCTTATCCTAAACTGCTTAGTATAGGTTGGTTAGAGATCCATCTGTGACCCCCACCTTGTCCTAGTTGCCCCGCTTTATGTTCGGTGACTCGATCAACGTGATCGACGTCCAAGCCCCGACACCGCACATCACTTTCCCCTTTTGTTGCTCGACTCTACAGAGTTACCGTCGAGTGCCGAGGGTGGAACCTCATACATCACTCCTGATGAGATCTCTGTAGTGTAGCTATACGGCCAAGGTCATCGAGGGTGATTTCCTCCAAAACCATTTCCGTTACCGCTCTGTCGTGCAACCCCTCAAGTGTGAACCTCGAGGGTGGATCCTCTTACGTTCACCTTGATGATAACATCGAGTGGGATTCACCGGGGGTGATTCCTCGGGTTTTCCCCTTGGTGTTAGACACACAGTTACTATGGTTACTATGACTTTACACTGAGCCATGTTACTAAAGACGGGTCGACCCTGAGGGGTACCCGCGCGAGCTTAATAGTGAGTGATGTGGAGTCGGGTTGACCTGGAAGGTGCCCGCGAGATACTTACGAGGTGTGGCCGGGCATTCTTAGCCCTTGCCACAAGTACTCGAGACGGGGCAACGGGGTCACATCGATCATGAGTCTCTGCTCGTTACCGCGCGTTCCTAATCCACTACGATTTGGATATTTGATCCGAGGGGCCTATGGCCTGATAGCACTAACCATCACGTGGGCATTGTATGGGCGTTCTGCATCGTATACATCAGCTGAAGCTTAATAGACGTCAGCGACTGAGCGGCGCGCGCCGGGTTGGACTGCGTAAGCACCTGCCTTGTTGAAGGAGGTAGCGAGCTCTGCTCACCGGCCGCGTTCGCAACATGCAGGAGTTCCCGGGGAGATGGCCCATGACCCCTGGGGGCATAGGTTTATTCCGGTGTGCTGACCTCTCTATTTAGTCTAGGTCGGGTTGCGGTGTATTGTTTGGCCGAGGCCGGGCATGACCCAGGAAAGTGTGTCCGGCCGGAGTTAATCGAGCGTGGTGGGTAAGTTGGTGCACCCCTGCAGGGAACAAAACATCTATCGATAGCCTGTCCTACGGTAACGGACACTTGGAGTTGTATCCCGATCGATACAACTAGAACTGGATACTTGTGATGAGAAATGGATGGTGATGAGAAATGGATAGTATGGCTCTGGGATTGCTTTCTCGCAAGGAGTCGAGAAAGGATCTCTGGCCGAGGTTGATAACTCTACTGCTACTTTACTTTATGTTACTCTACTCCCTCCTGTTGCTGCAAGATGGTGGTTTCCAGAAGATGCTAGTCTTCGATAGGCTAGGCTTTCCCCTTCCCTTCTAGCATTTTACAGTTTAGTCCACAGATACAACCCATTCCTTTGATACAGATGCATACTTAGTTTAGATCTGATGTAAGTCTTGCGAGTACTTTGGATGAGTACTCACGGTTGCTTTGCTACTTCTTTTCCCCCATACCCGATGGTTGCGACCAGATGACGGAGCCCAGGAGCCAGAAGACGCCACTGATGACTACTACTACCCAGAGGATGCCTACTACTACGTGAAGACCGTCGACGACTAGGAGTAGTTAGGAGGCTCCCAGGCAGGAGGCCTTGCCTTTTCGACCATTGTTGCTTTCGTGCTAGCCTTCTTAAGGCAATTTTGTTCAACTCATGTCTGTACTCAGATATTGTTGCTTCCACTGACTCTTGTGTATTCGAGCTTATGTATTTGAGCCCTCAAGGTCCCTGGCTTGTAATATAAAGCTTGTATTATTTTAATTTGTGTCTAGAGCTGTGTTGTGATATCTTTCCATGAGTCCTTGATCTTTATCGTACACATTTGCGTGTATGATTAGTGTATGATTGAATTGAGAGCGTCACAAGTTGGTATCAGAGCCAACTGCGTGTAGGTAGCCCCCTTTTCAACTCCTTGGCCGAAGTTGAGTCTAGTTACTACAAAAACTTTTACTAACATGGCTGTGTGTCTTACGGCCCACATCGCCATATGGGTGGTATTAGGATCTTTTACTCCTCGATCTATGCTCTGGGAATCTGATCTCTCTACTATTTGGGTTAAATGATTTTGCTAAAATCTAACTTTAGGATCTCGTGATCACATCCACCCGAAGATCCCCTTCATTCCAGATGATCGACTGCTTCACCAGAAGATATTGAAGATACTCTTTGATCATTCCCAAGACCCTAGTACCCACCGCCTTGGCAAATTCCCTACCACTGTTATATCCTTGTTGATAACTACATACACCTGCCATTGTTACATTCAATCCCATTGATCTTGTTATTACCAGATGCCCAGAACTGCTCTCCGTTGTCATGAGAATCCTTTGAGCTTACTGCCTTGCAGTTCCTTGTCACCTGAATACCCCTACAGATAACTTTGGGCACCTATCGAGTATCCGCTCGTCCTTAGTTGATTCATGTACTTCACAAAAGTCTTCGTAATACCTTTCGTTCTTGTGAAAATCCTCAACAGCCTATTTTTCTTGAATTTGTTGCTTGCTTTCATTATGGTCAATCCCATAAGTCTAGTAATCTTATTGGCATCCTTTGCCACTATCATTTTGAGTCCGTTGATTCTATATGTGTGCGAATGCACGCAATCATCAGTTGATCCTTATAAATTATCTTCCCGGCTCAGACGTCATTTTGAACATGAGCGGGATCTCGACCAATCATATTGCCATCGATTGTACCCCTAAGGCTATTCAACTTATCCATCCCTAATCAGAGCATTGCTTCTAATCCTTTGTCTTGGAATTCATAATTCCTTTGCATTTGAGCTTTGAGTTAGTCAGTTTTTTCTATAATCTGATGCACTTGCATTCCTTCTTCCTTTGGTAGAGTACCGATGCTCACATCGGATCCCTTGTGGACCACCAGACCCCTTTTCGGATTTTATCCGACTATGCCCTTCATATTCAGTAACCTTGTAGCCTTTTCCTCGAATACATAATGCCTTTGGTAAGTTGTATCCTCCGCTTTCTCAAGCATGCTCTACTACCGAGCTTGTGTTACTTGCTCTCGAAATTTATGATATATGTTCCTAAGATGCCCCGATGGGTTGAACCTATGCCTTCCCTAACCTGTGTGAAATCGAAAGTTATACGAGTTATACTCTACTGGCTTTTCGTCAGATAAAATTTCAATACTACCACTTCATCTAGAGCGAGAAGTAAAATGAAAGATTATGCATTGTAGAAGTGGGAGTCGACCCTAAACCTTTGTGTTCATGCCCACGGACACGGTGTGGAACTTATCTTGAAAGCTTCTTGCAAGGATATTTAATCATTTGAATAATTCTTCCGGTATCGTAAATTAGATCCCTTGCAGTTATGGTCTCGACCATATTTCCTCCTTGATCTCATTCACTGGGTAAGTTAAAATTACTTATCCTATACAAATCATTTCCCCCGTCCAATCTCTACTCCGATTTATCTTCTGGCATTACACCTAGTACTTGATACTAGGAAGCTTTATACCCCATCACATCATTCCTAGCCTGATCTGCTATATCATTATCGTGCAAAATTTTAACGGTGCTACCTGGTCCTTCCTGGAGTAGGATTTTCGACGATGAGCTAAGCTTATGTCGGTCTTCCTCGTCATACCATTTCGCCATGAACAACAAGCTTGCTTTCGAGTTTGTGTCATACCCTTGGTACCAATAACCTTTCACTTCAGCATTCCTTTGACTTGATGTCATCGCCGATCGATTACATCTTCATGAAATCTCTCGATATATGTGTCATGATCATCACCAACATTCTGAGCTGTTCCAGGATATCAATAATATTCATGATGAGAAATACCATCCTTGCCCCTTGATGAATTGTTCCTGAGCCCACCGGCCACAAAATCATCCTTTTTTGCTGAAATTGTATGACTTGTTTTATAAGTTGTTCCGATGGATCCTTTGTGTTCCGAAGTCTGACCTTTGCTTGAAGCCATGTCAATGCTATCTCGAAGCATGTATGTGGTAGTCCGATCTCCAATGAGAACATTTGAAGCACGATTCTAAATTTTCTTTATCAATTATCCAAACACCATGGTATGGGTAATGTCATGTAATTTCTTTCCCTTTACCTAATTGGTTATCTACTTACTATCCTTTCATGGATATCATCCTCTGTTTGTCCTTGGGAAGGATATACTCCTGATAATTGTGTTTAAACACAATTTCCTTTCCATTGTTCTGATTAATATACTAATCATATTTTCCTTTCCATTCTTTTGTTTAACCTTTTCGGTAAACTAACTTATCTCAGTAGAGATAATTTCCTACTTATGTAAACACCTCGGTGTACAATTTGACAGTAATACCCTGTTACTATTGTTGATGACATTTTGGTAACCACCGATGGACGAGAACTTTGCCTATTGGTCCGCCTCGTTTCAACGAGCAGGAAAGTAGTTCTCTTCGTCCCTCGCCCTTGGTACCAACGTTGTTGGCAACAAAATTGACAGTCTATCATCTGCCATGCCTTGCTATCTGCCCCCTTTCTACTTTAAACCCACCTGGTGGGCCCATAACCCACAGTTCCACAGGATCGAAACCTGACTCTCTTCTACAACCTTGATTCTGAAGTATACTTTCAACTTGGCTTCATATGTAATTTATGAGCCACCTTCCCTCAATTATTCTACTCCGGTGTTAGACGCTATATTTATTCCGTTGCTCTGAACCCCTCTCACACATTGTTTCAGGCATCGAACATTTGCCTACTGCTTAAAAATTCTCATGCTTACTTTAATTCTCTCGAGGTATTTCTAGAGTTCCAACTCGAGAGATACTCATATGTTCATTCATGGGTTAACCCCATATGACTACCCTTATAGCATTCTATCGTTGCCGAGCTCCCCCTTACGTATTCGTAAGTATGATGAAGACCCCGAAGTAAGGGTGATGATTTCATCTTGATGACATGGAGTAGAGAAATAAAGATATCAACGGAAGGGACTCACCTCTTCGAGGAGAGCAACGAAGACCGTGAAGACTCGTTAGAATTTCATAACCAACTCTTTCCCCCTTACTCCACCCCTTAAATCTCGGGACAAGATTTCTTGTAGTGGAGGAGATTTGTAACACCCCCAGTGTCATGCTAAAGTAACCCTCTATGATTAAACTAATCATTTTTCCAAACAGTGCTTAATCACCTTTGTTCAATATCCCATTTGAAATTCCAGTCAATTCAAATTCAAGTGAAGTTCGAAGTTGCTGGAAAAATGTTCATCATTTGTCAAAAATTCCATAACAATTATTTCTTAAGGAACACAACATCATCATCAACTCTAAATGGTCCTAATGCATTTTAACAGAGCAAAAATAGCCTTTAAAATGCCCTTTTCTTTATTGTGTAAATTCAATTGAACTCCAAAAATACCCAAACTTTTTGTGGTAGTGCTGGATATTGCAAAGTAATCATGTGACCAAGTTTCACATTTTGCAAAATATTATGGAAGCTCAAAATATAACTAAACCCCTTTTTGTAAAAAGAAAAAAAGGCCACTGTGCACTGGCCTAAGTGCACAGTGCCTAGAGCCCAGCCCACCACGGCCTCCTCCTCCTCCCCCTGTTCTCTGTTCAAGTGACCGAGGCACGACCGTCGTCACCGCCGAACCCACCTCGCCGACCTCGCCGCTACAGGTGCCGCGGGTGAAAAAAGATCCACCTCTCCTCCCCCCTGGCCTCCTCATCCATTCCCCCCTCCTCACTCTCCCTCGTTCACCCATCTTCTTCTCTATCTCGTTCGCCCGTGCGCGGTCGTCGACGCGCCACCGTCGATCCCGGGGCCACCGCCTCCCGATCGCCTCGCCGACGCGCCCTACCGCTCCGCCTCGCTCGGCTGCCTCGACTACACCACGTCATCGAGCTCGGGAACGACCGCACGCTCGAGATCGACCACACCTCTCCTTCTCGGTTGCCGGCGCCCGCCATCGTCTCCGTCCAATGCTGCTACTCCTAAGCTCGCACGGGCCTTTCTTGGCCGCATGGTGAGGTCCTCCATTCCTCCTTTCCTTTCCCCGCGCCGTGCTTTTCGCCGTAGCTAGCTCGCCCGCAAGCCGAGCTCCGCCGTCCGCCATTGCCGTCGTAGGGCTCGCCTCCGAGCTCCTCCGCTCGAGCTAGTAGCTCCGACGAGCTCCTGGAGCGTCGTAGACCCCGCCTAGTTAGTTAGTTTGGCCGCTCGCGCGCTCTAACGATGAATACGCTCGTGCCCGAACCCAGGCGTCGCCTCCGCCGATTGCGGTCGGCATCACCGGCCTTTTCCGACCGGGCCACCATCGTAGTTCGACGCGCGTTGCTCCGCTCGTTCGAACGCACCCTAGCGCGCGCGAAATGGTCGCGTGTAGGCGAAATCCGACGAGGCCCGAGGCCCTCCGCCGCATTTTGGCGTCGCCGGCGTCGAGCCGCCGGCCACCGCCGACGTGGCTGGCCTAGGGCCACTGCCAGTGGGCCCTGTGGGTCCCAGTTGACTGGGTTGACCCAGTCAACTGCTGACGTGGCAACCCCGTGTATCTGACATGCGGGCCCTACCGCCCAGTTAATTAACTAAAACATTTAGTAAATGAAAACTAATTAGTTAACTAAATGAGACACTGACAAGGGGGGCCCACCCTCTAATTAACCCTCTGTTAGTCTAAATTAACACTGTTAAAGTCACAAAGGCTGACAGGTGGGTCCCACTGGACCCACATGTCAGGTTTGACCTCGTCAGCCGTCTGTTGACCTGCTGATGTCACGATGACATCATGCTGATGTCATATATCATTTTCTATAAATAAAATAAATCCAGAAAATAAGAAAATCTTTAGAAATTCACAGAAAATAATTCGTAACTCCGATGAAAATGTTTTCTACATGAAAGTTGCTCAGAAAAATCCAACGAATCCAAATGCGCGGTCCTTTCACCTGTCACATGCCCCTAGCATGCTGAACATGGAACCGTCCCCTCTCTTTCATCTGTCCGGAATCCGCCTAACGCCGGGAATTCATCCTCGGATGTTTATCCCCTCCGTCTACAACGTGTAGTACTACGTTAGGGAAACCCTAGCACTGCATATCATCATGTTATGCCTTGCAATGCATTGTTTGCTCTGTATTTACTGTTTCTTCCCCCTCTTCTCTCCAGTAGACCCCGAGACTGATGTTGCCCCTATGATCGACTACGTCGACGATGACCCCTCCTTGTCAGATCAACCAGGCAAGCAAACCCTCCTTGAGCATTCCGATATCGCCCAATTATTTCCTTCTCATGCTTGCATTAGAACAGCTACTACTTTATGTATGATCCTACTCTGATGCATAGCCTACTTTTGTAACCTACTTATTGTTACCTACCTGCTTATCCTAAACTACTTAGTATAGGTTGGTTAGAGATCCATCTGTGACCCCCACCTTGTCCTAGTTGCCCCGCTTTATGTTCGGTGACTCGATCAACGTGATCGACGTCCAGGCCCCGACACCGCACATCACTTTCCCCTTTTGTTGCTCGACTCTACAAAGTTACCATCGAGTGCCGAGGGTGGAACCTCATACATCACTCCTGATGAGATCTCTGTAGTGTAGCTATACGGTCGAGGTCATCGAGGGTGATTTCCTCCTTAACCACTTACGTTACCGCTCTGTCGTGCAACCCCTCAAGTGTGAACCTCGAGGGTGGATCCTCTTACATTCACCTTGATGATAACATCGAGTGGGATTCACCGGGGGGTGATTCCTTGGGTTTTCCCCTTGGTGTTAGACACACAGTTACTATGGTTACTATGACTTTACACTGAGCCATGTTACTAAAGACGGGTCGACCCTGAGGGGTACCCGCGCGAGCTTAATAGCGAGTGATGTGGAGTCGGGTTGACCTGGAAGGTGCCCTCGAGATACTTACGAGGCGTGGCCGGGCATTCTTAGCCCTTGCCGCAAGTACTCGAGACGGGGTGACGGGGTCACATCGATCGTGAGTCTCTGCTCGTTATCGCGCGTTCCTAATCCACTACGATTTGGATATTTGATCCGAGGGGCCTCTGGCCTGATAGCACTAACCATAACGTGGGCATTGTATGGGCGTTCTACGTTGTATACATCAGCCGAAGCTTAATAGACGTCAGCGACTGAGCGGCGTGCGCCGGGTTGGACTGCGTAAGCACCTGCCTTGTTGAAGGAGGTAGCTAGGTCTGCTCACCGTCCGCGTTCGCAACGTGCAGGAGTTCCCGAGGAGATGGCCCATGACCCCTGGGGGCATAGGTTTAGTCCGGTGTGCTGACCTCTCTATTAAGTCTAGATCAGGTTGCGGCGTATTGTTTGGCCGAGGCCGGGCATGACCCAGGAAAGTGTGTCCGGCCGGAGTTAATCGAGCGTGGTGGGTAAGTTGGTGCACCCCTGCAGGGAAGAAAACATCTATCGATAGCCTGTCCTACGGTAACAGACACTTGTAGTTGTATCCCGATCGATACAACTAGAACTGGATACTTGTGATGAGAAATGGATGGTGATGAGAAATGGATAGTATGGCTCTGAGATTTCTTTCTCGCAGGGAGTCCAGAAAGGATCTCTGGCCGAGGTTGATAACTCTAATGCTACTTTACTTTATGTTACTCTACTCCCTCCTATTGCTGCAAGATGGTGGTTTCCAGAAGATGCTAGTCTTCAATAGGCTAGGCTTTCCCCTTCCCTTCTGGCATTCTGCAGTTTAGTCCACAGATACAACCCATTCCTTTGATACAGATGCATACTTAGTTTAGATCTGATGTAAGTCTTGCGAGTACTTTGGATGAGTACTCACGGTTGCTTTGCTACTTCTTTTCCCCCATACCCGATGGTTGCGACCAGATGACGGAGCCCAGGAGCCAGATGACGCCACTGATGACTACTACTACTCGGAGGATGCCTACTACTACGTGAAGACCGTCGATGACTAGGAGTAGTTAGGAGGCTCCCAGGCAGGAGGCCTTGCCTTTTCGACCATTGTTGCTTTCGTGCTAGCCTTCTTAAGGCAATCTTGTTCAACTCATGTCTGTACTCAGATATTGTTGCTTCCACTGACTCTTGTGTATTCGAGCTTATGTATTCGAGCCCTCGAGGCCCCTGGCTTGTAATATAAAGCTTGTATTATTTTAATTTGTGTCTAGAGTTGTGTTGTGATATCTTCCCGTGAGTCCTTGATCTTGATCGTACACATTTGCGTGTATGATTAGTGTACGATTGAATCGAGAGCGTCACACCCCCTCAGCAACCTCACCCTCGCTATCAGTCGGATCTCTGCCACCAGCAGCATGGCCACTAGGTCCCTCAAGTGGACCCGTCTAGGTACCCCATCTGGGCATCTCCTAGGACGTACCGAGGTCCGCACTCTGGTGGGGCCAAGTCTCATGGGCCGAAGGCCTGTCGATCCGAGGCTCGTGGACCTAAGTCCATGTAGCCTCCTCCTTAGAGGTGTCCACCGTACCAGTTGATACGTCTCCAATTTATCTATATTTTTTTATTGTTCCATGCTATTATATTATCTGTGTTGGATGTTTAATGGGCTTTAATATACCTTTTTATATTATTTTTGGGACTAACCTACTAACCAAAGGCCCAGTGCAAATTGTTGTTTTTTTTGCCTATTTCAGTGTTTCGCAGAAAAGGAATATCAAGCGGAATGAAACCATCGCGAGAGTTATTTTTGGAACAAACGCAATCCACGAGACTTGGAGTGGACGTCAAGGAAGAAACGAGGCGGCCACGAGGTAGGAGGGTGCGCCCAGGGGGAAGGCGCGCCCCCCTCCCTCGTGGCTCCGCCGACCTACTCCTTTCGCCCATATATACTCATATACCCCGAAAACATCCGAGGGCACCACGAAACCTTATTTCCACCACCGCAACCTTCTGTACCCAAGAGATCCCATCTTGGGGCCTTTTCCGACGCTCCGCCGAAGGGGGAATCGATCACGGAGGGTGTCGGTGTCAAAGCCGGCGGATCTCGGGTAGGGGGTCCCGAACTGTGCGTCTAAGGCAGATGGTAACAGGAGGCAGGGGACATAATGTTTTACCCAGGTTCGGGCCCTCTTGATGGAGGTAAAACCCTACGTCCTGCTTGATTAATATTGATGATATGGGTATTACAAGAGTAGATCTACCACGAGATCAGAGAGGCTAAACCCTAGAAGCTAGCCTATGGTATGATTGTATGTTGTCCTACGGAATAAAACCCTCCGGTTTATATAGACACCGAAGGGGGCTAGGGTTACACAAGGTCGGTTACTAAGGAGTTGATATACGTATCCGTATTGCCTAGCTTGCCTTCCACGCCAAGTAGAGTCCCATCCGGACACGAGACGAAGTCTTCAATCTTGTATCTTCATAGTCCAACAGTCCGGCCAAAGGATACAATCCGGCTGTCTGGATACCCCCTAATCCAGGACTCCCTCGGTAGCCCCCGAACCATGCTTTAATGACGATGAGTCCGGTGCGCAGTGTTGTCTTCGGCATTGCAAGGCGGGTTCTTCTCCAACTTTCAAGTGTTCTTAAGCAGTGTCCGGCTCCATAAATGTTGAACCTCTTGGCTTCTATGCCCAATAAGGGCTATCTCCCATGCGTCGAATGAATACGAGGCGCCAGGGCATTTTTACATTCACCCCCCTAGCCAGATAAACAAATTGTCTATTAAAGGGATGGGGCTTCTTAGATCCGATCCATATCATCCTCCCCCAGCGAGAATTCATCAGAGCGTGCTTCGGAAAGATCCATTCCAACATGGCCGACCTCCGCAGCTCCTCCTCCCGCCCCCATAGCCCTAAGCCCGGTGATTGGGAGAGGTGTTCAGTCCCGCACAGCCGATTAGTCGAGCTGCAGACTAAGGGATTTCTCCCTCCGGCGTATATGGTGCCCGTTCGAGCCGGGCTCGCCACCTACAATGGTGGGGCGCAAGCGGAGAGCCTTCCTTGTCCCTCCATGGGAGAACGGGTCTGCCTTGTTCCTTATTTACTAAGGGGACTCGAATTTCCAATTCACCCGTTCCTCCGTGGGCTCCTGGAGTTCTACGACCTCCAATTACACAATCTCGCCCCTGCCTCCATCCTACATATCGCCGACTATGTTGCTCTCTGCGAGTTGTTCCTGGGCTGCGAGGCTCACTTGGAGCTATGGAAAAGGTTATTCTGCCTTGTCCTTCGCACACAGAGGGAATCACTTTATCAAGTGGGCGGAGCCGAAATATGGCGCGTCGCCGATACCGGATACCTGTCCGGCACCCGGAAGAAGCCGTCCGAAGACTGGCCTTCGGAATGGTTTTATATGGAGGACGTACCCTTCCGGACCCTGTTCGGCGGGGTCTACCTGAGTTCAACAATGCTCCTCTGAAGAAGCGCCGAAGTTGGCGCCCACGGAGCCCCCAGGCAGAAGACAACGGAGAAGTCCTCTATCTGATGAACCGGATCAAAGCACTGGCTCAATCATGATTGACAATAATTGAAGTTATGTCGATTTGCATAATGCGGGGAGTGCAGCCACTTCAATATCGTGGGCACCCCTTATGGTGTTATAACGGGGCGGATGACGCCACCCGCTGCGGGCGTAAGGGTCTGGACAATGCTGCCGCTCTAGCAAAGATTCTGTCCGAACTGGTCAAGGGTGAGGAGGAGGAGTTCACCCGCATCAAACCACGGGATGGATTCTCCATGTACAATCCTCCAAGCTGGGTAAGTTATGTCTCCCTGCTCCCATTTTTCCCGCATTATTTGTTGTAAGTATTTACCTTGCCACTTTGCGGCAGGAATTGCGAAAGGCCATAAAGGAGGTCAGCAGCCCTTCTCCACAACCAGAGGACCCTGACCGGGCCCTCGACTCCGGACTCGAAGAAGATTCGGTTATATCCGTGGAGCTGATAGACCGGCAGTTCTATCAGTTAAGCTGCGATGATGCCATGGTGGCCATTACGGCCGACTATCTCGGACTGCTCCGTGCATCACACGTAAAAAACCAAAAAATCCCAACTCCAAAACCAGGATCCCCTTTTAGACACTTCACCCACCATAGACACATGGCATTTTACAGGGAAGGCATTCGGGATGCCCTGCCGAGCCCATGGCAACACGCCAACAGGAGGCATCGAGGCCGGGTAGGCCAAAAAGGAAGGCGGTCAGGACGGAGATGCCAGCGCAAAGGTATAACAAACCCCGCTCCGTGGTTGTCGTCTCTCTTGAAATATAATGATGCCCGCGTTTCTTTAATAGAAAAAATGCCGGCGATGTTACTGATCATGCTTCCACCAGCTGAGCACCAGGACCAGACATAGAGGAGGAAGCCGAAATGGGGCAGGCGCCGAATAATCCCTCTACGGAGGATGCGGATAGGTTATCCGCTACTAACTCAGAAGTGGAAAGCGCCACGAACCATAGGCGCCGCCGGGCCGTACTCCGAGACAATTGTTTCTCACCAGAGGTATTTGATGCCTTCAATTCTGGAGAGGCGTACCTCCGTGCTGCTCAAGATGGCCTAGCCAGAGCCACGGATCAATATGTAAAGGATGTACGGGTAAGTGAATCTGACGATTCATATGTATCAGTAGCCCCTGAGACTTGAAACAGTTAGCAGAACTGATTTAAGGATCATCTTATTTGTGCAGGTTCTTACAGAGAAGAATACTAGGCTAACACAGGAGCTAGAGGAATGCAAGACCCAACTGCGGGCTGCTGTGGCCGCATTGCAGGAACCGAAAAAGTCATCTGCTGGTAACATTTATTTTAAAGAGTGATGGTTACCATATAATGTGCGGCATGGCTGCAGATCTAACGACAGATGTTGCAGATGAATCCGGAGAAAATCCGGAGGACCAGCATGTTATGCGACAGCAAGAGGCTGGCAAACGCGTGCTGACTGAGGTTAGGCGGGAGAAAAACAATCTCCAAGACGCCAATATTAAGCTGAGCGTGGAACTAAAAGACGTTCGGGGCCAGCTTGCCGACTCCGAGAAGGAGAATAAGCGGCTACGGCGCGGCATTTTCAGTAAGTGCTTGAACGAATCCTTTTAAAGGAATTCGGCGAAGAAGCCGACTAACGGCGTTATGTCTGTAGGTATGCTAATGGGTCGTCCCGTGGAGGAAATGCCCGGGTCTGCGGGTGATCTTGTATCCGAGCTGTAACATCTGCACGAACAAGTTTGGCAGGTGATGCAAGGTGTTGCCCAGGCTTTGTGCCCATCTGTCTCCCTGCCAGAAGGCGTTGTAGAGCTTACGGAGAAGCTCAAGGGAGCACGGCGGCGCCTCCGATTATGGAAGATATTGGCCTGCCGACAGGGTGCCAGGGAGGCCTGGGCCATGGTGAAGACTCGGTATACCAAGGCAGACCCAAGTCACATGGCCGAGGTTGGACCTGTGGGGCCCGACGGAAAAGAGATCCCCGTTAACTTAGTTTATGGGCAAGTAGAATTAGCCGCAAAGTATTCCCAACAGGATTGTAAGCTAGACCGCCTGTTGGATGGTATAGAGGAGGAGTTTAGTCAATCTACATGACTATGTAATTAAAGTGACATGTATAATGCCTTCTAGCCGGATTGTAGATCATTTGTCGTTGCGGACCTTTTCGCTTCAACCTCCGGGCCCGATAGTCCGGAGTGAATCCGAATACCCGCTCAGTTATATAAGAACCGGGGTATGCGTGGAGACCAGGCATAGGAGTCATTAGTGCTTTATCAGACAAGTGCCCAACTAGTTATGTTATATTACATGGGTAGTAAGAAACATCTTCCAGGGAGAATAGTTCTGTTAAGGGTTCCTTTCCCTGGGTAAGCATGCCCTAAAGTGCATGTCCGGACTGCGATAAGAAGCGCAGAAAAAACATCTGGGGGCAGATATGGACAATAAATAAAAAACAGCTTTTGTTCACCGACCGAATATTCCCTTAAGAACGCTAGCTTTCGGCTTCACCCAGACTGAGGTAACATCCGGCTGACCCGGCGATAACAATCGCAGAGGTACTCCCCTTATGCCCTAGCCGAATTAACGGGAACGTAGGGCATAAATACAAGAGCCATGCAACCCAGCTTGGCCAAAACTTAAGTCATATCGATGCATATAATGGTGAAAAAAGGTACATGCGGAAGTATAACACATGTGTTGGGCGTGAGGCCCGGGTAAATAATTTAAGCTTCTGTGAAAGAAGCCCCCAGGTATGGAGGGTGCGGCTAGCGCATCTGTAATGTACAAGTGAGGCACAAGGTGACCCTTGAAGGCCTAGAGAAATAATAAGAGAAAGAAAGAAAGGGAAACAAGACAGATGATGTATATGCAGAAAATGGACAAAGGGAAGGGACTAACATAGAGTCCGGTGCTAGGCGTAGAATCTTCGGAGCCTGGCCACGTTCCATGGGTTCGGCTCGAGTCGACTAGTCGATGCATCCCGCAGTCGGTACGCTCCACCGGTCAGAACTTGGTCAATAATGAAGGGACCTTCCCATTTGGGCTCGAGCTTGTTCTTTTTCTTGTCCGACAGGCGTAGAACTAGTTCGCCAACATTATAAGTTTTGGCTCGTACTTCTCTGCTTTGGTATCTGTGAGCCTGTTGCTGATAAAATGCGGAACGGGCTTTGGCTACGTCGCGCTCCTCCTCCAAGGTGTCCAGACTGTCCTGCCGATCGAGCTCAGCTTCTCTTTCTTCGTACATGCGCACTCGAGGTGAATCATGAATTATGTCACAGGGCAAGACTGCCTCTGCGCCGTACACCATAAAAACGGTGTATATCCGGTACTACGATTCGGCGTGGTCCGCAGCCCCCAGAGTACGGAGTCGAGCTCCTCTACCTAGTGCGTGTCAGACTCCGTTAAGGAACACACTAATCTGGGTTTAATGCCGCTCATTATAAGACCGTTTGCTCACTCGACTTGACCATTGGTTTATGGGTGATAGAATGAAGCATAATCGAGCTTGATGCCCATTTTGCTGCACCATAGTTTTACCTCGTCGGCCGTGAAGTTCGTGTCGTTATCAGTGATGATGTTGTGGGGGACGCCGTAACGGTGTACAACCCCGGATATGAAATCTATCACCGGTCCGGATTCGGCTGTTTTAACTGGTTTGGCCTCTATCCATTTGGTGAATTTATCCACCATGAGCAATAAGTATTTTTTCTTGTGGGTTCCCCCTTTAAGGGGTCCAACCATGTCAAGCCCCCAGACCGCAAAGGGCCATGTAATGGGGATTGTTTGGAGGGCGGTGGGTGGCATGTGACTTTGATTTGCAAAGAGCTGGCAACCGACGCAAAGTTGGACCAAGTCATATGCATCTGCCCGGGCCGTTGGCCAATAGAATCCTGTACGGAAGGCCTTGCTTACAAGAGCCCGGGCTGCGGCGTGATGACCGCCGAGTCCGGCGTGAATTTCTGCCAAAAGATTCCGCCCTTCCTCTTCGGAGATGCACCTTTGAAGGACTCCGGTAGTGCTTTTCTTGTACAATTCTCCCTCATGGACCCTGTAGGCCTTGGATCGCCGCACTATGCAGCGTGCCTCATTTTGGTCCTCCGAAAGTTCCTGTCTAGTTAGGTAGGCCAGAAATGGTTCTGTCCATGGGGCAATAATGGCCATTATTTCATGGGCTGAAGGTGTTATTTTCGTGGCGGAGCCTCCGATTGTGTCAAAGAGTTCGGTATCGGGTATTTTGGACGGGTCCGGATTGTTGTTACCGGTGTCCCCTTCCGATGCTACGGATGGCTTGAAGATCCTTTCCAGAAATATGTTGGGGGGAACGCGTCGCGTTTTGCGCCGATGCGGGCGAGTATATCCGCCACCTGATTGTTTTCCCGAGCCACATGGTGAAATTCGAGTCCCTCGAACCGAGCTGACATTTTTAGGACGGCATGTCGATAGGCCGCCATTTTCGGATCCTTGGCGTCGAAATCTTTGTTTATTTGGGATATTGCGAGGTTTGAATCCCCATGCACCTCCAGGCGTTGAATTCCCATGGAGACTGCCATCCAAAGACCATGCAATAGATCTTCGTATTCGGCTGCATTGTTGGAATCTGTATACAATATTTGCAGTATGTACCAAACGGTATCTCCGGTTGGGGACATCAGGATGACGCTAGCCCCTAGACTGGCCAGCATTTTAGAACCATCGAAGTGCATGATCCAATTGGAGTATGCGCCGTACTCTTTAGGGAGTTCGGCCTCCGTCCATTCAGCGATGAAGTCGGCCAGTACTTGCGATTTAATGGCTCGGCGAGGTTTGTATGTTATGTCGAATGGGAGGAGCTCAATGGCCCATTTGGCAATCCGACCCGTAGCATCGCGGTTGTTGATAATATCATTAAGTGGCACTTCCGAGGCTACTATAATCGAACACTCTTGAAAGTAGTGTCGCAGTTTCTGCGATGCCATGAATACCGCATATGCTATTTTTTGGTAATGCGGGTACCGTGATTTGCATGGAGTGAGGATAGTGGATACATAGTATACCGGCTTTTGAAGAGGGAATTTGTGTCCGTCCGCTTCCCATTCGACAACGAGCACCGCGCTTACAACTTGATGAGTTGCCGCAATGTACAACATCATTGGTTCGCCAATGTTTGGTGCGACCAGGATCGGGTTGGTTGCCAGAATGGCCTTTATTTCTTCCAATCCGTCTGTTGCCGCGTCCGTCCATTCGAAGTGTTCGGTGCGCCGAAGGAGGCGATAAAGGGGTAAAGCCTTTTCTCCCATGCGGGAGATAAAGTGGCTTAGAGCCGCCACGCATCCAGTTAGCTTCTGGATTTGTTTGAGGTCTGTTGGGGTAGCCAACTGTGACAACGCTCGGATTTTGGCCGGATTAGCTTCGATACCTCTACTGGAGATAATAAATCCCAGGAGCTTTCCGGCTAGTACGCCGAAAACTCATTTTTCTGGATTGAGCTTGATGTCATATTTTCGGAGGTTGTCGTATGTGAGCCTCAAGTCGTCTATCAAAGAGTCGACGTGTTTGGTTTTGATGACCACATCGTCTACGTATGCCTCTACTATTTTGCCAATTTGTTTCTCCATGCATGTCTGAATCATGCGCTGATATGTTGCGCTGGCATTTTTGAGCCCAAAAGGCATTGTGTTGAAACAGAAGGGACCGTATGGTGTGATGAATGCCGTTGCGTCTTGGTCGGACTCCGCCATCTTGATTTGGTGGTAACCAGAGTATGCGTCCAGGAAACACAATGACTCATGTCCTGCGGTAGCGTCAATGATTTGATCGATGCGTGGGAGGGGGAAGGGATCCTTTGGGCAAGCTTTATTGAGGTCTTTGAAATCGACGCAAAGGCGCCAGGATTTGTCCTTCTTTGGTACCATCCCCAGGTTTGCTATCCAGTCTGGATGTTTTATTTCTCTGATGAATCCGGCCTCCAATAACTTGGCTAGTTCTTCTCCCATGGCATGTCTCTTAGGTTCGGAGAAACGCCGAAGAGCTTGCTTGACTGGCTTGAATCCCTTTAGGATATTGAGGCTATGCTCGGCCAGCCTGCGTGGGATTCCTGGCATGTTTGAAGGATGCCAGGCGAATATGTCCCAATTCTCGCGCAGGAACTCTCGTAGTGCGGCGTCCACAGCGGGGTTTAACTGTGCCCCGATGGAGGCTGTTTTGGTAGGGTCCATTGGGTGGACTTGGAATTTGACTATTTCATCCGCTGGTTTAAAAGAGGAGGACTTGGATCTCTTGTCGAGTATCACATCGTCCCTGTCCACTGTGGAGCGTAGCGTGGTTAACTCCTCGGCCGAGAAGGCTTTGGATAATGCCTCGAGGGCCAATGCCGCTGTTTTGTTTTCGGCACGGAGTGATGTGTCCGGATCACTGGCAAGAGTGATGATTCCGTTGGCTCCGGGCATTTTAAGCTTCATGTACCCATAATGGGGTACGGCTTGGAAGATTATGAACGCCTCTCGTCCAAAAAGAGCGTGATAGCCACTGCTGAACGGGGCCACTTGGAATGTAATTTCTTCGGACGTGTAATTGTCCGGCGTGCCGAATACCACATCTAGTGTGATTTTCCCAGCACAGCGTGCTTCCCGACTAGGGATAATTCCTCTAAAGCTTGTGCTACTTTGCTCAATGCGGTTCCAGTCTATTTCCATCTTTTGAAGGGTCTCCTCATAGATGAGGTTAGTCCACTGCCGTCGTCCATGAGAACTTTGGTGAGTCGAAAGCCGTCCACGATTGGACTGAGGGCCAGTGCAGCTGGTGCTCGGGCTGTTCGGAATTTGGGTTCATCACTGGCATTGAAGGTAATATCCATGTCACTCCATGGATTTGTTGCTGCTACATGGCTGATTTCGGCCATGCTGCAGAGTGTTCGCTTGCGCCTGTTATTTGATGCAAAGGTCTCGAACACTGTCAACACCGTATTGTTATCCACTGGATGGTGCTCTGTGGTATGTGGGATAAGAAGATCCTCACCACTTTTGGCCACCTGCCGGAGTACCCAACATGCTCTAAGGCTGTGCGTTGGTATCATATCTGCTGTGCTATGAATTTTGCAGAGTCCGTTGAGCCATCCCTCCAGTACGGTTCCTTGCCCCGTAGAGGGTTTTTGCTTTTTGGTAGTTAACCCGGGTGTATTGTGATAATGCACCCTTTTATTTCGGACTGGGTTTGTGTTCAGGGCCGGATTATCCCAAAAGTTTGTTTTGGTTTTCCAGGCACTTTCCATCGCACAGTACTTTCGTACTATGGATGCCAAGTCAGCAAAGCGTGTTATCTCATGGCGATTTATGGCGTTAAGGATTCCCTTGTCCGTGCAATTATTGTGGAAAAATTAGATTGCGTCTTCCTCGCGACAGTCCTTAACCTTGTTCATCGCAAGGAGGAATCTGGCCCAGTAATGATGTACTGTTTCCTGGGGCTCTTGCCTGATATTGGAAAGGTCGCTTGTGTTTGGGTGGGTGGGTGGAATTGAATCCAAACCCCTACCCGATCTGGGATCCAGGGGCCGAGGAGTTTCCAATTTTGGAAGTTCCGGTTCCGGGATGTTACCCGCTAATCCTGGTCTGCTGCCTGACTCTAAGTTTAGGGATTGGATGTTGTCCTCCCACGAACGGGCGTCCGGCTCGGAGAGCTCAGGAATCCGGACATATTTGGTCCTTGGGATAGAGGGAAGGTCACCGCATTGTTCCTCCACCACTGCAATATGATGGGTGACCGGTGGAGAATTAATCTCCCTTTGATCGAGTTTAAGCCCAATCCGATCATAGTCCGTAGCGACTCCCAAGGCGGCGTTGCGATCCAAGAGCTCGTTTAAGGAGGAGAGCTCCATTGGATCCATCTGTTCGACGAGTGCCGATTTGACATGGAGGCTGTTTTCCATGACCCGAGAATTCATCGTCGGCACGGCGGCCGAACAGGTGGTCATAATGAACCCGCCTAGCCGGAGAGTTTGGCCGACAGCCAAAGCTCCCCCAACAGTAGTACCATCTTTAAAGACGAGACGAGAAATCCTTCCTTCTGGCGACGGCATAGAGGAACTCTCAACGAAAGCACCAATGTCGGTGTCAAAACCGGCGGATCTCGGGTAGGGGGTCCTGAACTATGCGTCTAAGGCGGATGGTAACCGGAGGCAGGGGACACAATGTTTTACCCAGGTTTGGGCCCTCTTGATGGAGGTAAAACCCTACGTCATGCTTGATTAATATTGATGATATGGGTATTACAAGAGTAGATCTACCATGAGATCAGAGAGGCTAAACCCTAGAAGCTAGCCTATGGTATGATTGTATGTTGTCCTACGGACTAAAACCCTCCGGTTTATATAGACACCGAAGGGGGCTAGGGTTACACAAGGTCGGTTACAAAGGAGGAGATATACATATCCGTATTGCCTAGCTTGCCTTCCACGCCAAGTAGAGTCCCATCTGGACATGAGACGAAGTCTTCAATCTTGTATCTTCATAGTCCAACAGTCCGGCCAAAGGATATAATCCGGCTGTCCGGATACCCCCTAATCCAGGACTCCCTCAGAGGGCTTATACATCAACACCATAGCCTCTCCGATGATGTTTGAGTAGTTTACCATAGACCTTCAGGTCCATACTTATTAGCTAGATGGCTTCTTCTCTCTCTTTGGATCTCAATACAAACTTCACCTCGGTTCTCTTGGAGATCTATTGGATGTAATTCTTTTGCGCTGTGTTTGTCGAGATCCGATGAATTGTGGGTTTATGATCAAGATTATCTATGAACAATATTTTATTCTTCTATGAATTCTTTTATGCATTATTTAATATCTTTCCAAGTCTCTTCGAATTATCAGTTTGGTTTGGTCTACTAGATTGATCTTTCTTGCAATGGGAGAAGTGCTTAGCTTTAGGTTCAATCTTGCGGTGTCCTTTCCCAGTGACAGCAGGGGTAGCAAGGCATGTACAGTATTGTTGCCATCGAGGATAAAAAGATGGGGTTTATATCATATTCCTTGAGTTTATCGCTCTACATCATGTCATCTTGCCTAATGTGTTACTCTGTTCTTTTGAACTTAATACTCTAGATGCATGTTGGATAGCGGTCGATGTGTGGAGTAATAGTAGTAGATGCAGAATCGTTTCGGTCTACTTGTCGCGGACGTGATGCCTATATACATGATCATGCCTAGATATTCTCATAACTATTCGCTTTTCTATCAATTGCTGGACAGTAATTTGTCCACCCACCGTAGAATTTGCTATCTTGAGAGAAGCCACTAGTAAAACCTATGGCCCCAGGGTCTATCTTCTATCATATTATTTTCCTATCTACTTGCTATTTCTATCGTTGTTTATTTTGCAATCTATACAATAAAAATACCAAAAAATTTATATTATTATCTCTATTAGATCTCAATTTCGTAAGTGACCCTGAAGGGATTGACAACCCCTTTATCGCGTTGGTTGTGAGGTTCTTGTTTGTTTGTGCAGGTACTAGGGACTTGCGTGTTACCTCCTACTAGATTGATACCTTGGTTCTCAAAAACTGAGGGAAATACTTACGCTACTTTGATGCATCACCCTTTCCTCTTCAAGGGAAAACCAACGCATGCTCAAGAGGTAGCAAGAAGGATTTATGGCGCCGTTGTCGGGGAGGTTGCACCAAGTCAAGTCAAGATTTGATCTCCCGTCAACAAGCCATTTCTGGCGCCGTTGCCGGGGAGATCTATGCACAAGTCAAGACAAACCAAGTACCCATCACAAACTCTTATCCCTCGCATTACATTATTTTCCATTTGCCTCTCATTTGCCTCTCCCCCACTTCACCCTTGCCGTTTTATTCGCCCTCTTTTCCGTTCGCCCCTTTTCCGTTCGCCCCTTTTGCTTGCTTGTTGTGTGCTTGTGTGTCACGATGTCTCTTCCAAAAAGTATTGATCTTAACCATAGAAGGTTGGAAGAAATTGAAAACAACGTTAGAAGTTTTATGTCCTTGCAATTTGAGCATAATAATTTCTTCAGAAATGAGCTTAAAGAGCAAAAAGGTTTTGTGGAGTACATGAATAAAGAGCTTGGTGATATGTCTAAGGAATTTTATGGTTTGAAATCTCAGTTTGCTCATCTTGAAAACTTAATAGCCAAATTTTGGATAAGCAGGCCAACTTAGTTAATAAGATGGCCGCAAACTGGAAGAGTTACATGATAATAAGGATAAAGATCTAAAAGTGATTGATGTGTCTCCTATTAAATCTTTGTTTTGCAATATGAATCTTGATAATGATGGGACTGGAGATGAGTCAACTTTAGCTAAAAGGCGTCCGAATGATTCGGAGTTTTTAGATCTTGATGCAAAAATTGGCAAAAATGGGATTGAAGGGGTCAAGAATTTACATGGCAATGAACCCACTATTTAGGATTTCAAGGAATTTAATTATGATAATTGCTTTTTTATAGACTGTATTTCCTTGTTGCAATCCGTTCTAAATTCTCCTCATGCTTATGATCAAAATAAAGCTTTTACCAAACATATCGTTGATGCCTTAATGCAATCCTATGAAGAAAAGCTTGAATTAGAAGTTTCTATCCCTAGAAAACTTTATGATGAGTGGGAACCTACTATTAAAAAATAAAATTAGAGATCATGAATGCTATGCTTTATGTGATTTGGGTGCTAGTATTTCCACGATTCCAAAACCTTTGTGTGATGTGTTAGGTTTCCATGAATTTGATGATTGTTCTTTAAATTTGCATCTTGCGGATTCAACTATTAAGAAACCTATGGGAAGGATTAATGATGTTATTATTGTTGCAAATAGGAATTATGTGCCCATAGATTTCATTGTTCTTGATATAGATTAGAATCCTACGTGTCCTATTATTCTTGGTAGACCTTTCCTTAAAACGATTGGTGCAATTATTGATATGAAAGAAGGAAATATTAGAATCCAATTTCTGTTAAAGAAAGGCATGGGACAATTTCCTAGGAAGAAAACTAAATTACCTTATAAATCTATTATGAGAGCCACTTATGGATTGCATACCAAAGATGACAATACCTAGATCTATTCTTGTTTTTATGCTTAGCTAGGGGCGTTGAACGATAGCGCTTGTTGGGAGGCAACCAAATTTTATTTTTGTTTCTTGCTTTTTGTTACTTTTTAGTAATAAATAATTCATCTAGCTTCTGTTTAGATGTGGTTTTATGTTTTTAATTAGTGTTTGTGCCAGGTAGAACCTTTGGGAAGACTTGGGGGAAGTCTTTGCGATCTTCCTGTAAAAACAGAAACTTTAGCGCTCACGGGATTTGCTGCCATTTTTTACTGGAGAGTGAGATTACGTTGATTCTTTTTGAAGATGATTAATAGACAAATTCCTCACGTACACCAATTTATTTCCGAATTTTTGGGGTTACAGAAGTATTCAAAACCTATAGATTACTACAGACTGTTCTGTTTTTGACAGATTCTGTTTTTCGTGTGTTGTTTGCTTATTTTGACGAATCTATGGCTACTATCGGGGAGGGGGGTATGAACCATAGAGAATTTGAAATACAGTAGGTTTAACACCAATATAAATAAAGAATGAGTTCATTACAGTACCTTGAAGTGGTGGTTTCTTTTTCTTATACTAACGGAGCTCATGAGATTTTCTGTTGAGTTTTCTGTTGTGAAGTTTTCAAGTTTTGGGTAAAGATTTGATGGATTTTGGGATAAGGACTAGCAAGAGCCTAAGATTGGGGCTTCCCAAGGAAACCTAAGGTAAAATTCAAGCACAACCAAAAGCCTAAGCTTGGGGATGCCCCAGAAGGCATCCCCTCTTTCATCTTCGTCCATCGGTAACTTTACTTGAGGCTATATTTTTATTCACCACATGATAGGTGTTTTGCTTGGAGCGTCTTGTTGATTTGAGTCTTTGATTTTTAATTTACCACAATCATCCTTGTTGTACAAACCTTTTGGAGAGACACACGTGAATCATAATTTATTAGAATACTCTATGTGCTTCACTTATATCTTTTGAGCTAGATAATTTTGCTCTAGTACTTCACTTATATCTTTAAGAGCATGGTGGTGGTTTTATTTTATAGAAATTATTGATCTCTCATGCTTCACTTATATTATTTTGAGAGTCTTTTGGAACAACATGGTAATTTGCTTTGGCTATAAAATTAGTCCTAATATGATAGGCATCCAAGATGGGTATAATAAAAACTTTCATAAAAAAGTGCATTGAATACTATGAGAAGTTTGATACTTAATGATTGTTTTGAGATATGAAGATGGTGATATTAGATTCAATGCTAGTTGAGTAGTTGTGAATGTGATAAATACTTGTTCTGAAGTTTGTGATTCCCATAGCATGCATGTATGGTGAACCGTTATGTGATGAAGTCGGAGCATGATTTATTTATTGATTGTCTTCCTTATGAGTGGCGGTCGGGGATGAGCGATGGTCTTTTCCTACCAATCTATCCCCCTAGGAGCATGCGCGTAGTACTTTATTTCGATAACTAATAAATTTTTGCAATAAGTATGTGAGTATTTTATGACTAATGTTGAGTCCATGGATTTTACGCACTCTCACACTTCCACCATTGCTAGCCTCTCTAGTACTGCGCAACTTTCGCCGGTACCATACACCCACCATCTACCTATTATGGCATTTCCATAGCCATTCCGAGATATATTGCCATGCAACTTACCACCGTTCCATTTATTATGACACGCTCCATCATTGTCATATTGCTTTGCATGATCATGTAGTTGACATCGTATTTGTGGCAAAGCCACCTTTATAATTCTTTCATACATGTCAGTCTTGATTCATTGCACATCCCGATACACCACCGGAGGCATTCACATAGAGTCATATTTTGTTCTAGTATTGAGTTGTAAGTAAATAAAAGTGTGATGATCATCATTATTAGAGCATTGTCCCAAGTGAGGAAAGGATGAAGGAGACTATGATTCCCCCACAAGTCGGGATGAGACTCCGGACGAAAAGAACAAAAGAGAAAAAAAGAGGCCATAAAAAAGAGGAAAAGGCCCAAATAAAAAAATGAGAGAAAAAGAGAGAGGGGACAATGTTACTATCCTTTTATCACACTTGTGCTTCAAAGTAGCACCATGATCTTCATGATAGAGAGTCTCCTATGTTGTCACTTTCATATACTAGTGGGAATTTTACATTATAGAACTTGGCTTGTATATTCCAATGATGGGCTTCCTCAAAATGCCCTAGGTCTTCGTGAGCAAGCGAGTTGGATGCACACCCACTTAGTTTCTTTTATTGAGCTTTCATACATTTATAGCTCTAGTGCATCCGTTGCATGACAATCCCTACTCACTCACATTGATACCTATTGATGGGCATCTCCATAGCCCATTGATACGCCTAGTTGATGTGAGACTATCTTCTTTTTTTGTCTTCTCCACAACCACCATTCTATTCCACATATAGTGCCATGTCCATGGCTCACGCTCATGTATTGCGTGAAGATTGAAAAAGTTTGAGAACATCAAAAGTATGAAACAATTGCTTGGCTTGTCATCTGGGTTGTGCATGATTAAATACTTTGTGTGATGAAGATAGAGCATAGCCAGACTATATGCTTTTATAGGGATAACTTTCTTTGGGCATGTTATTTTGAGAGGACATGATTGCTTTGTTAGTATGCTTGAAGTATTATTATTTTTATGTCAATATTAAACTTTTGTATTGAATCTTTTGGATCTGAACATTCATGCCACAATATTAAACTTTCTTTGGCCATGTTATTTTGAGAGGACATGATTGCTTTGTTAGTATGCTTGAAGTATTATTATTTTTATGTCAATATTAAACTTTTGTATTGAATCTTTCAGATCTGAACATTCATGCCACAATAAAGAAAATTACATTGAGAATTATGCTAGGTAGCATTCCACATCAAAAATTCTGTTTTTATCATTTACCTACTCGAGGACGGGCAGGAATTAAGCTTGGGGATGCTTGATACGTCTCCAACGTATCAATAATTTTTTATTGTTCCATGCTATTATATTATCTGTTTTGGATGTTTAATGGGCTTTAACATACCTTTTTATATTATTTTCAGGACTAACCTACTAACCAAAAGCCCAGTGCAAATTGCTGTTTTTTTGCCTATTTCAGTGTTTCACAGAAAAGGAATATCAAACGGAATCCAAACAGAATTTAACCTTCGGGAGAGTTATTTTTGGAACAAACGCAATCCAGGAGACTTGGAGTGGACGTCAAGGAAGAAATGAGGCGGCCACGACGTATGAGGGCGCGCCCAGGGGGGTAGGCGCGCCCCCCACTGTGATGCCCCGAGTCCAATGCGCCAGGTGTCTTCCAGTTTTTCGCTGTTGTTGTCTTGTCATTTGCTTGCATGTCGCATCTTACCATGTCATCATGTGCATTGCATCATCATGTTTTCAAAACTTGCATCCGTCCGGTTTCCCCCAGTTCCGTCCGTTGTCCGTTCTAAGCCCAGACACACTTGCACGCGCCCGCGACATGTCCGAAATAGTATTTTCTAATTGGCCGGAAAATGTTCTCAGAATGGGTTGAAAGTTGGCATGCAGTGTTGTTATGTTGTTAGTAGGTCGCGTGCCAAGTTTCATCGCATTCGGAGTTCGTTTGATGCCCCAACGGATACATATAGCGGCATTATAGCCGGTCTATCATCGGACGGTTCCGGTCTCCGAAAACAGTCGCCGGGCCTCTCTCTCTTCTCTTCTCTCAGCTCGAGACCGTCTACACAGTACACTCACTGCCAGGCACAACCTAACCTCTCTTGTCAGCTCGCGGCCCTCCTCGCGCGCGCGTCCGAAAGCTGTCCCGGACCCGACCCGTGCAGTCGTCACCGTTGGATTCGAATCATCCCCAAACATCTACAAAACATCACCGTTTTCTTATTTGGCCTCCTCTAACCTTTTATTCTCGATCGTCCAATTACGATCGGGGGGATCCATTAGCCCCTAACCTAATCCACCAGCGTATATAAGGAGGCAACCCTAGTTTTTAGGCCACTTGTCCCATCCATCCTCCTACCCGCCGCCACCTACCTGCCTTCTCCTTCCTCAGGATCTCACCCCGATCCAATCCACCAACCAGTGCTCCCCCATGTCCCTCCTCGATCCTCATCACTCGCAGCCTCCAACACCCATCGCCCGAGCCAGCCGAGGGCCTCGTCCCCGAGCCGAGCTCCATGGAAGAGGTGCAGCGCTCCACCCCTCTCTGCCTTGCATTCGAGCACCTGCCGCATCGAGCGCCCTTAGCTCCATTCCCGTGTGCGCCTCCACTCGATCCCGTCGCCCTCTGCCCCAACACGCCTCCGTTCAGCTGCTGCCGACGAGCAGATGAGTCACCGCCCGTCTCCTCTTTCTCCCCCCCTATTTTCCTCTCTTTCCTCCTCTAACCTCTCTCCCTCGTTTGATTTCTTCTCTGCCAGGAAATGAACGGGGCTCGCCCCTGATGCCGTGGCCGCCGGCGACCGAAGCCGCCGTGTGTCCTCTCCTTCCCGTCCTTGCCGTCCCCGTCGCCTAACCCCACTCCCGCACATGGCACCCTCGCGCCCGAGCTTTGCATCAGCCTCGTGTCACCGGAGTCCAGCCAACGCCGGCCTCCGCGTCGAGCTCCACCACCAGAGATTTGTGCCCTGCCTTCCATTCCCGCACCACGATGCCCCTCCTCCGGCTCGACCCCATTCACCGAGCTCCCTGTCGCGCCGGAGTCCCGCCGCTTCCCTTCCTTGCAACGCCGCCAGGCCTCGTCGCCGGAGTCCCGTGCGTCGTCGTGCCAGTTGACCGGGTCCGCTGCTGCGCCTTCCTTTCGAGGGCGATGAGCGTCGCGACCTAGAGCCTGCGTCCCTCCCTCGCGTTGACTGCGGCCTCGATCCGAGCCAGCATGGACGAGCGCCAGGACTCAACTCCCCCTGCCTCCCCACGGGCCTCCTCCTTGTTCGGCCCAGCCAGATCTGGCCGTTGGGTGAGCAGTCTCCCGGCCTTTTCCACTATTGGGCCAGCCAACCAGTTTCGGCCCGTATTGTTTTTTTTCAAATCTGCGATTTTAGCAATTTTCCAGAGAAACCAGTTTTACAGTTTAGCCCTCAAACATCATGCATATCATAACTTAATAATCATGCATCGGTTTAAAATGAATTATATATGTAACTTGACTAGAATTTCGTCTAGTTTCATAATATCCAACTTTCATGCATGTTTGAGATGTTTAACTTGCTGTTTGCATTAATTTGCTAATATGCCATGTTAAAATGATTTAATTCATAACTAAACAACCGTAGCTCGGTTTTAAATAAACTTTATATGTAAATGGGGTGGAAAATTGCCTAGTTTAACATGGTGGCTTTACTTTACATGTTTAATAACTCTAAAATTATGTTTAGGGCAGAACAGTAGCTAATTCATAATATGGCCATGAGGATTTTCTGGATTTGTTGTTTGTTATATCCGGCCTCATTTAAACTTATCTAGATAGGTAGTTTTCATATGCTTCACCTCTTCCCTTGTTTAACAACATTTAATATTGTTGGGTACATAAACGAGATCAAACTAAATAACTTGAATGTGGTGTTACGACAATATGCAACTCGTTGCATATTGAGCTCCACTTAATTTGTAGTATTGGTTGTGCAATTCGCATTGCCATGCCTCATTAAACCAGACATGCATCATACTTGGTTGCGCATCATGCCATGCTTATGTGATGGTTGTTTACTATGTTTCTTGCTTCTTTCTGGGTTGCTTCTCCCGTTAGCTTCGGTTTCGTTCCGGAGTTGTGAGGATCTGTTCGACTACGTCCGTTTGTCTTCTTCATGGACTCGTTCTTCTTCCTTGTGGGATCTCAGGCAAGATGACCATACCCTCGAAATCACTTATATCTTTGCTTGCTAGTTGTTCGCTCTATTGCTATGCCGCGATACCTACCACTTGATATATCATGCCTCCCATATTGCCATGTCAAGCCTCTAACCCACCTTCCTAGCAAACCGTTGTTTGGCTATGTTACCGCTTTTGCTCAGCCCCTCTTATAGCGATGTTAGTTGCAGGTGAAGTTGAAGTTTGTTCCATGTTGGAACATGGATATGTTGGGATATCACAATATCTCTTATTTAATTAATGCATATATATATACTTGGTAAAGGGTGGAAGGCTCGGCCTTATGCCTGGTGTTTTGTTCCACTCTTGCCGCCCTAGTTTCCATCATACCGGTGTTATGTTCATTGGTTTTGCGTTCCTTTCGCGGTTGGGTGTTGTGGGAACCCCTTGACCGTTCGCTTTGAATAAAACCCCTCCAGCATGGCCCAACCTTGGTTTTACGTTTGCCTCACCACCACCTACCCTTACCTCGGGTCGGCCAACCGAAGGGTCATCTTTATTTTAACCCCCCAGGCCAGTGCTTGTCTAAGTGTTGGTCCGAACCGGGCAGCCCGCGGGGCCACCTCGAGGCAACTCGAGGGATAGTTTTACTCGTAGCTTGACCTATCCGGTGTTGCCCTGAGAACGAGATATGTGCAGCTCCTATCGGGATGTCGGTGCATCGGGCGGTCTTGCTGGTCTTGTTTTACCATTGTCGAAATGTCTTGCAACCGGGATTCCGAGTCTGATCGGGTCTTCCTGGGAGAAGGAATATCCTTCGTTGACCGTGAGAGCTTGTGATGGGCTAAGTTGGGACACCCATGCAGGGTTTTGAACTTTCGAAAGTCGTGCCCGCGGTTATGAGCAGATGGGAATTTGTTAATGTCCGGTTGTAGAAAACTTGACACGTAACTTAAATTAAAATGCATCAACCGCGTCTGTAGCCGTGATGGTCTCTTCTCGGTGGAGTCCGGGAAGTGAACACGGTTCTTGTGTTATGCTTGAACATAAGTAGCTTCAGGAACACTTCTTGATCACAATTAGTTTCTCGACCGTGCTTTGCTTCTCTTCTCGCTCTCTTTTGCGTATGTTAGCCACCATATATCCCAGTGCTTGTTGCAGCTCCACCTCACTACCCTTTCCTACCCATAAGCTTAAATAGTCTTGATCTCGCGGGTGTGAGATTGCTGAGTCCTCGTGGCTCATAGATACTTCCAAACAGTTGCAGGTGCCAATGATGCCAGTGTAGGTGACGCAATCGAGCTCAAGTGGGAGCTCGATGAAGATCTTGTTCGTTGTGTTGTTTTCGTTTCTGGTTGATCAGTAGTGGAGCCCAGTTGGGACGATCGGGATCTAGCATTGGGGTTGTCTTCTTCTATTTTGGTTCCGTAGTTGGACCTTGATTGTATTCTGGATGATGTATGTATAACTTGTATTTGTGTGAAGTGGCGATTGTAAGCCAACTCTTTATCCCTTTCTATTCAGTACATGGGATTGTGTGAAGATTTCTCCTCTCGTGACAAACCTACCATGCGGCTATGCCTCTAAGTCGTGCCCCGACACGTGGGAGATATAGCCGCATCGTGGGTGTTACAAGTTGGTAATCAAAGCCTTCCCCGACTTAGGAGCCCCCTGCTTGATCGAATCGCTGACGTTGTTGAGTCAAGAACAAAATGTTTTGAGTCTTAGGATTATATATATTGGAGAGTAGGATTCTTTTTACTCCTTGGTACCTTCATCGCTCTGGTTTGGCCTCCTGACGTAGAGTTTTGACTCTTCTCTCCTCAAATTTCACGAAAAAATGAGGATCACGCGGGTATTTTGGGATCGTTCCGATAGTCTTGTAACGAGAAGATTGTTCTTGGTGCCTCCTGACATTTAGGGGTTGTGGCAGTGTCCCGGGGAGTTGAGCTCCGAGGTGTTGTCGTCACAATTTTATCGTTGCATTTCTGGAATACCTGAGTTCGCCGACATCGAAAATCTCTTTTATGCAGTTGTTGGTGAGATAACCTCGACGCCACCTAGTAGTGGGGCGGGAGTTCGGGAGTATTGCCATAACTCGTATAACGGATGCTTTTCGAAGGTTGAGGTAAATTATTTCCGAAGGTATCTTGGTTATGTGTTGAAGGATGGATACAGCAGGATGTCGGATTAGCTAGTTTTGGGTGAGATATTATGCTTCCCCTGTATCCCCAACACCTGATTGCATAACCAGAAAGTTTCAGGAGTTTATAAGTGGGAATTCAAGTAGATCCTGGGATATCTTTCCGACAGATGCATGATATGAGATTGGGGTTCGACGTCTAGTGGTCTGCATATCCACGGTTGGTTTTACAGTGTTCTCGTTGTGTCTTAAAGAGTCCTTGGCTATGATGACTCGGGGATGCTTCGTATGTCATGTGCACTGCCTTGTACATGATGGTGTTGTACGATCGAGCCCGTGTGGGCCCCACCATGAAAACTTCGGACGAAATCTCTATCATATGTTTGTTCCGGCTTATTCTGCAAGCCAATCCTTTGTTTTGTTTTGAGTTGTGGTATTCGAGTTGCTTCAAAGTCAAATGTTGATTCCATACCTTTCCTAAATAGTGTTCTCATATTTCTATGGGAATACTAATCCTTCATGATAATCGAGATTGTCATGTCAATCCTTTTCAACCGGTGTGTTTTCTCTTCAAGTGGATTCGATCATTTCAACATCAGTAAGATCACCTCTCGGTTTTCCCAACGTTGTTCGTTTCATCCATCCCAAGTTGCTTTTGTTTTTCCCACCCTCCCACCCTTTTTCTACAAGGAATCAGATTTCTTAATCAAGTATCCATCCTTTTGATCTGAAGTCTCTCCATTCTTTCCGTCAATGTTCTTATCCGGTGATTCTCAGTACGATACTAACGGAGCTTCAAGTTCATCATTCTTTGTTTCTTTTATCTTCTCCGGTGGATTCAAAACAAGCTTTCTATGTTGATCATATCATTTTCGTTGGTTAACATGCTTTCCATGTTGGAAGTTCTTATCGAAGACTCTCTTATTTATCAACTTCTCGCTATTCAATTGTTCCGGAGTGCTCAAGATATCTCGAAGATTCGTGTTTCCACTCTGCTTTCGTTCAAGCTCTTTCGAGGATGTTGTCTCATACAAGCTATTTAACTCAATCGGTGCAATCTCCTTCTCAAGTAATCATTCAACGGTGTTTCTTTTGAGTGGGGTCTAACCCACAGGTATTTTCCCAGGATCTTACCTGACTCTTCTTTTCTTTTCCCGGAGTTACTCTCAAATTCTTCTCCAAGTTTAACGTAAGAACAGATTATCATCAGTCAAATGTCTTTCTTCTAGATCTTTCAAATTCTTGTCATCGTTGGTTCATCATTTCTAGTCTTCATTGTTCCGGAGTGGCTCATCAATTGTCATGGTGGTTCTTAACATTTGAAGACCGAAGAAGAGTTTCTCTTAAATCTTGCTCCATTCTCTTCAAGATTCATGGTTCTAGCGTGCTGCCATCCTCTCATAATTGTTTTTGATTGTGAGAATTCTTTTCACCCTTCCGGAGAAATTCAAGAGTCTTTTCAGTTTGATTCTCCGGAGCCCATCATCTCAGAATTATTCATTCCAGCTTTCAGCTTCGTTCTCCAAATCTTCCGGCGCATCATTCAAATATTCTCTAATCAGCTCGGGATGTCTTTGTTCACTTGTATCTAAATTCTCTCAAGTATCTTCGTTCTCTAATTCTTCCCGGTGTTTCTTTATATTTTCTTCGTTCATTTTCAATCCTTACGGTGGTTCGTTCAAGATTTCTCTACCTTCGTTATCATATCAATCCATTCGTTCTTTCCAATCCTACCGGTGGATCGTTGAAGATTTTTCTCAAGTTTGCGCTATATCTATCTTAATCCTTTCTACGAGAATAAGTAGTATGCCAATCCGTTGCTTGTCATCAATCTTCTTCTTCTTCTTCTCCTCCTCCTCCTCCTTCTCGTCCTCCTCCTCCTCCTCCTCCTTCTCCTTCTCCTTCTCCTTCTTCTCCTCCTCCTCCTCCTCCTCCTCCTCCTCTTCTTCTTCCTATTCTAAAATAAAACTAAACTAAACTAAACTAAAACTAAAACTAATCTAAACATAAACCTAACAGTAAAAGTGAAAAAAAGAAAAAAAGAAAAAAAGGGTGAGGAGCTCACCGCAGGGGAGGTGGGCGGCCTGGTGGAGTACCTCCACCGCAAGGGAGGGGGAGGCGTCGCGGCCTGCCGGGGCGGCGGGATGGCCGCCGCGGGGGAGGGGCGGGGCGGAGGGGGCGCGATGGCGGCGGCGGTTGGGGTCGGGTCGGGGAGGGAGAGCGAGAGAGAGAAGAGAGAGAGGACCGGTGGGACGACGGTTAGATAGTCAATTCTTTGCCGTCTGTTGGCGGAGGGCAATGAGGTGGGGCTGGTGGGTCATTAGGTTTTAGGCCTCAACTGGACCCCACCCACCTCTTTGCCCTCTGCTAGCGGACGACAAAGATTCTTTGCCGTCCGCTGGCGGATGGCAAAGAAATAGCTGATGGTAACTAGTCTCTTTTCTGTCTGTTTTTTGTAAGCAGACGGCAAGATCCTTCTTTACCGTCCACTAGCACGGCAAAGAGCTGAATGATGGCAAATTCTTGGTTTCCAGTGGTGAAGGAGAACCAAGCAACAAAGCTTGGGGATGCCCTAGAAGGCATCCCCACTTTCTTCTAACAAACCATCGGTAATTTTATTTGGAGCTATATTTTTATTCATCACATATCGTGAGTTTTGCTTGGAGCGTCTTGTATTATATGAGTCTTTGCTTGTTTTTATTTTTAGTTTGTCACAATCATCCTTGTTGGACACACCTATTTGCGAGAGCTATAATGATGCCATGATTTGTTAGAATTGCTCTATGTGCTTCACTTAAAAATTTTGAGCTATGGAATTTCTCTTGTGCTTCACTTATATCTTTTTGAGCACGATGGTTAAAATTTTGAAGAAATATACTCTCATGATTCACTTAGATCAATTTGATAGTTAGTAGAATTTCAAAGAAATATCCTCTCATGCTTCACTTATATTATTTTGAGAGATTGAAAATTTTAAAGAAATCTTTATGCTCTTGTTCCTCACTTAAATTTGTTTGGGAGCTTGTTAAAGTAATGGTAGTATATGAAACTAGTCCCAAAGTGATAGATATTCAAGAGGGATAATAAAAACTATCATGAAGATCATTGGTACTAAAACTTGATTCCTTGCAATAGTTTTGCGATATGGAGATAGTAATATGTGAGTCATGTTGGTGAGTATTTATGCTTTAGTAAGAATGGTGTTAAGGTTTGTAATTCCCTATGAAAGCACGAAAGTCAATAGTTATGCAATAAAGTTACATCCTACTTATGGTGCGTTGTTCGGTGTTAGTTTTTTTAATGCTCGCTTATGATCGTTTTGTTTCTTGGCTGGTTGCTTCTCAATCTATTTGCTAGCCTTCCCATGTACTAAGCGAGAATACTGCTTGTGAATCCAAAATCCTTAAACTAAGTTGTGCCAAATGAGTCCACCATACCTACATATATGCGGTATTTCCATGCCATTCCAAGTAAATTTCTATGTGTCAACTCTAACTTTTAAAATGAATTTCCTTTTTGTGTGCCCGTAACATTCATGAAGCGGCAGGGGGTGGACAATATTTTTCCATGCTAGATGTGTTATTCTCAAGATGAGTGTTTATTCACTTGTTATTGCACGAGAGTGTGGCCGGTAATAGGGATGCCCAGTCCCGAATTGAAAAAGAAATTTACTTTATGTTGTCAATAATAAATTCCTTGGGAAGTGTTGGTATGGAAGGCACCCGTGGATACGTTGAGCCATGGATTGTGAAAGAATGGTGGAAAAAGGAACAAACTTTACTTTATGTTTAGGAACCTCCTATGATGTAACTAGCATGGAAAGTATTGGGAATTCTCGGTTGTTTTCGTTGATGGGAAAAGCATGCCTCTCAAAACAATTTTATCTCT
This sequence comes from Triticum urartu, assembly GCF_003073215.2. Classification (NCBI taxonomy): domain Eukaryota; kingdom Viridiplantae; phylum Streptophyta; class Magnoliopsida; order Poales; family Poaceae; genus Triticum; species Triticum urartu. The sequence goes on along the minus strand of NC_053028.1, from coordinate 500,009,207 downwards.
CAATTTAAGCTTTGAGCTCTGGCACCTGTACAAATCTCTGCTTCCCTCTGCGAAGGGACTATCTATTTACTTTTATGCAATTTTTATTTTTATTGAGTCTCCATCTTCTCTTATAAAGCACCAACTAGGGCGCACTATTTGAAGGAAATATGCCCTAGAGGCAATAATAAAGTTGTTATTTATATTTCCTTATATCATGATAAATGTTTATTATTCATGCTAGAATTATATTAACTAGAAACTTGATACATAGACAAAACACAGTGTCCCTAGCAAGCCTCTACTAGACTAGCTCGTTGATCAAAGATGGTTAAGTTTCCTGACCATAGAGATGAGTTGTCATTTGATGAACGGGATCGCATCATTAGGAGAATGATGTGATGGACAAGACCCATCCGTTAGCTTAGCATAATGATCGTTAAGTTTTATTGTTGTTGCTTTCCTCATGACTTATACATATTCCTTTGACCATGAGATTATGCAACTCCCGAATATCGGAAGAATACCTTGTGTGCTATCAAACATCACAACGTAACTGCGTGTTTATAAAGATGCTCTATAGGTATCTCCAAAGGTGTTTGTTGGGTTGGCATAGATCAAGACTAGGATTTGTCACTCTGAGTATCGGAGAGGTATCTTTGGGCCCTTTCGGTAATGCACATCATGATAAGCCCTGCAAGCAATGTGACTAATGAATTAGTTGTGGGATGATACATTACGGAACGGGTAAAGAGACTTGTCAGTAACGAGATTGAACTAGGTATGAAGACACCGACTATCGAATCTCGGGCAAGTAACATACCGATGACAAAGGGAATGACGTATGCTGTCATTACGGTTTGACCGATAAAGATCTTCGTAGAATATGTAGGAACCAATATGAGCATCCAGGTTTCGCTATTGGTTATTTACCGAAGTGGTGTCTCGGTCATGTCTAAATAGTTCTCGAACCCGTAAGGTCCGCACGCTTAACGTTTGATGATGATTTGTATTATATGAGTTATGTGATTTGGTGACTGAATGTTGTTCGGAGTCTCAGATGAGATCATGGACATGACGAGGAGTCTCGAAATGGTCGAGAGGTAAAGACTGACATATTGGATGATAGTATTCGGATACCATAAGTGTTCTGGAATGTATCGGGTACATATCGGGTTACTCGGGGGGGTACCGGAACCCCCCGGGGGAAGATATGGGCCATATGGGAAATAGGAGGGAGGCAAGCCAACCCACAAGGGGAGGCACACCCCCCAAGGGAGGAGTCTGAATTGGACTAGGGGAGGGGGCGCCGCCCCCTTTCCTTCTCCTCCTCTCTCTCCTTCCCCCTTTCCCCTTCCGGTAAAAGGAAAGGGTGGGCGAATCCTACTAGGATCCCAAGTAGGACTCCCCTACTTGGGGCGCGCCTAGGGCTGACCTCCTCCCCTCTCCCTCCTTTATATACGGGGGTGGGGCGCCTCTAACACACATCAATTGTTCCAAGCCGTGTGCGGCACCCCCTCCACAGTTTACGCCTCCAGTCGTATTCACGTAGTGCTTAGAAGAAGCCCTGCGCGGATCACTTCACCATCACCGTCACCATGCCGTCGTGCAGACAGAACTCTCCCTCGACACTTTGCTGGATCAAGAGTTCGAGGGACATCATCGAGCGGAACATGTGCAGAACTAGGAGGTGTCGTACGTTCGGTGCTTGATCGGTTGAATCGAGAAGACGGTCGACTACATCAACCACATTAAGCTAACGCTTCCGCTTTCGGTTTACGAGGGTACGTGGACACACTCTCCCCCTCTTGTTGCTATGCATCTTCTAGATAGATCTTGCATGAGCGTAGGAAATTTTTGAAATTGCATGATATGTTCCACAATGGTGGTATCAGAACTAGGTCTATGCATAGATGATATGCATGAGTAAAACACAAAGAGTTTTGGGCGGTGATCGTCATACTGCTTACCACCAATGTCTTATTTTGATTCAGCGGGTATTGTTGGATGAAGCGGTCCAAACCAACCTTACATGACCACATTCATGAGACCGGTTCCACCTTTTTCGCACACGAACACATCACTGTGTACCTACAACACCGAGGGTGATGCACCGCAGGTCACGTCGAAGGAGACCCGGCCGGAAGCGCGGTACGCGGGCAATCCGGCGGGTGCTTTTGTTGACCCGAAGCTCCACGCGCCCGGGAAGGACCCCGTCTGGTCGTGCGGCGGCTATGGGCTGCCCTAGGTTGACCTGATCGCCCCTAGGGCCTCAAGGTTTGCCGCCCTGCAACAAGAAGAACAGACGAAGAACGAGGTAGAAGAAGAACTAGGGTTAAGGAGAAAAGATAAAAGATAAAAAGTGGTAGATGATTTGATCGATTGTGTGTTGTTCAATCAGCCGTCACCCCTTAGGTATATAAGAGGCGGCTGGACTTCTCGTGCAAGGAAAAGGCTTGGATTCTCGTCCAAAACCCTAGTCAAATTCGGATTGGTTTTATCCGAACTTTCCAAAACCGTTCGGTTTAAACTAGCTGCACCTTGCGGGTCTTTTTTGTGTTGGTAAACGACCTCGGATGGAAACGAGTCCAAAAGCAATCTTGACCGTTTCGATGAGACGAACAACTTTCATATTGAATGTTTTTCGATTCGACGCCATCTTCTAGGACAAAACAGTCACGCAAAACATCTGTTCCCTCGCGCTACCCATCAAACCCTACCCATCACACATGCGTCTGGTAGGGCGCGCCACATCTCGCCTCATGACAGGGCTGCACTAAGATTTCTCTAATTTTTGCGTACGAACTCGGGTTTGGATGATTTTTATATCAAAACCGATCGCCTCGATGAGACGAAGACAATTCGTGTAGATCTCTTTTCCATACGAGGCAGTCTTGAGGGAGTAATCAGCCGAATAGTGTTCTGGATACAAAATCTCAGAACTTCGAACATAACTTCGGCCTTAGAGATGAGACCGGATGTCTATTGCCCAAATATCAAAGTTTCTCCTTTTGATGATACGGAACTTTCTCACTATGAGAACTTTTCAATTTGAGGTCTTCTTAATTATGCTTTTGACCATGCCAAAATCTGGTGTCAACACATGCCCCCCTGTTTTTCGGCAAAGCTTGTGTGCCAAAAAATAACTTGCGCATAGCTTGTTCTAAGGACGATGTCAACACTCCATCGGCCATTTTTCATGTTCTTAGGACAATAAAATATATCGTCCATTGCTTGTTTGAACCTCTTGATGCAAATTTGGGTGAAAACTTCTCAACTTCTATAACAATCCGGTGATAAGGTTCCATAGATGAAAACAATCCTCAGAACCATATTGTTCTCCCTTTCGCGAGGATTTTGCAGATAATCAAGAATGAACTTCCTCCAATCCTTACTTCGTCTGCATCAAAGTTTCATTAGTGGCCGAGGTGGTGAGCTCCAATTCGGCCTTACCTATGTTGGCAAGAATAAGCATCGCTATTGATATAAATGCAATACACCATGATTAACATAGTAGTCAGATGCTTGCTCTGCCAACTCTCTCCAATTGTCATGTCTAAATATATGAACAATTTTAATGCAACCCAAGGTAAATTTTGCATCTAGACATACCCCAAGATAAACTATAAGTGATTCGTCAAAACATTGATAACCCTTGGATATTTGTTGCACTACTAATAACGAATCACCGAAAGCCTCAATATGTATAGCACCTATAGCAAGTAAAAGAGTCAATCTGAATAACAATGCATGTTCGGCCTTGATTAATCGTGCATAAAATTATTCTAAACGGCATGAGGCTTCAAAAATAGTACCATAAAGAGATATATAAACAACACCAACACTTTGGCCATTGCTATGAATTGAACCATCAAAACATAATCTCCATAGTACTAGAGAGACAAGGCTAATATCAATATTATGCATGACATTAATCCGATGTTCAACAATAAAATCAGCTATGATTTAGCCTTTTATAGATCTCAAAGATGCATAAGCCAAATCATATCCAAACAAAGTATAAGCCTGTAGCGACCCGACCTCAGATGGTCAAGTCTCTGTGCTTCAGTGTCATCCCTGGATCGGTAATGCTGACACACACAGTACTCGAAGGATTTATAACAGAGTAGCAATCACACACTATTACATCGAATGTCTCCAAAGAGAACTTATTACAATAATATGGCTTAAGGCCATCTAATGCGATAACAGCGGAAGGCTTGGAAGATAAAGTGAGTCCATCAACTCCAACAGCATAGCTGAGCTGCACGGCAATGACCTAATGAACCTTACTCCTCATCTGAAAAGTCTGCAACATAATACGTTGCATCCCGAAAACGGGTCAGCACATGGAATATGCTGGCAATATAACACAGTAGAGCAGAAACAGAATAATGCTATCACTACATGCATATATGGCTGGTGGAAAGCTGTATGGTTGTAGTTTTTGCGAAAAACCAATTTTTCCCTACAACAAATGAATAGATTTTAATTTAACTATTGTGGTGGTTGAAACATCATTGAGAAGGTAACCCCAATTCAATCCCAATTAAAGTGAATTAACATCCCAACAGTTTTAATTAAGCATGGTGGGATACATGTGATAACCCAAGTACTAGATACTCATGAATTGTCCATAACCGGGGACACGGCTAACCATGATTAGATTGTACACTCTACAGAGGTTTGCGCACTTTTCCCCACAAGACTCGATCGCCTCCGTTGGATTTCTCGCACTACATGGTGTTTGAGAAACGGATGACCGAGACACAGTCTTTCAGAAACGTTAACTCTCTACTCCGGGTAGACCATACCAAACCTACAAAACCCACTACCTGCTGATCTACCTCTTCAAGAGCTTCACGTAACTTACTCAACTATGCTAGAGCCCATAATAGCTTGTGGCTGCACACAGAAGTTTCTAGCATGAATCATCTCAGTTCCCTTTGAGCCTGGGTGGCGGTCCATAGGAAGATCACACGGGTACCCCGGGATTTCCAAAAAAATAGACAACACTGGATTCCCCAAGTGCCTCAATCCACCCAGTTGTTTGATTAAGTTGCCACCTTAAGTTGAACCATTAATTAACAATCTCACATCTGGCATGAATTTCACTCAAACCGAAACCATGTCTACGAGCATAGCATAGCAATAAGCAATACGTAGAAGTAACTCCCAAGGGTTTGAATGTAACAGGGCAATAGGTTCTACCTCAGCAACTACTTCCCAACCCACAAGTTAATGACATCCTAATCATGCAATGTTTGAGGATTGGAACTAATGCATAAAAACTGGGTAATAATGGGATATGACCAAAGTGTTACTTGCCTTGCTGACGATCCGCGAATCCTAGAGACTCGTAGTAACACGCTTCGCACTCCGGGAATTCTATCGCAAGCAAACAATAACATACATAAGTAACAAGCAACGATGCACAAGCAAAACTCAAATAAGATAGGTTGACCAGAAAGTTCAAATTAAGAACTCCGGTTCACAAAAAGACTCAAAACAAACGGAGCAACGAAACTCAAACGGCGAAAGAAAGAAGCTTCGTTTACTAATCTGAAACTAGGTCAAATTTTACAGTAGCAAAACTTGTTTGAGTTGGTTAAACAGAAAGAGGGTTTCGAGACGAAACTCCAGGCGCTTGAATCGCCTGATTCCGTTAAACGAGCGAAAAGATAAACAGAAACTAAGATCGGATTAGAAATCACGATCAGAAAAATCGCGGAATAAATCCGATAAAAGAAAACTCACGAACAGACTAACGAATGAGCGTTCGTTAGCTGTAACTAACGGGCGAAAACCGTTCGTTAAAACGAACATCCGCTAACTGGAAGAACCAAGAAAAACCGGTGAATCCGAAAAAAACGGATCTAGGGTTTTTCAAAAAAAGAATGATTTTTATAAAAAAAAACCGGCGACGGGGCGCGGTGGCTACCTCCGGCGAGGCAGGGCAGCGGCTCGCGAGGGCGGCGGCGGCGAGCACGGGCGGCGGCGGCTGCGCGAGGCGGTGGCGGCTGCGGGCGGCAGGGTTGGCGGCGGCGGTGGTGGTGTTGGGGGCGGGGGTGGCGGCGTATATAAAGGGGCGGGGGCGGCGACTTGGAGGAGGGGGCAAGGCGCGGTGGAGGCGGAGTCCAACTCGGACTCCGGTCCGAGTGGCGGCGGCGCGCAGGAGGCGGCGGCTGCAGCGGCCTGGCGCGGCTGGGCCTTAGGCCCGGTCGGCGCGGAAGCCCCTTTTTTTTAAACTTCGCCGACCGAAATAAAATCCTAGAAAAAAATTAATAAAAACCTAAAAATGCCAAAACAATTTTTCACCATCTATAAATATTTAGAACAAGATGAACATTTTCTTGGCCCTAAAATGCAATTTTGAAAAACATGCACTTTTTCTAATGTAAATAAAATCCGAATAAAATCCAAAAAAATCAATTTAATGATTTTAATATTTTTCCTCCAATATTTCACTTATTTTGGAGAAGTCATATTATCTCCTCTCTTTAATTTTTAATGTGAAATATTTTTCGGAGAGAAATAATTAAAATCAAATCCTCTTTTCATTATTTGATAAAAGAATCAAATATGAAGACCGGGAAATCCCCAACTCTCTCTGAGGGTCCTTGAGCTGCTTAGGATTTCGAGGATTACGGAACGGAAAAGCAATAAAACATGATATGCATGGATGATCTATGTATAACATTCCAAATTGAAAATTTGGGCTGTTACAAAGCCCAGTAACCAACTTTGCAGCTATGAATTGGTCTATGCAGCATATATTCAATGACATCGGTCATGATGTCTCAACTCCATTCAATCGTAATATAGGCATACATATAAATTTCCATGAGCGCGTACCTTGTCTCGCTCTCCAATCGAACTAAGGACGATGTTAGAATACTACACCAGCCATGCATTGACATACTCTTAGAACGATAGATAAATATCAGCCATTACCATGTAAACTTCATTCAAAGCACATATAGCCGAAATAAACAAATGAAATGACAAATCAAGTATTTCGGCCCTTTGGATCAGCTACAAACTTGTAGCTAATCAAATGTATAGTGACTTGGTAATACCCTTTCATGACGTAAGAAATTATATTGCGTCCATGGATAAAATAAGCCCATTGAGGGTTACCAATCATACCTAATGACGAATCCCATGACGTAGGCATTAATGGCATAGTTGAAGAATACGGATAATGTGTAGACCAAAGATGTTGAAACCTTCGGCTTGGTCCTTCATAGTTTTCACTCTTTTCCTTCTTCACCTTTGTCGCACTTCTTGTAATGGAAGCTTGCACATAATTCTTATTTTGAGCACTTCCTTTGGGAACCCATGCCATGTTCCTTTCTTCAAGTTCTTGTGCACTAAGTTTTTGTAATTTCTTCTTTTGCCAATACGATAAGCCGAGCAGGCATCTCGGCTATGATTCTGTTTTTACCAATGGCAATTCGCTTTTAGCCTTGTGCACTCTCAACTTCTTTTCTTCAGATTTAGCACTTTGACTCTCAATAATTGGTTGCTTTGTCTCATTGTCTTTAGTAGCCAATGTCAACACATTAATTGGGTGTTTTTCATTTGAGATCAAATCTGAAGTTGCACTCTTACGACCATCTCTTTTAACACGGTAAACTTGCTTGACCACCTCTTTCTTCTTCCTTAAGCTCTGAACCGATTCCTTGTGATTGAAATGGTCTTTAACATGTGATTGTTCAAATGTTGATCTTCTCGGAGCTGCATAATATTGGTGAGATGGTCTAAAATAAGATGGAGAATGTGCCCTTGTATCATACCTGTCCCATGATGGATATGGATCTATATGAGCATAGGGAGGCATCCACGTCATTGGCATTGACGGCCCAAAATAAGGATATGAATATGTTGCATTAAAATTCTCACTTTGCCAATACCAATCCTCATATTTGCACCTTGGGGGTGATCTTGGTTTCTTTGCATGATTGGGCAGATAAGCATCCTTCTCTTCACTCTTCCTTTGATATTTATCCAATAGTTCAGCGAAGGTGATTTTTGATCTCTTACACTTGCGCTTATTTCGGCCTTTGTTTTCTTTTGCTTTGCTTTCATCGATCATTGGATTTGCTTGCTGCCCCCAGTCCTTGGCGTCTCCATTGTAGCTTCGATGGAATTCTTGCCCTCATGATTATGTTCATTATGCTCTACAACAACTTCTTTATTGAGAGCTTAATCCCATCACCTGCAGTTTTTACCTTCTCTTTAAATGGATCGGCTTGAAGCAGCCGATGCAAAAACTTTTTTTCATCGGGACCAATCGGAATAGACTGGTCATCTCTTGGTGTTTCAACAAACTTCGGTCGTCCTTTTTCAATGACCGATTTAACTATTTGATGAAACATGTTGCAATCCTCAAAATTATACTTGGACGAATCATGCAACTTACAATACATTCGAACTTGGATTGATGGCTTAACATGGTGATCAAGAACTATAATGTAATTATTTTTCAGCAACAAATCAAATATTTGATCACACATGCTTGAATTGAAGGTATACTTCTTGTTTCCTAGCTGATCTTGATGTGTGAACGGCTTTGGAGATAAGCAAACGAATGGTTCAGATTTGGAATCTCCCCATTCGGCTATGCATTATGTTTTCCACTCTATCTCCGATGTCTTTGGATAAGATATTATATTAGCATCGGTTTTCTCAATAGACTTTAACCTTGGCTTTAAATTTCTGAAACGAAGATATTTAGAACATACATGTCTCAGTTGAGACCAAGTGCAAGCCAAGTACGAAATAAGCAAAGCTACCCAACTAGATATGAACTTTAGATAAAGCAATGGGGAAAGCTTTGGCTGTAACAATAAGTCATTATCAGTCTTTATAAATGGCGCAATGGGTTGACCGATATGTTCCATAACAATTTTATTGCTAGCAAGTAAATTACCCTTCTTCATTGGTCTTTCAAAATTACTTATAAGAATATTTCTTATAGATGCATCAATAATGAAGTTGCGACCAAATCTGAAAATAGGTAAATTACTCGCTATGCGTACCTCTTCAAATATGTTGGGAGAGCATGATAGTGGTGTGACTTGAAAAATATCTAGCTTCATCTTTGGATAACTCTCCAACGCCTTTTCATCATCTTTTTCTTTGTTCCGCGCATCATTACTTTGAAGATCCTTCTCAGCCGAACTTTGTTTGGCTACTTGCTCTTGTCCTTGAGGCTTGTTAATTTCTATGGCACGGAACTCATAGGACAGGAAGTAGGTTCCATTAACTTCATAAAAATCAAACATGGTTGTTTTGCTATGCTTGCCATGCCCTTTCTCAATAATTCTTGCCTCTTTGGATTTGATGGATTCGTAATATATACTAATTGATTCGGCCTTTTCAACCGAAGCACTTTCAAGTTCTGAATCATCCTTCTTTTCATTGATACTACCAATTGGCAATGCTTCTTTTATCTGAGCCAATTCTTTTTCTATTTGTTTCTGGCGGCGAGCGGCAAAGTTGGCTTTAAGCTTTTTCTCAATTTCAGCCCACTCCGGATATGATTGCCCCCCAATGCTTTTAGATTCTTTTGGCAATGACACACGGGTGTTGCCGAAATTTTGCAATAGTGTAGGGGTGTATAATATGATGTAGTACTAGGTGAAGGCATATGCATTGTTGTAAAACCATATTTTTGCCTGCCAATTTTATCAATTGGCAAAGATTCATCTTCTTGCAAAACTCTAGCTTTTATTGCGGCATAATCAGAAAATAGCCACTTTTCATGTTGTTCAAGGCAAAGAGCACTAATCCTCTTATTTTGGGCTAAACTCTTCAATGCAGCCACCACTACCTCATCTTCTACAATATTGGGCGCAACCGGTCCTGTAAAATTTACATTCACTCGGCTATGACCAGGAAGGTCGGAAGCCGAATTATGAACATCTACAGTTGTGTATGGTGCTGAAAAATTATTGTCATGAGGTGTAGCATATGACGGTTGGGAATAACTGGTCGAATAGCTAGTAGTAGCATGGCCAATTCTCTCGTTCATCGGCATGGTTGGATTAGTATATTGCACATTACTTGCCGATGAATAAAAGGGTGAAACACTTTCTTGCATGGCATTGGAAATCCTAACATGAGGTGTTTCAAATTTATTAACCAAACTCACCATGTTGTTCATTGGTATAATGATTTGTGGGGTTGCCGATGCATGAGAGTTGGGATACATATGGTGCATGTTACTAGTATCATAAAAAATTAAAGCATGTAAATTACTTTGAATCGGCCTATGCACGTAATTAGATGCATGATTGAACAAACTAGGGCTGGCCGATAGAGTATACTCATTGAACGATCTAGTAACACCATATGAATTATTTGAATCTACAGTAGGGAATTGGGTATTCATGTTACCTTTGTAGATTGCAAACCCTAGATGATGATCTCTTCGTAGCAAGAACGGGTCGGAGACCATTCAAAGCTTCATCCCTAGCGGACTCACCAAAAAGTGTGTTCGCACACGAACACGTCACCGTGTACCTCCAACGCCGAGGGTGATGCACCACAACTCACGTCGAAGGAGACCCGGCCGGAAGCGCGGTACGCGGGCAATCCGGCGGGTGCTTTTGTTGACCCGAAGCTCCACGCGCCCGGGAGGGACCCCGTCTGGGCATGCGGCGGCTATGGGCTGCCCTGGGTTGACCTGATCGCCCCTAGGGCCTCGAGGTTTGCTGCCCTGCAACAAGAAGAACAGACGAAGAACGAGAAAGAAAAAGAACTAGGGTTAAGGAGAAAAGATAAAAGATAAAAAGTGGTAGATGATTTGATCGATTGTGTGTTGTTCAATCGGCCGTCACCCCTTAGGTATATAAGAGGCGTCTGGACTTCCCGTGCAAGGAAAAGGCTTGGATTCACGTCCAAAACCCTAGTCAAATTCGGATTGGTTTTATCCGAACTTTCCAAAACCGTTCGGTTTAAACTGGCTGCACCTTGCGGGTCTTTTGTGTTGGTAAACGACCTCGGATGGAAATGAGTCCAAAAGAAATCTTGACTGTTTCGACGAGACGAACAACTTTCATGTTGAACATTTTTCGATTCGACGCCATCTTCTGGGCCAAAACAGTCACGCAAAACATCTGTTCCCTCGCACTACCCATCAGACCCTACCCATCAGACATGCGTGTGGTAGGGCGCGCCACATCTCGCCTCATGACAGGGCTACACTCCAATTGCTCTAACTTTTGCATACGAACTCCGATTTGGATGATTTTTATATCAAAATCGATCGCCTCAACAAGACGAAGACAATTCGTGTAGATCACTTTTCCATACGAGGAAGTCTTGAGGGTGTAATCAGACGAATAGTATTCTGGATACAAAATCTCAGAACTTCGAACATAACTTCGGCCTTAGAGATGAGACCGGATGGCTATTGCCCAAATATCAAAGTTTCTCCTTTTGACGATACGGAACTTTCTCACTATGAGCACTTTTCAATTTGAGGTCTTCTTAATTATGCTTTTGACCATGCCAAAATCTGGTGTCAACACACCTACAGACATGCAACTAGTTTTCCATAAAGGTGGCTGGCGGGTGTCTGTTTCTCCAACTTTAGTTGAATCGAATTTGACTGCGGCCGGTCCTTATTGAAGGTTAAAACAACAAACTTAATAAATCACCGTTGTGGTTTTGATGCGTAGGTAAAAACGGTTCTTGCTAGAAGCCTGTAGCAGCCACGTAAAACTTGCAACAACAAAGTAGAGGACGTCTAACTTGTTTTTGCAGGACATGTTGTGATGTGATATGGTCAAGACATGATGTGATATACGTTGTTGTATGAGATGGTCATGTTTTGTAAAAGTTATCGGCAACTGGCAGGAGCTTCATGGTTGTCACTTTATTGTATGAAATGCAAACACCATGTAATTGCTTTAGTTTATCACTATGCGTTAGTGATAGTTGTAGAAGAAATAGTTGGCGACACGACAACAACGTGTGATGGAGATCAAGGTGTCGAGCCGTTGACGATGAAAATCATGACGGTGGTTTGGAGAAGGAGATCAAAGGTACAAGATGATGATGGACATATCATGTCACATATTTTGATTGCATGTGATGTTTATCTTTTATGCGTCTAATTTTGCTTAGTACGGCGGTAGCATTATAAGACGATCCCTCACTAAAATTTCAAGGTATAAGTGTTCTCCTTGAGTATGCACCATTGCGACAGTTCGTCGTGCTGAGACACCACGTGATGATCGGGTGTGATACGCTCTACGTTCACATACAACAGGTGCAAGACAGTTTTGCACATGCAGAATACTAGGGTTAAACTTTGCGAGCCTAGAATGTACAGACATGGCCTCAGAACACTTGAGATCGAAAGGTCGAACATGAATCATATAGTAGATATGATCAACATAGAGATGTTCACCATTGAGAACTACTCCATCTCACGTGATGATCAGACATGGTTTAGTTGATTTGGATCACGTGATCATTTAGATGACTCGAGGGACGTCTATCTAAGTGGGAGTTCGTAAGTAATATGATTAATTGAACTTAATTTATCATGAACTTAGTCCTGATAGTATTTGCATATCTGTGTTGTAGATCAATAGCTCGCGTTTAGCTCCCTGTTTTATTTTTGATATGTTCCTAGAAAAAACTAAGTTGAAAGATGATAGTAGCAATAATGCGGACTGGGTCTGTGATCTGAGGATTATCCTCATTGCCGCCTAGAAGAATTATGTCCTTGATGCACCGCTAGGTGGCATACCTGTTGCAGGAGCTGATGCAGACGTTATGAACGTTTGACAAGCTCGGTATGATGACTTCTTGATAGTTTAGTGCACCATGCTTTACGGCTTAGAACCGGGACTTCAAAAAGGTTTTGAACTCCACATAGCATATGAGATGTTCCAAGAGTTGAAATTGGTATTTCAGACTCATGCCCGTGTCAATAGGTATGAGACCTTTGACAAATGCTTTGCCTATAAGATGGAGTAGAATAGCTCAGCTAGTGAGCATGTGCTTAGAATATTTGGGTACCATAATCACTTGAATCAAGTGGGAGTTAATCTTCCAGATAAGATAGTGATTGACAAAGTTCTCTAGCCACTATCACCAAGATACTAGAAATTCATGATGAACTATAAAATGCAAGGGATGATGAAAATGATTCCAAAGCTCTTCCGATGCTGAAATCGGCGAAGGTAGGAATCAAGAAATAGAATCAAGTGTTGATGGTTAACAAGGCCACTAGTTTCAAGAAAAATGGCAAGGGAAAGAAACAGAACTTCAAGATGAATGGCAAGCAAGTTGCCACTCCTGTGAAGAAGCCCAAAGCTAGACCCAAGCGTGAAACTAAGTGCTTCTACTGTAAAGGAAATGGCCACTGGAAGCGGAACTACCCCAAATACTTGGCGGATAAGAAGGATGGCAAAGTGAACAAAGATATATTTGATATACATGTTATTGATGTGTACTTTAGTAGTGTACATAATAATCCCATGGTATTTGATACCGGTTCAGTTGCTAAGATTAGTAACTCGAAATAGTAGTTGCAAAATGAACAGATACTAGTTAAGGGCGAGGTGACGATGTGTGTTGGAAGTGATTCCAAGGTTGATAAGATCACCAACGCACACTCTCTCAACAATCGGGATTAGTGTTGGACCTAAATAAGTGTTATCTGGTGTTTGCGTTGAGCATGAATATGATTGGATCATGTTTATTGCGATACGGTTATTCACTTAAGTCAGAGAATAATTGTTGTTCTGTTTACATGAATAAAACCTTCTATGGTCATACACATAATGTAAATGGTTTATTGAATCTTGATCATAGTGATACACATATTCATAATATTGATGCCAAAAGATGCAAAGTTGATAATGATAGTGCAACATATTTGTGGCACTGCCGTTTAGGTCATATTGGTGTAAAGCGCATGAAGAAACTCCATGCAGATGGGCTTTTGGAATGACTTGATTATGAATCATTTGATACTTTCAAAGCATGCCTCATGGGCAAGATGACTAAGACTCTGTTCTCCAGAAAAATGGAGCGAGGCACTGACTTATTGGAAATAATACATACTGATGTATGCAGTCCGATGAGTGTTGAGGCTCGTGGTTGATACGGCTCCAACGTATCTATCATTTTTTATTGTTCCATGTTGTTATATTATCAATCTTGGATGTTTTATAATAATTTTATAGTCATTTTATATCATTTTTTGGTACTAACCTATCGACATAGTGCCAAGTGCCAGTTCCTGTTTTTTCGTGTTTTTTACATCGCAAAAAATCAATAACACACGGAGTCCAAATGCCACAAAACTTTACGGAGAATTTTTATTGGTCAAAAGGAACACAACGGGCCCTGGCTGTGCCTGGGGGTGCCCCGAGGGGCGCACAACCCACCAGGGCGCGCCAGGAGGCCCAGGCGCGCCCTGGTGGGTTGTGCCCACGTCGGGTGCCCCCCCGGACCGCCTCTTTGCTCTATAAATACCCCAAAAATACCAGAACCCTAGGGGAGTCGACGAAATATTCATCCAGCCGCCGCAGAGTCCAGAACCACCAGATCCAATCTAGACACCATCTCGGATGGGGTTCACCACCTCCATTGGTGCCTCTCCGATGATGCGTGAGTAGTTCTTTGTAGACCTTCGGGTCCGTAGTTAGTAGCTAGATGGCTTCATCTCTCTCTCTCTTGATTCTCAATACAATGGTCTCTTGGAGATCCATATGATGTAACTCTTTTGCGGTGTGTTTGTTGGGATCGATGAACTTTGAGTTTATGATCAGATCTATCTTTTTATATCCATGAAAGTACTTGAGTTTCTTTGATCTCTTTTATGCATGATCTCTTATATCCTCGTATTTCTTCTCCGATATTTGGGTTTTGTTTGGCCAACTTGATCTATTTATCTTGCAATGGGAAGAGGTGCCCGGTTGTGGGTTCGATCTTATGGTGCTTGATCCCATTGATAGAAAGGGAACCGACACGTATGTATCGTTGCTACTAAGGATAAAACGGTGGGGTCTATCTCTACATAGATAGATCTTGTCTACATCATGTCATCGTTCTTATTGCATTACTCCATTTTTCCATAAACTTAATACACTAGATGCATGCTGGATAGCGGTCGATGTGTGAGTAATAGTAGTAGATGCAGGCAGGAGTCGGTCTACTAATCTTCGACGTGATGCCTATGTAATGATCATTGCCTGGATATCATAATAATTATTTGGAGTTCTGCCAATTGCCCAACAGTAATTTGTTCACCCATTGTTTGCTATTTTTCTCGAGAGAAGCCACTAGTGAAACCTACGACCCCCGGGTCTTATTTCTCATATTATTTTCCTTTGCGATATAGTTTTATTTCCTTTTATTTTCAGATCTATTAATCAAAAAACCCAAAAATACTTTGCTGCACTTTATTTTATTTGAGATCTATTTATCCAATCTATTACAACTTTCTCCCGTCACACACCAATTTCTGGCACCGTTACCCAAACGGGATTGATAACCCCTTTAACACGTCGGGTTGCGAGGATATGTTATCTGTGTGTAGGGGTTGTTTACGTTGTGTTGCTTGGTTCTCCTACTGGTTCGATAACCTTGGTTTCATATATGAGGGAAATACCTACCGCCGCTGTGCTGAATCATCCCTTCCTCTTTGGGGAAATACCGACGTAGCTTCAAGCGACATCAAAAGGAATTTCTGGCGCCATTGCCGGGGAGGATCTTCAACATATACCAGGTTCCTAATCTCAAATCTCATCTCCTCGCAATTTACATTATTTTCCATTTGCCTCTCGTTTTCCTCTCCCCCACTTCACAAAAATTTGCCATTTTATTCGCCTCTCTTTTCCGTTTGCCATTTTCTGTCAGATCTATCCTTTGCTTGCTATCATGAGTGATTTCGGTATGGCACCAACAAATGATGGCCTAACTCCTAAGATTGGACGTACAGGCAATCGGGATGGTAAAACTCTTATCTTGGGGCAAGGGAACGTTATGGGAAAACAATGTATCCAAGAATTTTTTTTATGGTGTTGGAAATTTGAGTCTTGATGATGCTTCGATACTTAAAACTACTAGATCTTATGTGGATGCTATTTCAGCACTAGTTCCGAAACTTGAAAGTAAATTTATTCGTACTCATCCTACCTTGCAAAGATTGTTTTTTGAGATTCTCGTTATAAAGAATCCTAGGGCTAAAAAGTTAGCCACTCTCCTTCTTATGAATGAGTTTGACTACATAATACGGGAAGCTAGGGAAATCTTTGATTTTTATGGTATGAATCGTGGAAAACCTATGATAGATGAAATTCTTTAGAATAGTGATTATGCTTTAAGACATTTGTTTGGGGATAATAAAATCTTTGATGAGAATCTCAAAAACGAAGTCCCCGTTTTAGATATAATCCAACAAGTTTTCAATAATGTTAATCAACACTACTCTTGGATTGTTGCGGGAAATCAAAGGGTTTATGATGAAAACCAACTAAGGAATGCTAAAGTTTCCATGGATAATATGTTTTATGTTGTGTTTACAAAACCCCATGATGAAAATACCTCTAAGGAAATTAAGAAGAAGAAAGGTGACAAAACTTAGAGCCTTGCTTTATGCCTAGCTAAGGGAGTAAAACTATAGCGCTTGTTGGGAGGCAACCCAATGAATAAAATTTATTTATGCTTTTTGTTTCCTGTTTTTGAGTGTTAGAAAAATTATGCTACTGTTATGATTGTGTTTTTCGTGTTTTACTTAGTGTTTGTGCCAAGTAAAGCCTTTAGGATCTTCTTGGGTGAGAGTTGTTTGATCTTGCTGAAAAAATAGAAAGTTTTGCGCTCACGAAAAGAATTATCATTTTTACCAGAGAGCGATAAAATACCCATTCCAATTGTAGTAGACCAATATACAAATTGCTTAGGTGGTCCTAATGTTTCAGAGCTTTTGGAGCTACAGAAATATTCGAAATAGTTAGATTGCTACAGACTGTTTTGTTTTGACAGATTCTGTTTTCTTTGTGTTGTGTGCTTATTTTGATGGCTTTATGGTTTTCTTTGATGAATTTTTGCCATAGAAAAGTTTGAATATAGTAGATATAATGCAAGAAAAAATAATAATTGGTTTGATACAACACTTATAGTAGTGGTTTATTATTCTTATACTAACGGATCTCACGAAGGTTTTGTTGAGTTTTATGTGATTGAAGTTTTCAAGTTTTGGGTTACCTTACGATGGATGAAGGAAGGATAGAAGAGCCTAAGCTAGGGGATGCCCCGGCATCCCAAGCTATTATCCAAAAGTGAGCAACCAACTAAGCTTTGGAATGCCCCCGAGTGGCATCCGCGCTTTCTTCCAACAACTATCGGTATTTTACTCGAAACTATATTTTTATTCATCACATGATATGTGTTTTGCTTGGAGCGTCTTGTATGATATGATTCTTTGCTTGTTTTCTTTTGTGTTTTAAGTCATCAATCCTTGCTGGACACACTTATTTGAGAGAGCCAAAATTATGTCATGACTTGTTAGAATTGCTCTCTATGCTTCACTTAAATTTTTATGAGCAATGGACTTGCTCTAGTGCTTCACTTATATCTTTTTTAGCACGGTGTGCTTAGTGTTTTTGAAGAAATTCTCTCTGGCTTCAGTTAGATTTATTTGAGAGTTAGTAAAATTTTGAAGAAATTCTCTCTTGCTTCACTTAAATTATTTTGAGAGAATGAAGAAAAATTATTCTCATGATCTTCACTTATATTTGTTTGGGCTTATGAACATCAAAACATGAAAATTAGTCCCAAAGTGATAGATATCCAAGAAGGATATAGTAAAAACTTTCATGAAGATCATTGGACAAAATAAACTTGATTCTTAGTAATAGTTTTGAGATATGATGATGTGATATGTGAGTCATCTTGATGAGTAATTATGCTTTAGTAGGAATATTGGTGTTAAGGTTTGTGATTCCCTATGCAAGTACGAAAGTCAATAGTCATGCAATGAAATTATATCCTACTTATGGTGCGTTATTTGGTGTTATTTATGCTTAATGCTTGCTTATGAGATTATCCGTTTCTTGGTTGGTCGCTTCCCAATCTTTTGCTAGCCTTCATTTCACACCAAGTATGATTTCTACTTGTGCATCCAAAATCCTTTAAACCAGTTTTGCCACATGAGTCCACTATATCTATCTATATGTGGTATTATTTTGCCGTTTTAAGTAAATTTGCATGTGCCATCTCTAAATTTTCAAAATAAACTTCTCTTTTGTGTGTTTGTTTCGCTCGCGGAGCGGTGAAGGGTGGCTAATATTTTCCATGTTGGATGTGTTATTCTCAAGATGAGTGTTTATTCACTTGTCATTGCATGAGAGTAAGGCAAAGGTCTTAGGGATGCCCAGTCCCGAAATGCAAAAAAAATTACTTTATGTTGTCAAATAATAAATTCCTTGGAAAGTGTTGGTATGGAGGGCACCCGTGGATATGGTTAGCCATGGAAAGTGAAAGTATGGTGGAAAAAGGAATAAACTTTATTTTCCATTTGGGAACCACCTATGGCATATCTATCATGGAAAGTGTTGGGAACTCTAAGTCGTTTTGTTGGTGGGATGGATACACCTCCCAAAATGTTTTTATCTCTAATTTTTCGCTTTGAGCTCTGGCGCCTCTACAAATCCCTACTTCCCTCTGCGAAGGGCCTTTCTTTTACTTTATGAAATTTTATTTTGAGTCTCCATCTTCTCTTATAATAAGCACCAACTAGGAGGCAATATGATCGTACTTAAGTATTGGGTATACCTAATATTCAAGTGTGTTTCATGACTGGATCAATGTTTGAGCATGATGGGCTAGGGATAACTTATTTTAGCATTGATATTTTGAAAGACTTGGTTGCTTGTTGATATGCTTGAGTATCTAAATCATTATGTCAAAACTAGACTATTGCTTTGAATCAGATAAAAGTCCAATTGTCCATACTATATATGACATGATAGGCGGCATTCCACATCAAAAATTCTGTTTTTATCACTTACCTACTCGAGGACGAGTAGGGGTTAAGCTTGGATGTTGATACGTCTCCAACGTATCTATAATTTTTTATTGTTCCATGCAGTTATATTATCAATCTTGGATCTTTTATAATCATTTTGTAATCATTTTTTGTACTAACCTATTGACATAGTGCCAAGTGCCAGTTCCTGTTTTTTCCGTGTTTTTTACATCGCAGAAAATCAATATCAGACGGAGTCCAAATGCCACGAAACTTTACGGAAAATTTTAATGGGCCAAAAGGAACACAACGGGCCCTGGCTACACTTGGGGGGTGCCCCGAGGGGAGCACAACCCACGAGGGCACCCCAGGAGGCCCAGGCGTGCCCTGGTGGGTTGTGCCCACCTCGGGTGCCCCCCAGACTGCCTCTTTGCTCTATAAATACCCCAAAAATACCAAAACCCTAGGCGAGTCGACGAAATATTCATCCAGCCACCGTAGAGTCCAGAACCACCAGATCCAATCTAGACACCATCTCGGATGGGGTTCACCACCTCCATTGGTGCCTCTCCGATGATGCGTGAATAGTTATTTGTAGACCTTTGGGTCCGTAGTTAGTAGCTAGATGGCTTCATCTCTCTCTCTCTTGATTCTTAATACAATGGTCTCTTGGAGATCCATATGATGTAACTCTTTTGCGGTGTGTTTGTTGGGATCGATGAACTTTGAGTTTATGATCAGATCTATCTTTTTATACCCATGAAAGTATTTGAGTTTATTTGATCTCTTTTATGCATGATCTCTTATATAGCCTCGTATTTCTTCTCTGATATTTTGGTTTTGTTTGGCCAACTTGATCTATTTATCTTGCAATGGGAAGAGGTGCCCGATAGTGGGTTCGATCTTACGGTGCTTGATCCCAGTGACAGAAAGGGAACCGGCACGTATGTATTGTTGCTACTAAGGATAAAACGATGGGGTCTATCTCTACATAGATAGATCTTGTCTACATCATGTCATCGTTCTTATTGCATTACTCCATTTTTCCATGAACTTAATACACTAGATGCATGCTGGATATCGGTCGATGTGTGGAGTAATAGTAGTAGATGCAGGCAGGAGTCAGTCTACTAATCTTGGGCATGATGCCTATGTAATGATCATTGCCTGGATATCGTCATAATTATTTGGAGTTCTATCAATTGCCCAACAGTAATTTGTTCAGCCACCGTTTGCTATTTTTCTCGAGAGAAGCCACTAGTGAAACCTACGGCCTCGGGTCTTATTTCTCATATTATTTGCCTTTGCGATCTACTTTTATTTGCTTTTACTTTCAGATCTATTAATCCAAAAATCCAAAAATACTTTGCTGCACTTTATTTTATTTACGATCTATTTGTCCAATCTATTACAACTTTCCCCCGTCATTCACCAATTTCTGGCACCGTTACCCCAAAGGGATTGACAAACCCTTTAACATGTCGGGTTGCGAGGATTTGTTATATGTGTGCAGGGGCTATTTACGTTGTGTTTCTTGGTTCTCCTACTGGTTCGATAACCTTGGTTTCGTATCTGAGGGAAATACCTACCGCCGCTGTGCTGCATCATCCCTTCCTCTTTGGGGAAATACCGACGTAGCTTCAAGCGATATCAGCGGCGGGTATCGTAATTTTCTGACCTTCATAGATGATTTGAGCGGATATGGGTATATCTACTTAATGAAACACAAGTCTGAAACATTTGAAAAGTTCAAAGAATTTTAGATTGAAGCGGAAAATCATCGTAACAAGAAAATAAAGTTTCTATGATCTGATCGTGGAGGTGAATATTTGAGTTACGAGTTTGGCCTTCATTTAAACCAATGTGGAATAGTTTCACAACTCACGCCACCTGGAACACTACAGCGTAATGGTGTGTCCGAACATCGTAATCGTACTTTATTAGATATGGTGCGATCTATGATGTCTCTTATCGATTTACCACTATCGTTTCGGGGTTATGCATTAGGGACAACTGCATTCACTTTAAATAGGGCACCATCTAAATCCATTGAGACAATACCGTATGAACTATGGTTTGGCAAGAAACCTAAGTTGTCGTTCCTTAAAGTTTGGGGTTGCGATGCTTATGTGAAAAAAACTTCAGCCTGATAAGCTCGAACCCAAATCGGAGAAATGAGTCTTCATAGGATACCCAAAAGAAATTGTTGGGTACACCATCTATCACATATCCGAAAGCAAGATCTTTGTTGCTAAGAATGGATCCTTTCTAGAGAAGGAGTTTCTCTCGAAAGAAGTGAGTGGGAGGAAAGTAGAACTTGATGAGGTAATTCTGCCTTCTCTCGAATTGGAAAGTAGCATATCACAGGAATTAGTTACAGTGATGCCTACACCAACTAGAGAGGAAGCTAATGATAATGGTCATGAAACTTCAGATCAAGTTACTACCGAACCTCGTAGGTCAACCAGAGCACGGTCCGCACCAGAGTGCTACGGTAATCATGTTCTGGAAGTCATGTTACTAGAGCATGACGAACCTACGAACTCTAAGGAAGCGATGATGAGCCCAAATTCCGATAAATGGCTTGAGCCCACGAAATCTGAGATAGGATCCATGTATGAGAACAATGTGTGGACTTTGGTTGACTTGCCCGATGATCGGTGAGCCATAGAGAATAAATGGATGTTCAAGAAGAAGACTAACACTGATGGTAATGTTACTGTCTACAAAGCTCAACTTGTTGCGAAAGGTTTTCGACAAGTTCAAGGAGTTGACTGCGATGAGACCTTCTCACTCGTAGCGATGCTTAAGTCTGACTGAATCATGTTAGCAATTGCCGCATTTTATAATTATGAAATCTGGAAAATGGATGTCAAAACTGCATTCCTTAATGGATTTCTCAAAGAAGAGTTGTATATGATGCAACTAGAAGGTTTTGTCGATCCTAAAGCTGCTAACAAAGTGTTCAAGCTCCAGCGATCCATTTATGAACTGGTGCAAGCATCTCAGAGTTGGAATATACGCTTTGATAAAGTAATCAAAGCATATGGTTTTATACAGACTTTCAGAGAAGCCTGCATTTACAAGAAAGTGAGTGGGAGCTCTGTAGAATTTCTAATATTATATGTGGATGACATATTGTTGATTGAAATGAATTCTATAATTTCTGGATAGCATAAAAGGATACTTGAATAAAAGTTTTTCAATGAAAGACCTCGGTGAAGTTGCTTATATATTGGGTATCAAGATCTATAGAGATAGATCAAGACGCTCGATTGGACTTTCACAAAGCACATACCTTGATTAAGTTTTGAAGAAGTTCAAAATGGACCAGTCAAAGAAAGGGTTCTTGCCTGTGTTACAAGGTGTGAAGTTGAGTAAGACTCAAAACCCGACCACGACAGAATATATAGAGAGAATGAAGGCATTCCCTATGCCTCAGTCATGGGTTCTATAAAGTATGCCATGCTGTGTACCAAACCTGTTGTGTGACTTGACATGAGTTTGGCAAGGGGGTACAATAGTGATCCAGGAGTACATCACTGGACAACAATCAAAATTGTCCTTAGGTATCTAAAGAGGACTAAGGAAATGTTTCTCGGTTATGGAGGTGATAAAGAGTTCATCGTAAAGAGTACCGTCGATGCAAGCTTTGACACCGATCTAGATGACTCTGAGTCTTAATCTGGATACATATTGAAAGTGGGAGCAATTAGCTAGAGTAGCTCCGTGCAGAGCATTGTAGACATAGAAATTTGCAAAATACATACAGATCTGAATGTGGCAGACCCGTTGACTAAACTTCTCTCACAAGCAAAACATGATCACACCTTAGTGATCTTTGGTTGTTAATCACATAGCAATGTGAACTAGATTACTAACTCTAATAAACCCTTTGGGTGTTGGTCACATGGCGATGTGAACTATGGGTGTTAATCACATAAAGATGTGAACTATTGGTGTTAAATCACATGGTGATATGAACTAGATTATTGACTCTAGTACAAGTGGGAGACTGAAGGAAATATGCCCTAGAGTCAATAATAAAGTTGTTATTTATATTTCCTTATATCATGATAAATGTTTATTATTCATGCTAGAATTGTATTAACCGCAAACTTGATACATGTCTGAATACATAGAACAACACAATGTCCCTAGTAAGCCTCTACTAGACTAGCTCGTTGATCAAAGATGGTTAAGTTTCCTGACCATAGACATGAGTTGTCATTTGATGAACGAGATAACATCATTAGGAGAATGATATTATGGACAAGACCCATCCGTTATCTTAGCATAATGATCGTTAAGTTCTATTGCTATTGCTTTCTTCATGACTTATACATATTCCTTTGACTATGAGATTATGCAACTCCCGAATACCATAGGAATACCTTATGTGCTATCAAACGTCACAACGTAACCGGGTGATTATAACGATGCTCTATAGGTATCTCCGAAGGTGTTTGTTGGGTTGGCATAGACCGAGATTAGGATTTGTCACTCCGAGTATCGAAGAGGTATCTCTGGGCCCTCTCGGTAATGCACATCATGATAAGACTTGCATGCAATGTGACTAATGAGTTAGTTGCGATATGATACATTACGGAACGAGTAAAGAGACTTGTCAGTAACGATATTGAACTAGGTATGAAGATACCGACGATCGAATCTTGGGCAAGTAACATACCGATGACAAAGGGAATGACGTATGTTGTCATTACGGTTTGACCGATAAAGATCTTTGTAGAATATGTAGGAACCAATATGAGCATCCAGGTTCCGCTATTGGTTATTGATTGGAGAGGTGTCTTTGTCGTAGACGTCTACATAGTTCTCGAACCCGTAGGGTCCGTACGCTTAACGTTCGATGACGATTTGTATTATATGAGTTATGTGATTTGGTGACTGAATGTTGTTCGGAGTCCCGGATGAGATCATGGACATGACGAGGAGTCTCGAAATGGTCGAGAGGTAAAGATTGATATATTGGATGATAATATTTGCACACCGGAAGTGTTTCGGAATGTATCGGGTACAAATCGTATTACCGGGGGGGTTACCGGAACCCCCCGGGGGAAGATATGGGCCATATGGGCCATAGGAGAGAGGCAAGCTAGCCCACAAGGGGAGGCGCCCCCCAAGGGAGGAGTCCGAATTGGACTAGGGGAGAGGGCGGTGCCCCCCCTTTCCTTCTCCTCCTCTCTCTCCTTCCCCCTTTCCCCTATCGGTAAAAGGAAAGGGGGCCGAATCCTACTAGGAGCCAAGTAGGACTCCCCTACTTGGGGCGCGCCTAGGGCCGGCCTCCTCCCCTCTCCCTCCTTTATATACGAGGGTGGGTGCGCCTCTACCACACATCAATTGTTCTGAGCCGTGTGTGGCGCCCCCTCCACAGTTTACACCTCCAGTCATATTCACGTAGTGCTTAGGCGAAGCCCTGCGCGGATCACTTCACCATCACCATCTCCACGCCATCGTGCTGAAGAAACTCTCCCTCGACACTTTGCTAGATCAAGAGTTCAAGGTACATCATCGAGCTGAACGTGTGCAGAACTCGGAGGTGTTGTACATTCAGTGCTTGATCGGTTGAATCGAGAAGACGTTCGACCACATCAACCGCGTTAAGCTAATGCTTCCGCTTTCGGTCTACGAGGGTACGTGGACACACTCTCCCCCTCTCATTGCTATGCATCTCCTAGATAGATCTTGCGTGAGCATAGGAAATTTTTGAAATTGCATGCTACGTTCCCCAATACTATTACCATGCTTGAGCATTGGATGTAGCTAATATTTGAGTGTGTTCATGAATGGATCAATGATTGAGCATAATGGGCTAGGGATAGATTTATTTAGTGTTGATATTTTGAAAGACATGGTTGCTTATTGATATGCTTGAGTATTGAGGTCTTCATGTCAAATTATAGACTATTGCTTTGAATCATCTAAAGTCCAAATGCCCGAGCTACAAATGAAAAGAATATGTAATAAATATGGTGGGTAGTGATACGTCTCCAACGTATCTATAATTTTTGATTGTTCCATGCTATTATATTATCTGTTTTGGATGTTTAATGGGCTTTAATATACCTTTTTATATTATTTTTGGGGACTAACCTACTAACCAAAGGCCCAGTGCAAATTGTTGTTTTTTTTGCCTATTTCGGTGTTTGGCGGAAAAGGAATATTAAACGGAATCCAAATGGAATGAAACCTTCGGGAGAGTGATTTTTGGAACAAACACAATCCAGGAGACTTGGAGTGGACGTCAAGGAAGCATCAAGAAGGCCACGAGGCAGGGAGGCGCGCCCCCACCCTCGTGGGGCCCTCGTGGCTCCCCTGACCGACTTCTTTCGCCTATACATACTCATATACCCCGAAAACATCCGAGAGCACCACGAAACCCTATTTCCACCGCCGCAACCTTTTGTACCCAAGAGATCCCATCTTGGGGCCTTTTCCGGAGCTCCGCCGAAGGGGGAATCGATCACGGAGGGCTTCTACATCAACACCATAGCCTCTCCGATGATGTATGAGTAGTTTACCACAGACCTTAGGGTCCATAGTTATTAGCTAGATGGATTCTTCTCTCTCTTTGGATCTCAATACAAAGTTCTCCTTGATCTTCTTGGAGATCTATTAGATGTAATTCTTTTGCGGTGTGTTTGTCGAGATCCGATGAATTGTGGGTTTATGATCAAGATTATCTATGAACATTATTTGATTCTTCTCTGAAATCTTTTATGTATGATTTGTTATCTTTGCAAGTCTCTTTGAATTATCAGTTTGGTTTGGCCTACTAGATTGATCTTTCTTGCACTGGGAGAAGTGCTTAGCTTTGGGTTCAATCTCGCGGTGTCCTTTCCCAGTGACAGCAGGGGCAGCAAGGCACGTATTGTATTGTTGCCATCGAGGATAAAAAGATGGGGTTTATATCATATTGCTTGAGTTTATCCCTCTACATCATGTCGTCTTGCCTAGTGCGTTACTCTGTTCTTATGAACTTAATACTCTAGATGCATGCTGGATAGCGGTTGATGTGTGCAGTAATAGTAGTAGATGCAGAATGTTTCGGTCTACTTGTCGCAGACAAGATGCCTTTATACATGATCATGCCTAGATATTCTCATAATTATGCACTTTTCTATCAATTGCTCGACAGTAATTTGTTTACCCACCACAATACTTATGCTATCTTGAGAGAAGCCACTAGTGAAACCTATGGCCCCCGGGTCTATCTTCCATCATATTATTTTTCATCATATAAGTTTCCAATCTATTTTACTTTGCAATCTTTACTTTCAATCTATATCATAAAAATACCAAAAATATTTATCTTATTATCTCTATGAGATCTCACTTTTGCAAGTGGCCGTGAAGGGATTGACAACCCCTTCATCGCGTTGGTTGCAACGTTCTTATTTGTTTGTGTAGGTGCGAGGTGACATGCGTGTAGTCTCCTACTGGATTGACACCTTGGTTCTCAAAAACTAAGGGAAATACTTACACTACTTTGTTGCATCACCCTTTCCTCTTCAAGGGAAAACCAACGCAGTGCTCAAGAGGTAGCAAGAAGGATTTCTGGCGCCATTGCCGGGGAGATCTATGCCAAGTCAAGTCAAGTCAAGACATACCAAGTACCCATCACAAACTCTTATCCCTTGCATTACATTATTTGCCATTTGCCTCTCGTTTTCCTCTCCCCCACTTCACCCTTGACGTTTTATTCGCCCTCTTTTTCCGTTCATTTTTTCGTTTGCTTCTTGTTGCCTGTTTGCCCTAATGGCCCTACCTAAAAACGTTGATCCTCACCTTAGAAGATTGGAAGAAATTGAAAACAACGTCAGAAGCTTTATGACTTTGCAATTTGAGCATAATAATTTCTTGAGAAACGAGCTTAAAGAACAAAAAGGCTTTATGGACTACATGAATAAAGAGCTTGATGATATGTCTAAGGAATTTTATGGTTTGAAATCTCAGTTTGCTCATCTTGAAAAATTAATAGCCCAAATTTCGGATAAGTAGGCCACCTTAGTTAATAAGATAGCCACCAAACCGGAATATCTAGAAGGTAATAGGGATGAAGATCTAAAAGTGATCGATGTGTCTCCTATTAAATATTTGTTTTGCAATATGAATCTTGATAATGATGGGACTGGAGATGAGTCAACTTTAGTTAAAAGGCGTCCCAATGATTCGGAGTTTTTAGATCTTGATGCAAAAATTGGTAAAACTGGGATTGAAGAGGTCAAAACTTTACATAGCAATGAACCCACTATTTTGGATTTCAAGGACTTTCATTATGATAATTGTTCTTTAATAGATTTTATTTCCTTGTTGCAATCCGTGTTAAATTCTCCTCATGCTTATAGTCAAAATAAAGCTTTTACCAAACATATCGTTGATGCTTTAATGCAACCTTATGAAGAAAAGCTTGAATTAGAAGTTTCTATCCCTAGAAAACTTCATGATGAGTGGGAACCTACTATTAAAACTAAAATTAAAGATCATGAATGCTATGCTTTATGTGATTTGGGTGCTAGCATTTCCACGATTCCAAAAACTTTGTGTGATGTGTTAGGTTTCCGTGAATTTGATGATTGTTCTTTAAATTTGCACCTCGCGGATTCCACTACTAAGAAACCTATGGGAAGGATTAATGATGTTCTTATTTTTGCCAATAGGAATTATGTGCCCGTAGATTTCATTGTTCTTGACATTGATTGCAATCCTACATGTCTTATTATTCTTGGTAGACCTTTCCTTAGAAAGATTGGTGCAATTATTGATATGAAAGAAGGGAATATTATATTCTAATTTTCGTTAAGGAAAGACATGGAACACTTTCCTAAAAATATTTTTAAATTACCTTATGAATCTATTATGAGAGCCGCTTATGGATTGCATACCAAAGATGACAATACCTAGATCTATTCTTGTTTTTATGCCTAGCTAGGGGCGTTAAACGATAGCGCTTGTTGGGAGGCAACCCAATTTTATTTTTATTTCTTGCTTTTTGGTTCTGTTTAGTAATAAATAATTCATCTAGCTTATTTTTAGATGTGGTTTTATGCTTTTAATTTGTGTTTGTGCCAAGTAGAACCTTTGGGAAGACTTGGGGGGAGTTTTTGCGATCTTGCTGTAAAAAACAGAAACTTTAGTGCTCACGAGATTTGCTGCCATTTTTACTGGAGAGTGAAATTAGGTTGATTATTTTTGCAGATGATTAATAGACAAATTTCTCATGTCCACCAATTTATTTCAGAATTATTGGGGTTACATAAGTATTCGAAACCTACAGATTACTACAGACTGTTCTGTTTTTGACAGATTCTCTTTTTCGTGTGTTGTTTGCTTATTTTGATGAATCTATGGCTAGTATCGGGGGGTATGAACCATAGAGAAGTTGGAATACAGTAGGTTTAACACCGATATAAATAAAAAATGAGTTCATTACAGTACATTAAGTGGTGGTTTGTTTTCTTATACTAACGGAGCTCATGAGATTTTCTGTTGAGTTTTGTGTTGTGAAGTTTTCAAGTTTTGGGTAAAGATTTGATGGATTATGGAATAAGGAGTGGCAAGAGCCTATGCTTGGGGATTCCCAAGGCACCCCAAGGTAAAATTCGAGGACAACCAAAATCCTAAACTTGGGGATGCCCCGGAAGGCATCCCCTCTTTCGTCTTCGTCCATCGGTAACTTTACTTGATGCTATATTTTTATTCACCACATGATATGTGTTTTTCTTGGAGCGTCTTGTATGATTTGAGTCTTTGATTTTTAGTTTACCACAATAATCCTTGCTGTACACACCTTTTTGGGAGACACACATGAATCAGAATTTATTAGAATACTCTTTGTGCTTCACTTATATCTTTTGAGCTAGACAATTTTGCTCTAGTGCTTCACTTATATCTTTTTAGAGCATGATGGTGGTTTTATTTTATAGAAATTATTGATCTCCCATGCTTCAATTGTATCATTTTGAGAGTCCTCTATAACAGCATGGTAATTTTCTTTGGTTATAAAATTAGTCCTAATATGATAGGCATCCAAGATGGGTATAATAAAAACTATCATACAAAGTGCATTGAATACTATGAGAAGTTTGATACTTGATGATTATTTTGAGATATGAAGATGGTAATATTAGAGTCATGCTAGTTGAGTAGTTGTTAATTTGAGAAATACTTGTGTTAAAGTTTGTGATTCCCATAGCATGCACGTATGGTGAACCGTTATGTGATGAAGTCGGAGCATGATTTATTTATTGATTGTCTTCCTTATGAGTGGTGGTCGGGGACGAGCGATGGTCTTTTCCTACAAATCTATCCCCCTAGGAGCATGCGCGTAGTACTTTGTTTCGATAACTAATAGATTTTTGCAATAAGTATGTGAGTTCTTTATGACTAATGTTGAGTCCATGGATTATACGCACTCTCACCCTTCCACCATTGTTAGCCTCTCTAGTACCGCGCAACTTTCGCCGGTACCGTAAACCCACCATATACCTTCCTCAAAACAGCCACCATACCTACCTATTATGGCATTTCCATATCCATTCCGAGATATATTGCCATGCAACTTACTACCGTTCCGTTTATTATGACACGCTTCATCATTGTCATATTGCTTTGCATGATCATGTAGTTGACATTGTATTTGTGGCAAAGCCACCTTCATAATTCTTTCATACATGTCACTAATGAGTCATTGCACATCCCGGTACACCGTCGGAGGCATTCACATAGAGTCATATTTTGTTCTAAGTTTCGAGTTGTAAGTAAATAAAAGTGTGATGATCATCATTGTTAGAGCATTGTCCCATGTGAGGAAAGGATGATGGAGACTATGATTCCCCCACAAGTCGGGATGAGACTCCGGATGAAAAAAAGGGGAGAAAGGCCATAAAAAAAGAAGGCCCAAAAAAGGGGAAAAAGAAAGAAAAAATGAGAGAAAAAGAGAGAAGGGACAATGTTACTATCCTTTTACCACACTTGTGCTTCAAAGTAGCACCGTGATTGTCGGTGTCAAAATCGGTGGATCTCGGGTAGGGGGTCCCGAACTATGCGTCTAAGGCGGATGGTAACAGGAGGCAGGGGACGTGATGTTTTACCCAGGTTCGGGCCCTCTTGATGGAGGTAAAACCCTACGTCCTGCTTGATTATTCTTAATAATATGAGTAGTACAAGAGTTGATCTACCGCGAGATCAGAGAGGCTAAACCCCAGAAGCTAGCCTATGGTATGATTGTATGTTGTCCTACGGACTAAAACCCTCCGGTTTATATAGACACCGGAGGAGGCTAGGGTTACACAAGGTCGGTTACAAAGGAGGAGGTATGCATATCCGTATTGCCTAGCTTGCCTTCCACGCCAAGTAGAGTCCCATCCGGACACGGGACGAAGTCTTCAATCTCGTATCTTCATAGTCCAATAGTCCGGCCAAAGGGTATAGTCTGGCTATCCGGAGACCCCCTAATCCAGGACTCCCTCAGTGATCTTCATGATAGAGAGTCTCCTATGTTTTCACTTCCATATACTAGTGGGAATTTTACAATATAGAACTTGGCTTGTATATTCCAATGATGGGCTTCCTCAAAATGCCCTAGGTCTTCGTGAGCAAGCGAGTTGGATGCACGCCCACTTAGTTTCTTTTGTTGAGCTTTCATACACTTATAGCTCTAGTGCATATGTTGCATAGCAATCCCTACTCACTCACATTGATATCTATTGATGGGAATCTCCATAGCCCGTTGATACGCCTAGTTGATGTGAGACTATCTTCTCCTTTTTTGTCTTCTCCACAACCACCATTCTATTCCACATATAGTGCTATGTCCATGGCTCACGCTCATATATTGCATGAAGATTGAAAAAGTTTGAGAACATCAAAAGTATGAAACAATTGTTTGTCTTGTCATCAGGGTTGTGCATGATTTAAATATTTTGTGTGGTGAAGATGGAGCATTGCCAGACTATATGATTTTGTAGGGATAACTCTCTTTGGCCATGTTATTTTGAGAAGACATGATTGCTTTGTTAGTATGCTTGAAGTATTATTATTTTTATGTCAATATTAAACTTTTGTCTTAAATCTTTAGGATCTGAACATTAATGCCACAATAAAGAAAATTACATTGAGAATTATGCTAGGTAGCATCCCACATCAAAAATTCTGTTTTTATCATTTACCTACTCGAGGACGAGCAGGAATTAAGCTTGGGGATGCTTCATACGTCTCCAACGTATCTATAATTTTTGATTGTTCCATGCTATTATATTATCTGTTTTGGATGTTTAATGGGCTTTAATATACCTTTTTATATTATTTTTGGGACTAACCTACTAACAAAGGCCCAGTGCAAATTGATGTTTTTTGCCTATTTCAGTGTTTCACAGAAAAGGAATATCAAACGGAATCCAAACGGAATGAAACCTTCGGGAGAGTGATTTTTGGAACAAACGCAATCCAGGAGACTTGGAGTGGACGTCAAGGAAGCATCGAGGAGGCCATGAGGTAGAGAGGCGCGCCCCCCACCCTCGTGGGCCCCTCGTGGCTCCCCTGACCGACTTCTTTCGCCTATATATACTCATATACCCCGAAAACATCCGAGAGCACCACAAAACCCTATTTCCACCGCCGCAACCTTCTATACCCAAGAGATCCCATCTTGGGGCCTTTTCCAGAGCTCCGCCGAAGGGGGAATCGATCACGGAGGGCTTCTACATCAACACCATAGCCTCTCCGATGGTGTGTGAGTAGTTTACCACAGACCTTCGGGTCCATAGTTATTAGCTAGATGGATTCTTCTCTCTCTTTGGATCTCAATACAAAGTTCTCCTCGATATTCTTGGAGATCTATTAGATGTAATTCTTTTGCGGTGTGTTTGTCGAGATCCGACGAATTGTGGGTTTACGATCAAGATTATCTATGAACAATATTTGATTCTTCTCTGAAATCTTTTATGTATGATTTGTTATCTTTGCAAGTATCTGTGAATTATCAGTTTGGTTTGGTCTACTAGATTGATGTTTCTTGCAATGGGAGAAGTGCTTAGCTTTGGGTTCAATCTTGCGGTGTCCTTTCCCCAGTGACAGCAGGGGCAGAAAGGCAGGTATTGTATTGTTGCCATCGAGGATAAAAAGATGGGGTTTATATCATATTGCTTGAGTTTATCCCTCTACATCATGTCATATTGCCTCATGCATTACTTTGTTCTTACGAACTTAATACTCTAGATGCATGCTGGATAGCGGTCGATGTGTGGAGTAATAGTAGTAGATGCAGAATCGTTTCAGTCTACTTGTCGCGGACGTGGTGCCTATATACATGATCATGCCTAGATATTCTCATAATTGTGCACTTTTCTATCAATTTCTCGATAGTAATTTGTTTACCCACCGTAATACTTATGCTATCTTGAGAGAAGCCACTAGTGAAACCTATGGCCCCCGGGTATATCTTCCATCATATTATTTTCCATCATATAAGTTTCCAATCTATTTTACTTTGCAATCTATATCATAAAAATACCAAAAATATTTATCATATTATCTTTGTTGGATGCGGGGTTCCGGCAAACCCTTAAGGTTCGAACACTAGGGTGCGCACGAAGTCTTTTTCTCCCACCGATCTACGCCCTAGCTCGCTAAGATCTCGCGGACGAACTCGCAACATAGAAAGACACAAGATTTATACTGGTTCGGGCCACCGTTGTGGTGTAATACCCTACTCCAATGTGGTGGTGGTGGATTGCCACTTGAGATGATGATGAACAATACAAGGGGAAGAACAGCCTCCTGAGGTTGAGGTGTTCTTGTGCTTGGCTAACTTGTGTGGGTGAGAGTGATCTAAGATATCCCCCCCCCCCCGCCTATGGTGGTGGCTAGTCCTACTTATAGAGGCCCTGGTCCTCTTCCCAAATCTTGAGCGGCAAGGGAGCCAACAATGGCGGGCAAATTTGAAGGGGGGCAGCTAGTACAAGCTATCCTGACTAAAGTGGTCTTCGCCTGCCAAAGGCTCTGGTGGTGACGCCGTCTTGAGCTCCACGATGACCTCCGTCTCGTCGTCCCTCTGGTCTTGGTCTTGTTGCACCAAAATGGCAACCTTTGCCTGATGCCTCGGTACTCCTCGCCTGCGCTGGTTTCCTTAGCAACAGAGAGGAAATAAGGACGCTGCGCGCGCTGGCGCCCGCCTGGCGCCAGCCTGGTGTCGATCGTCATGGCTCACGTCACGAGAGCCTCGTGAGGTTCGCCTCGCCTTAATATCTACGCTCCTCGTGAGCCTGCCTGACTAGGCTGCTCCAGAGGAGGTCTTGTGCCGTCCGCCTCGCGAGGTTTGGCCCCTCGCGAGGGTCTTGGATGCCTTGTTGATGAAGATGGGATGTACGGCTTGCTGGCTTAGCCACGCAGCGGGCCGCATGCAGGCAAGTCTGGGGACCCCCGTTCCCAGGACGCTGACAGTAGCCCCCGGGCCCAAGGCGCGCTCGGGCTTGGCTTCGCAGCGAAGCCAAGGGCCAAGTACGGAGCACCATGGGCCCCAAAAGCCTGCGGCCTCGGTTGACGTGTGGCGACTGATTGGACGTGGGCGTCTCCACTTCCCCACGCTGCCCTTGCATCCGCCTGGCTATGCGGCCCCCGCCTCTTACTCAGTTATTCTTCCTTCGCCGCGCCTGGCTCTTCCAATCTCCCGGCTTCCTCGAGGCCCTACTCCGTCCTCCCAATCTGATTGCGCTCCGCCTGCTTCACCGCCATGGCGCCGAAACAAGCTGAGAAGGGGAAGAAACCTCTGTCCTCGCCAACTGCGCCTCCATCCTTCGAGCCGGTGCTCGGCCGGCCCCGGGTGCTCAACGATGAGGCCATGGACAAGGTGCGCCCCATGCTTGCCTCCAGTTTCAACGAGTGGGGAGTGACGGTA
Source organism: Triticum urartu (assembly GCF_003073215.2). Taxonomy (NCBI): domain Eukaryota; kingdom Viridiplantae; phylum Streptophyta; class Magnoliopsida; order Poales; family Poaceae; genus Triticum; species Triticum urartu. The sequence continues at coordinate 499,975,311 of NC_053028.1, read as the reverse complement.
GCTTGGCCCGCGTCTCGCACTCGCATGGCTCGGGCAGTCACCGAGGTTCCGATCTTCATTGAGGCCCTCTGGGCTGGCCTGATTCCTCCCTTCTCCGCCTTCTTCAATGCGGTGCTCGAGCACTATCAGATCCACATGCTCCATCTCGACCCTCAATCTGTGACCCTTCTTGCTGTCTTCGCCTTCTTGTGCGAGGCCATGGTGGGCATCGCTCCTTCCGTGGCACTCTTCCGCCACTTCTTCTCGCTGCATCTCACCGGTCCCCGGCAGAGCTCAGGGTGCGTGGGCTTCCAGGCCATGGCTGTGACAGCAGGGGGGTCGACTTCGAGCTTCCTTCATCCACGAGCGAGTTCCGTACTCGATGGGTGTTTGTTGACGTCGGCGTGCTCAACCCTCTGCTCCAAGCTCCGGTGGGGCCTGCCATTCCAAACTCCGGCTGGGGTCATCAGAAGCTCACGAGCCCCTGCCTTGCCCCCGTCTGGGCCAGGCTGAGGTGGTTGAAGGACCTTGGCGTGACTGCACCCATGGTGGTGAGGGAGTTCATCAAGCGTCGAGTCGCTCCACTTCAACACCACTCCCGCCCGATGTGGGACTTGCTCCGCAGCCAGGACACACATGAGGTTTCAGGAGGAGGGGCGTCCTCTTGTGGCGCGGCAAACAGTGCTCACGGTCCTATCAGGTGTCCCTCTGCCGGATGAGATGCCCAGGAATAGCTGCCTGTTGTACCGTTGCGAGAACAAAGTCACATTTGCCGCGAACATGCCTTCCTTTGATGAGTGGGGGCTGCGCCCAATTGGCTTGATGGGGTCCCGCGAGAACCCCGTCATCGTGGTCCCCCTCCTTGCCGCTGGTGTCGAGCTCGCCCCAGGTGATGGTGCGGGGGGGTGAGCTCCGACGGAGGCCGGCGGCTCAAGTGCCGAGGAGCACATGACGAGTGGTGATCCGGGGGCGTCGTCCTCGGGGGCCTGCGACCCCCCTCCTGAGGCGTTGGTTGCTGAGGAGGTGCGTCATGCAGCTCCCGAGGTTGAGGCTCTAGGAGCCTCGGGAGGTTGCAATGAGAGGGCGCAAGGTTGTTTGCCACGATCGGGCTCCCCTGAAGCCATCCCTCTTGGTTCTTCTTTGGCTCCGCCGCGCACCGGCCGTCACTCCAGCGCTTTGGTCGTCTTTGTGTGGACTTCGAGGAGCTCCGCAAGAGGAAGGGATCCCTCAGCGGCAGCAATATCTTCGGGTCGTTGAAGCGACGGAAGTACATCGCCATTGACGCGTAAGCATCTTATTGCCGTGGCTTCCTGCGTGTGGGGTAGAGCTTCACCCTAACGTGGGGTAGAGCTACACCATCGAGACAGAGGTTGTTGTCACCTCCGGCGAGTTATCGCTGCACCCTGACGTCATCGATGGTGTAGAGCTTCCACAGCTGTAAGCGGAGTTCCACACCGACTCTGGTGACAACTCGGGCGACGACCCCGGCGACGACTCCAACGACCACTCCGGCGATGACTCCGACGACGAGGACAACTGGTTAGTCATCTATACCCATTTATGTGTCAAATAAATCCTAGGGTTTCTCCGATTACTCTTGCCTCTCCCTTTTTGGAATAGAAATCATATGGCTATGTTCTCCCAATCCATGAAATCTGAGTAAGTTTCGTTAGATCCATGCAGTGTATTGATTGTTTAAATGGTACAAGTGATAAGTGATTAGTTGTTTCATCTGTGCAAATGATTTCTGCTAGTAATCCGACTAGGATTAGTGTTTGTGCTAATAATTCCTAGCCAGGACTTGACAATTGATTTTGAATGACCTGCATATGTTTGTGCCATTATTTACTTCAAGATTGGTCTGTACATAGACGACTGTGCTTAAAAATCGAACCATAATCTCTGGATATGTATAAATAAATAGCCATAAATTCCTAATCCTACTTCATGGCATGTAAACATTGATTTGATGCCAAATTTGTTTTACTATTTGTATAGGTGCTGTCTGGCGATGTGGACAACGAGGATGAAGATGGCTAGAGGAGGTACATGAGGCAAATCCTGAGGGAGCTTTATGCGGGAATGCATAACAAGCGTATTAGGACCTGGAACGGCGGCTATCAATGCCCATTTTGCAACCACAAGCTTCATGGCGCGTATCTAGGTGTTCTGGTGCATGCAATAGGACAGGTCGTTGGCTCCTTCAAGCAGAAGTATTCTCGCAGGGTGGCGCACGACGCGTACGCTGAGTACGTGGAGAAGCTTCAGGATCGTGCCGGCCTGTGAGATGAGATGTGGGATCGAACTATATACGCTTGAATATGCTTAATGACGGTTGAACTATGTACTTATGGTTGAACTATGCTTGTGTACGCTTATTAGCTTATTATCTATGTCTGAGTATGTTTAATCTATGTTTGCTTATGTCTAAATGTGGGATATGGATGCAATCAGTTCGGTTGATGGAATCTACCTCCGTCCTGGTTTATTGGTCCCCTTTGTAATTTGTGTTAAATTTGTACCAAATATTTAACTCACAAAATGTTAGTGCAGGTCAGCAAAAATTATATCGTTGGATGCATATTTGAACATAGTGTTCAATGATATAATTTTTCGTGACAAGCATAAAAATTTCTTAGTGAAATATTTGGTCAAAATTTGGTACAAATTACAAATGGGACCAATAAACTAGGACGTAGGTAGTATGTCAATCACACACGGTTCCCTAAATTGGAACCGTGTGCAATAACTTTCATTTTGCCTGTTGTGTCAATCACACACGGTTGGCCCTAGCAAACCGTTGCCTCCGAAATTCTTTGTGGGACAGAAAACCCTCACCACCCAATTCAGAAAAGAAAAAATAAAACCCTCACCATCCCCATGTCACAAAAACCCTCACCCCGCCAGCCACCCCCTCTGGTCCCCATTCACACCTGCACAAGCTCCTCCGCATCTATGCATGGCACCGCCTATCGCGGCGGTAACCACATAGCTCGACGTCTGCCGCCGCCAGGCTGCCGGCAAAGCCCACCACATTTCGCCACTTCCACTTGCCGCCGCCTATCACCATCGACTTTCTCAACGCTGATCACGGTCGATCCAGCTCCGTTCGGTTGGGGAATCTGCCATACTGAGGGTTCTTTCTCATGGACAACACGGTAACTAATTTAATGAGATATTATCTCATCTCTTATCCCAATTCATGTGCCTCGTTTAATCACCCGGCCGAAATTACCGTGAATTCATTTTTATTCGAGCTGATTTGAGGGTTTTCTTCCATTCGTAGAGTGTACAGTGCACAGACACATCAGGACTTTGCGTCCTACGCCAGACATTCCATCTCACCGAATCAGATGACTTGAGGATGCGCGCGGTATGTTCAATCTCACCCTAAATCGGTTGGCATGGCCTACTTTCCTGTACATATTCTAAATATTGCTACATTTGGATAAAAGGTGCCACATGCACCATATACGTCAAAGGGGATTTTCCCCTCTTCTTTCTATATTAGGCAAATTAATGATGTATTGTTCATTCGATTACTCTCATATTTCCATGACATCATGTTTACCCTATCTGTTTAATTATAGATTTTTGTCCTTTGATTTCAACTATTGTACAGTTCTTTCAATTTGGGCCCATATTTGCAGACTACAGGGATGTCATACTGAACACAAACCATGGATTTACAATCGTTGCTACTATAAGACTTGATGAACGTGGTGAGTCCTATTTTGGCACTGGCCTTTGGAAATAAATTTCTAAGTTTTATGAACTGAAAGCTGGCACTATAATTGCAGTGCACATAAAAGGGCCTGGTCATGAGATATATGCTAACTTCCCCGAGGATATCATCTGTCCAGACTTTGTTCGAAGTAAGCTTTCTTTTCAAGTATCTGCATGTTGACTTACCCAACAATATCAAATCGTGTAGTATTTAAGCAACCAATTGTTATTCCATTTTCTTACTATATTCCTACCTAATAACTTCTAGTTACCAATACACTTTTCTATTGCCCCGTTTTAACTAAATATTCCATGTACTCCCACTTCTATCAGAAAGCGCCGCTGACAAGGAGACTCCGAAGGTGGAGAACAGGGCTGCCAATGATACGTCTCCAACGTATCTATAATTTTTTATTGTTCCATGCTATTATATTATCCATCTTGGATGTTTTATATGCATTTATATGCTATTTTATATGATTTTTGGGACTAACCTATTAACCTAGAGCCCAGTGCCAGTTTTTGTTTTTTCCTTGTTTCTGAGTTTTACAGAAAAGGAATACCAAATGGATTCCAATTGATGTGCCAATTTTTGATGATTTTTTATGGACCAAAAGAAGCCCCCGAAGTAAAAGAGTTGGGCCAGAAGAGTCCCGAGCCATCCACGAGGGTGGAGGGCACGCCCTACCCCCTGGGCTCGCCCCTCTATCTCGTGGATGACTCGGAGACCCCCCCTGACGTGAGACCGATGCCAAAAATTCCTATAAATATAGAAACCCCCGAAAAGAAACCTAGATCGGGAGTTCCGCCGCCGCAAGCCTCTGTAGCCACCAAAAACCAATCGGGACCCTATTCCGGCACCCTGCCGGAGGGGGGGTCCATCACCGGTGGCCATCTTCATCATCCCGGCGCTCTCCATGACGAGGAGGGAGTAGTTCACCCTCGGGGCTGAGGGTATGTACCAGTAGCTATGTGTTTGATCTCTCTCTCTCTCTCTCTCGTGTTCTTGATATGGCACGATCTTGATGTACCACGAGCTTTGCTATTATAGTTGGATCTTATGATGTTTCTCCCCCTCTATCTCCTTGTGATGAATTGAGTTTCCCCTTTGAAGTTATCTTATCGGATTGAGTCTTTAAGGATTTGAGAACACTTGATGTATGTCTTGCATGTGCTTATCTGTGGTGACAATGGGATATTCACGTGATCCACTTGATGTATGTTTTGGTGATCAACTTGCGAGTTCTGTGACCTTGTGAACTTATGCATAGGGGTTGGCACACGATTTCGTCTTGTCTCTCTGGTAGGAACTTTGGGGCACTCTTTGAAGTTCTTTGTGTCGGTTGAATAGATGAATCTGAGATTGTGTGATGCATATCGTATAATCATACCCGCGGATACTTGAGGTGACATTGGAGTATCTAGGTGACATTGGGGTTTTGGTTGATTTGTGTCTTAAGGTGTTATTTTACTACGAACTCTAGGGTTGTTTGTGACACTTATAGGAATAGCCCAATGGATTGATTGTAAAGAATAACTTTGAGGTGGTTTCGTACCCTACAATAATCTCTTCGTTTGTTCTCCGCTATTAGTGACTTTGGAGTGACTCTTTGTTGCATGTTGAGGGATAGTTATATGATCTAATTATGTTATCCTTGTTGAGAGAACTTGCACTAGTGAAAGTATGAACCCTAGGCCTTGTTTCAACGCATTGCAATACCGTTTTCGCTCACTTTTATCATTAGTTACCTTGCTGTTTTTATATTTTCAGATTACAAAAACCTATATCTACAATCCATATTGCACTTGTATCACCATCTCTTCGCCAAACTAGTGCACCTATACAATTTACCATTGTATTGGTTGTGTTGGGGACACAAGAGACTCTTTGCTATTTGGTTGTAGGGTTGTTTGAGAGAGACCATCTTCATCCTACGCCTCCCACGGATTGATAAACCTTAGGTCATCCACTTGAGGGAAATTTGCTACTGTCCTACAAACCTCTGCACTTGCAGGCCCAACAACGTCTACAAGAAGAAGGTTGTGTAGTAGACATCAGCCAACAAGCGGAGGCGGGGCGAGCAAGAACTGCAAGCGACTCCAACAGGACTAGACTTCATCAGAAACCTCCCCGATGATATGTTGACAGTCATCATCTCCCTCCTCCCAATCAAATATGGGGCACGGACAATCGTCCTTTCCCGGTGGTGGCGTCCCCTATGGAACTCCACCCCTCTCGACCTCATCGACACCCACGAGCTCTACCATGGCTATCGCAAAAGCTTGGATGCATTGTCCAAGATCCTCGGCAGTCACCTTGGCCCAACCATAGGCCTTAGAATGGGCATGTTTCGTTCCAACGGCAAGGACCGAGCCAAGCTTGACGACTAGTTCCGATCCCCCGCCCTAGGTTAGCTCGAGGAGCTCACTTTTGATGATGGGCATATGTGCTTGCTGCCAACGTCCACGCTCTGCCTCGCGCCCACGCTGCGCGTCGCCAAGTTCAGGAACTGTCATCCCCCCTTAATGACGCGCCCGCTCTTATTCTACCATGACTAAAAAACCTAGAGGTCATCGTCGTCTGCCTCCCAAACGATGACATGGAGCGCCTGCTCCATGGTTGTATTGCACTCGAGTACCTTTGTCTTCGGGCGATCTATGGGTTGAGTAGCTTCTGCATCACCTCCATGACTCTTCGGACTATTTATGTGTGTTCCTGGTGCGGCAGGAAGGCATCACAAGATGTGTACCACGATATGGTCACTGAGGACACACCTGCACTTGCGATATTACTTGTAGTTGATCAAGAAGGTCCAACAAGAATCAATGTCATTTCTGCGCCGAAATTGACAGTGGTGGGCTACTCGTCTGACAAATACTCCGAACTTGTTATTAGATCCACACCCGTTCAGGTACAACAACCACCTTCTACCTCTGCTTCTACAAATTAACATTATTTCTAATTTTGAAGATGTTTGTTCGTCTGTCATCCACAAAATGATTCTGACAAGGTTGACCCCGAAACTACGCACAATGAAGGTCTTGGCACTAGAAACTATCGGCCCGAACCTGGAGCAAGTTGTCAGTTTCCTGGGATGCTTTCCGTGCCTGGAGAAGCTATATATCGAGGTGATGTTCCTTTCTTGTTAAATGTTAACCATAAGAGAGTTCAATTTGTGACACCTTTTTCCAAGTTTACAATGACAATGTACTACGATTTCTGAAGGATTCTTTTGGAGGATTCCAGTACATACATGTCCCCCCCATATTGGTTGCTTGATCCATATGGTTACAATCCATAAGCATTTCTCCTTTGGATTCATCTGTACTAGTTTTCTTAGGGAACTTTTCGTCCACTCCAACCTCTTGTGAAGAAGGCTACATTTTTCTAGAATGTAATCAAATGCACATGTTAATCATGTCAGATCGAAGATGGCATGTTAGTGCATTTTACAAATTCTTCAAACCAAATAGGCATGTAGTAGTGTTCAAAACTGCATGTAGGCACTAACACGTTTTCTTCTTTTGCGGATAAGATTAGGCCTGGTGGTGGATAATGTGATACAATATAACAATCACGCCGAATGCCTAGATCTACATCTCTTAGAAATTACTTTGAACTCCTACCGAGGGACCTTAGCGGAGATTATATTCGCCGGGTTCTTTGTTTCGAGAGCAAAGGTGCTGAAGGTAATGAGGTTTGCCCTACATTTATTTTGCAAAAATGAATGGTTTGTTGATCAGCGCCGGCGCGTGCGGCAGAATGGAATAGGCTCTGAAAATGCTGAATTTCATTTTGGAACTTCAGATAATAGAGTAATCAGAAGTCATCGTGTCAACCCCATACATGACTTCTCAATGGCCGGCCCCTTTGCAAAAATTATGAGGTTTCAAAACCAGACTTAGAAGTGGTAATATTAGTTTGAACCTCTCTGATATCCATGTTCAGCGGATCAGCGTGAGCGTTTGCAGCTGATGAGCTGAATTTCATTTTTAATATCGGTTTGAACCTTGTAATCTTTGAATTTGAGCCATATAACTCTGGAATTTGAACCTTGTAATATTTCAAGCTTTTGTGGTACAACCGTTGAAATGGCATCGTATGAGACTCGTATATTGGTAGCACTATTTTGACCTTAATATGCAATGGTCTTAGATTTTATTAACCATTCTCGAATTTGTTTACCTTGTTGGTCTCACAGCACATGATCTGTATAGCTAACTCGACTGCGATCTTCGACATTATTGCACACATTTGGTTTCTTCAACTGTGTGCCCTGTAGAGCGTGGAATTAATTATCGCACTCGAGTGTCCATCATCACCGTTCTGTGTAACTTTGACCTCATCACCCACAGGTAAACTTATGACCGAAGTCATTCCACACACTTCGTTTTTACAAAGCTTTTTGCCAACAGACGCCCATGATTTGTCCCTCTTCTAGCCAACACGTGGCCAAACTAGCCGGGTGGGAAGCTTGCGCGGTAAACTGCGCGGTAGCGCGGGAACAGGCTCACCGACGATACATTTGGCGGCTCTTCGAGCCCATGTGTGGTCAAACGAAACGCGTGTGGTGCGATGTTGTCAAGCGTGCACTCGAATCCTCCGCAATGAACATCGTGACAAGACGTGACGATTACAGGCCGGCCGACTCCCATTTATTACAGCGGCCATTTAACCCTCGTGTCTCTTTAACCTTTCGATTGCGCCCCACCATTGCAAGAAGCACACCCACCACAACAAATTCTTAGAGGGTATCCTGCGTGGCTCCAGTGGCGCTCCGAGCGGCTGCCGACGATGAGCAGCAGTTCACCATGCATGCCGTGGTGGACACCCACAGAAGGTTCACGGACCTCTCGGTGGTGTACACCAACGACCCGGTCTGGGTGGAGCACTCCAACCACATCATGGAGCTATTGCTTGCTGAGGAGAAGTACAAGGTGGTCGGGTTCGACCTCGAGTATATCCGCGCTCGTGCCGGGTCTCGTCCCAAGGTCGTCGTCACCCAGATGTGTGTGCGCCACCACGTCCTCATCTACCACTACTGCTTGGCCACAAGGCCTTGCGAGCATTTTGCCAAGTTTGCCAACAGCCCCCACTACATGCTCACTACGGTGGACTGCACCAACGATGTAAAGGCGCTCGAGAATCCGGGCATCGCCTGCCAAAATCTTGTCAACATCCAGGGCCAATACAAGATCTGGGGCAACAAGGAGCATGAGAAGGACTCGCTGGTTCACCTCGCCGAGGCCATCATCGACCCCTACTACAGAGACATGACGGATTCCTGCAACAAGGACAAGCGTGCCTGGCACTCGCCCTGGATGGAGAAACTCGACAAAGCTCACATCGTGTACGTAGGCAAGGAGGCGTACACGAGCTATGACATGTACAGGAGGATCGTTGACATGAGGAAGTGCCTCCTTCCCCAAAATGGCTAGGGATCCAGCCGGAAGTAGAGAGCAATGGCAAGCGTCGTTGCAACAATAAGTAGATGATTAGATCCTCGTTTCTCCTAGTTTAGTATGCATGTAATTTCTTACTTTGGTGTGTGGAAATGCTATGTGTGTGGTCACTTATGTAATTGGATGCTTAATTTGGTTATGCAATGTTGTCTTTTTAAGTACATATGTTGATGCTCTGTATACAGAGCGTAGATGTTGTGCAAAGAAAATCACATCGCACATGGACTAAACAATGGAACCCGTTGGTGATGTTTTCATCAATCACTCACAATTGTATATCAGCAATCGTTTGCTCACAACAAACACGGCTTGTTAGCAGCAATCGTCTGTGTTGTTATCGGTCTTCGCACACATTTCCGATTATAAACCTGTTTGCCGCGTATCACACACATCTTGTTAAGTTGAACCGTTTCTGTTCTATTGTCTCAACGCAAACAGTTCATCCGAGTGAACCGCATGCCGTATATCGCACACACCTTGATCCGGCTGACCGTTTCTTTTGTGTTGCCTAATCACAAACAGTTCATCTAAGTGAACCGTATGCTATATATCGCACACACCTTCATCTGGATGCCCATTTCTTTTGTTCCTCCTCATCGCAAACAGTTAATTGAACTGAACCGTATGCCCTGCATCACACACGCAACTAAAATCTGAACCATGTTTGATGCATCCGTCATGGCAAACGTTTTGCACCTTTTTTGACGTTTTTTTACACCACCATTTGCGATCATTGGATCGCGCACAGTTTCGTCGAAGGGTCTCTGATCGTAGTGTCGCGTTAGCAGCATCCTGCAGTAGTGAAGACTCAATTCATCACAACAAAGATAGAGAGGGAAGAACACCATATGACCCAACTATATTAACAAATCTCATGGTACATCATGATCGTGCCAAATCAAGAACACGAGAGAGAGAGAGAGAGAGATTAAACACATAGATACTAGTACATACCCTCAGCCTCGAGGATGAACTACTCACACACATCACCATGAGAACGGAGGAGAAGTTGGTGGTGATGGTGATTAGGGCTGGGCATAAAAACCGACCAACCGAAAACTGAACCGAAACCGAATTAACCGAATTTTTGGTTTTTTACTGTGTACAAGAAAATTCGGTTAGATAGGCTACTAACCGAACTAAATTCGGTCGGTTCGGTATATTTCTCGGTTAACCGAGATGGCCAAATCCCAGCCCACTCCACTCGTCGCCCCTGGGCCCTGGCCTAGTACAAGCCCACCCCACCCACCAGCCCCGTAGCCCACCAAGCCAACCAGCACCCCACGTCCCCATGTCTCCCCACCCCGACTAGAAAACCTAAGTCTATTAAGTATTAACCCCTCCCTCTGTGGCCCTGCTGCCCTACCTACTCAGCTGCCAGCCACCGCCGCTAGCCTGTTACTCATCTGAGCCGCCCGAGCGGCTGAGACGTCGCTGACGCCACCGCCCACCGCATCTTCTCCCCCGCCCGGCCACCCCCAACGCCGTGGAGTCCATCGCATCTCGGCATCTGCACGAAGGAAGGAAGGAGAGGAGAAGGGCCAGGGAGACAAGGATCGGCCGTCGCGGCGTTGCCCATCCGTCGTTTCACCTCTCCAACTCCAACTCAGCGCCGACCGCCGATCCACCTCGACAGCATCTCGGGGGCGTCTTCTCCAGTTCGTCACCACGTCTTCCATGAGAGAAACTGAACATTCAATCAATGTAATATGCCCAGTGTCCCATCCTTTGTCTCCAATTTATGTTTCATTCTTTGTGAGTAGATGCCTAGATGGTAAACTTGTATGCACTTGTTGTTTAATTCTTCCAATCTTGTGAGCAGATGCCTAATTTTGCCTACATCTAATAGTCCAGTGTCTTTTAGTCTGTAAGATTCATGTGACTATGCGAGGTTCTGAATTCTAGTGTCTTCTTGTAATATTCAGCATGGAAATGAACTTGTATAAATATTGTGTACTAGTAGTCTCTTACTGCTGCAATATTGTGTACTAGTAGTCTCTTACTGCTGCAGTTTTTGCAAGGAAGACATTGTTTTACCATTAGTATTCCTCTTGTCTTAGTGTGGGAACGAACTCATATAAATTGTTGCTGAACCTACTATTTGTCAACTGGAAATTCTCATCCATCTACTAGTACTCAGTGCACTCACACTGTACATACTGATTTTAGTAGATGCATTTTGGTAACTTGTATTTTGGACATCTTGTTTACTTCTTCTTGCAAGTAATTAGTATAGACGATTGATCACAAGAATTGTAATTATGTTATTGTTTTCAGATGGTTGAACCTGGTGGGCTTGGTGATGACATGAATGAAGAGGAGATGCGAGTTTATGAGGAAGAAGAAAGAAAGATTGAGGAGTGGGAAAAGAAAAATAAGGAGATGGATGAACTACCTGCAAGAAGGCAGATGAAAAAAAGATCACCAATGTGGGATCACTTTGCTGAGGTACTAGTTGATGGTCTTCTCAAGTTTGGAAAGTGCAAGTATTGCAATCGTGATATCAAGGCCGTTCCAGGGGTTAATGGTACATCTGCCTTAAAAAGTCATTTTACTACTTGCAAGTTTAATCCTCATAGTGATAAGAATAAGAATCAAGGTACTTTGCAAATAATCCAAGGGGAAAGTCCTACGGTGCATAAATTTGATCCTGAAGCACTAAGGAGAGCTATTGCTAAGATGATTATAGTAGATGAGCTTCCCTTTGCATTTACTGAAAAAACTGGTTTTAGAGAAGTGATGTCAATTGCATGTCCACGTTTCAACATGCCTTCTAGAAGAACATGCACTCGGGATGTTGTCAAGCTTTATTTTGAAGAGAGAGCAAAGCTAAAACTTTTTTTCAAAAAATCATGTCAAAGAGTGTGTGTCACTACTGATGGTTGGACTTCTCAAACACAAGATTGTTATATGACAGTCACGACACATTTTATTGACCCTGAGTGGAATTTGCACAAGAAGATCATTAGTTTTTTCTTAGTAAAAGGTCACAAGGGAGATGATATTGGAAAGGCCTTAGAGCAATGCTTGATGGAGTGGGGAATAAACAAAGTTATGACAATAACTGTTGATAATGCTAGCGCGAATGATGGTGGTGTAGGTTACATACGGAAGAAATTGATCAAAACTGGAAATAGCATAGCTGAAGTAAATTCTTGCATATGAGATGTGCTGCCCATATTATAAATCTGATTGTCACTAATGGTCTAAAAGAGTTGGATGAATCAGTTAAGCATGTGCGAGCTGCGGTTAGATATATAAGACATGGGCCATCTAGAATTACAAGATTTAAAGAGCTTGCTGCATTAGAAAAGTTGGACAGCGAGGCATTCTTGTGTTTGGATGTATGCACTAGATGGAATTCCACATACCTAATGTTAAAAACTGCAATCAACTTTGAGAAAGTGTTTGCGAGGTATGAGGAAGAAGATCCACTCTATACATTGGATTTAATGAGTGAGAAAGCTCCTGGTATTCCTGTTGATAGTGATTGGGAGAATGCCAGGAAAATGGCTGAATTTCTTGGACATTTTTATGAGCTAACTCTTAGTGTTTCCGCCACACTCCATGTGACCGTGAATCAATTTGTCATGGATATTGCTGAAGTTAATGTTGTGTTGGAAGAGTGGGCTGATAGTGATGATATTTTGCGCCAAATAATGGCCAAGAAAATGCAAGAAAAGTATGATAAGTATTGGGGATGTTGGCATGAGGGAGGTGGAGAAGGAGAATGAAAAGGGGAAGGGGAGAGGGAAAGGAAAGAAGAAGGAAGAGGAGAATGTGAACATGTTTGTATTTGCTGCAGCTGTTCTTGATCCTAGATTCAAGCTATCAAATTTCACAAAACTAGCAATTGAAGAAATGTATGGTGAGTTAAATGAGGCAAAGCCTTGGGAAGCGGCAAACATTTGTGCATGCTTGTTTGAAGAGTACAAAGCTAAGTATGCACCAAGTGATGCAAGTAAGCATGTGGGTGCTCCACATCTGACCAAAACTCAAAAAGGGAAAGGAAGAAATTGGTGTCTCGATAAATAAAAAGTGAGAATTGGTGATGGTGGTGAAAACTAGCATGAGCATCTGAATTGGAGAAATACCTTGCATGAAGAGAATGAAGTAAAATAGGATGATTTTGACACCTCTAATGGTGGAGACAATGCTGCTAGATTCCCAATATTGGCAAGAATGGCCCGTGATGTGTTAGTTGTTCCCTGTATCAAACGGTTGCATCCGAGTTCGGCATTTAAGCACAAGTGGACGCATCCTAAAAGTTTAGAACCTCACTTACGCCATTCATGGCCCAAGCTCTTTGTTTGTACCCAGATGGCTAAGGGGTGCTATTACTATCGACAATTGAAGAAGATGAAGATGAAATTGTTAATCTTGGAAAAGGGTAACATATTGTGATCGTTTTCCATATAATTTTTCTTATTTCTAAACTTCCTATGCTTAATAATAATGTTTTTATAATTCTTTCCAGAATTAAATTGAAGAGTTTGTAGTACAAAATTCATCCTGTGTCGAAGGCAAGGCACTAGCAAGTCTGTTTGCAAGCCATCTGGGGTTGGGTCATCTTGCCCGCCTCCATCCTCTAGTTAAATGTTGGTGAGTGAGTTGCAAGAGATGCTCTCAGGTTTACGTGTTTCACTTTGTAGAAATCCTCTTCATCAAGCACATGCTTCACTACATCTCTGTTCATTTTACAAGAAGGATGCTCCTGTTCATGTTCTTATAGCTTTGTACTCATTTTGTATTATAAATACATATCCTATTCATGTTGATATTTATATGTGTTAGAAGTTAAAGTACTCATGTTCATGTTTACATATGTTACAAGCAAGATGCTCCTGTACATGTTGTTTTCCTGGCTGTTCATTTCTAATTATAACTTGTAATTTTTCCTACTATGGCTACAGCCTACAGAGACCTACATGTTGCTTGGTGGCTTGCTCTTGCTGGGTAGGAGTGGGAGTCCTACTGTTGGCCTGTTGAGTGAGAGTCTTGCTGGCTGCTCTTGAAGACTCCAAGTTGGAACTGGAGCACATCTGCAGTGCACTTTTTGGTGGCACTTCAAAATTTGGCTATTTGCCTATGTTTTAAAGTGTAATAAGTAGACTTTGATTTTGGTTGGTTGTGTGCTGCACTTCATTCTCGTGGAGAACTTATCAGTTTGTCGGTTTGTCCTGTCTTGAAATTTTAGTAGACGCACTTATGAGATATGCTATCATGCACTTACTACTTTGTCCTACTGTTATGCTATAATGCATGAACAAGTCCTATTGTTATGCTATTTTGCTGATTCCTTTCTTGCACTTATGAGATATGCTGGAACTTCGTTGGTTGTGTTGATATGCTGCCAATTTTTTTTTTGCAATATGCATGCTATCAAAAAATGTTCTGAAACTGAAACTGGAATTTCTGAATATGGTACAGAATTCGGTTAACACCGAAAACCGAACCGAATTTTTGTTTAACCGAAAATTCGGTTAGTACAATTTTAGTACCAAATTCGGTTACCATATCTGCAAACCGAATTGATGAAAAAACCGAACAACAGAAACCAAAATTTCGGTTTCTACCGAACGCCCAGGCCTAATGGTGATGGTGATGGTGATGGTGATGGAGGAGATGTACCCCGCGGCGTCCCAGCACCACCAGAGGAGAGGGGGGAAGGGGCCCCTCCTCCTTCTTCCTTGGCCCTCCTAGGAGAGAGGAGGCTCTCCCATAGATTGGATCTCTCTGTTGTCTTCTGTTTTTCACGACAGTTTTCAGAGCCCTTCACCGTTTCTTATATTCCAGAGATTCGTAACTCCGACTAAGCTGAAATTTTGAGGGGATTTTATCCAGAAATTTGTTGGGGAACGCAGTAATTTCAAAAAACTTCCTACGATCATGCAAGATCTATCTAGGATATGCATAGCAATGAGAGGGGAGAGTGTGTCTACGTACCCTCGTAGACCGAAAGCGGAAGCGTTTAGTAACGCGGTTGATGTAGTCGAACGTCTTCGCGATCCAACCGTTCTAGTACCGAACGCACGGCACCCCCGCGATCTGCATACGTTCAGCTCGGTGACGTCCCTAAAACTCTAGATCCAGCCGAGGCCGAGGGAGAGTTCTGTCGACACGACGGCGTGTTGATGGTGATGATGAAGTTACCGATGCAGGGCTTCGCCTAAGCACTACGACAATATGACCGAGGTGGAAAAATGTGGAGGGGGCACCGCACACGGCTAAAGATCAACTTGTGTGTCTATGGGGTGCCCCCCTCCCCCGTATATGAAGGAGGGGAGGAGGAGGAGGGCCGGCCACAAGGGGCGCGCCCTAAGGGGGG
Organism: Triticum urartu; assembly: GCF_003073215.2. Classification (NCBI taxonomy): domain Eukaryota; kingdom Viridiplantae; phylum Streptophyta; class Magnoliopsida; order Poales; family Poaceae; genus Triticum; species Triticum urartu. Next base: position 499,959,815 of record NC_053028.1, on the reverse strand, counting down.
ATTCCTACTCCTATTTGGAGTAGGTTTCCCCCTTTCCTAGTCCAAGTAGGAGAGAAAGGAAGGAGAGGAAGAAGAGAAGGAAAGGGGGGCCGGCCCCCCTAGTCCAATTCGGTTTGGGCTAGGGAGGGGCGCCCCACCTTGGCCTACCTCCTCTCTTCCACTACTAGGCCCATGAGGCCCAATAACTTCCCGGGGGGTCCGGTAACCCCCGGTACTCCGAAACGACCCGAACCATTCCGGTGTCCGAATGTAGCCTTCCAATATATGAATCTTTATGTCTCGACCATTTCAAGACTCCTTGTCATGTCCATGATCTCAACCGGGACTCCGAACAACCTTAGGTACATCAAATCACATAAACTCATAATACGAATCGTCATCGAATGTTAAGTGTGCGGACCCTACGGGTTTGAGAACTAGGTAGACATGACCAAGACACATCTCCAGTCAATAACCATTAGAGGAACCTGGATGCTCATATTGGCTCCTACATATTCCACGAATATCTTTATCGGTCAAACCGCACAACAACATACGTTGTTCCCTTTGTCATCGGTATGTTACTTGCCTGAGATTCGATCATCGGTATCACCATACCTAGTTCAATATCGTTGCCGGAAAGTCTCTTTACTCGTTCCGTAATGCATCATCCCGCAACTAACTCATTAGTCACATTCCTTGCAAGGCTTATAGTGATGTGTATTACCGAGAGGGGCCAGAGATACCTCTCCGACAATCGGAGTGACAAATCCTAATCTCGATCTATGCCAACTCAACAAACACCATCGGAGACACCTGTAGAGCATCTTTATAATCACCCAGTTATGTTGTGACATTTGATAGCACACTAAGTGTTCCTCTGGTATTCGGGAGTTGCATAATCTCATAGTCATAGGAACATGTATAAGTCATGAAGAAAGCAATAGCAATAAACTAAATGATCATAGTGCTAAGCTAACGGGTGGGTCTTGTCCATCACATCATTCTCTAATGATGTGATCTCGTTCATCAAATGACAACACATGTCTATGGCTAGGAAACTTAACCATCTTTGATTAACGAGCTAGTCTAGTAGAGGCATACTAGGGACACTTTGTTTGTCTATGTATTCACACATGTACTAAGTGTCCGGTTAATACAATTCTAGCATGAATAATAAACATTTATCATGATATAAGGAAATATAAATAACAACGTTTATTATTGCCTCTAGGGCATATTTCCTTCAAAATTATCTTTCTTCCCGTGAAAGAAGGGCTCCAACCAACCTACGAGGTGCCCACAAGACATCGGGGCGTGCCGTGTTTCCTTGTGGGCCCCTTGGGCACCATGTTGCGATGATTCTTTCCTCCCAAAATCACATATATTTCATAAAAATCTCCATAAATTTTTATCGCGTTTGGAGTCCGTTTGGTATGGTTTTTCTATGAAACAAAAAACATGCAAAAAAACAGGAACTGACAATGGCACTAGATTAATAAGCTAGTCCAAAAAAGTTGTATAAAAATGCACCAAAACCATATAAAATCATTGTAGACATGGCATGGATACTTCATAAATTATAGATACGTTGGAGACATATCAGTCGCCTTCCGCCCCATCGTCCAGCATCTCCACCCTTTGGGCGAAGGTAGAGATTTGGGCAAAGAGCTCGTCGAGAGTAATGGGCGCCTTGACAGCGCCGATGGCTGCCACCACGGGATCATATTTGCGGTCAAGACCCGCAAGTACATATTTCACTATCTTGGGGTCTTAAACAGGACGACCTGCTGCTGCAAGCTCATCCCTGAAAGTTTTCATCTTGGTGATGAAGGAGGAGCTGGACATCGTTCCCGTCTTCATGGTGGCGATGCTGATCCGCAGATTTGTGATGCGAGACTATGACTGCAATGCAAAGAGTGTGCTGATTGCAGCCCATAGATCATAGGTATTTTCCTTACCAATGACATGTGCAAGAATCTCTTTTGAAAAAGAATTTAGCACATAACCAAGGACTTGTTGATCCTTCGATAGCCATGGCGCATACAGTGGGTTTGGCACCGTAGGCATGGTCTTGTCCAACTGCTGCTGCTCCACCGTGGTTGGGGGCGTGGCGCCAGTTGCATCTAGGAGCCATGTGACATGCGCTCTTTGCAGGCCGGATGTCACTTGGGATTTCCATAGGATATAATTCAATTTATCAACTTCTTGGCTCGCGGGGAGGACCAAAGTTGAGGATGACGGTAGTCGAGGAAGCCATGGCGATGGAGAAAGTTTCTGGTAGCTAGATTGGGAAGATGATGGCTATGTATACCATGTAAAATTATATGAAAGCGTTCCTACTCTAACAGTTTAGAGGAGACCATCTGCGTGAGTTTATTTATTGAGGGCAACATCACCTTGTCGTGGTTTACAAAGAGAATCAGTCGATCGCATAGAACTTTTACATAGAGATAAAGATGGATACAGGAGATAGTTGATATTACATGTCGTGCTGTACCCAAACTCTAACCGTTTAGAAGTACATTTTGCCAGAGGCCAGACTCAACTTATAGGTTCCAAAACAATTTTTTTTCGGGAGGTTCCAAAACCATTTAGCCAACAAGGCTTTGTTCATGAGCTCAAGATTTAAAATCCCCAAACCCCTGCTGGAATTTAGTCTATTTTTAGGCTAGCCCAATTGCATTTTCAGAATTCCTAATAAATTTCAGAGACCCACTTAGCCCATTTATGCAAGACAAGAGATGGGACTAAAGTTTAGTTCCACACTGCTCACCTAGTAGGAGTTAGACCTCTTTATAAGGGAGAACGAGACATTTACGCGCGCTTCTCCTCCGTCGCCCGCCTTGCCATGCCACGCCACGCCTCATCATGACGCGCTGCGGGTTGCGGAAATGAGCCGAGCCGTTGTCTAATTTTTTGCCACGCACGACTGGTATACGAAAGATCACGTGGGAGCTGAAAAGTTTTTATCTAGTGGAGATTGAATACGAACGTTGCACCCTTCGGCTGCTGCCTGTTCGTTTCGTTTCCCTCTTTTGCTTCACCTCCCATCGTTGCCTATTCGCCCCCTTCTCCTGTGCCTATGAAAGAGAGGTCACTCTCTCCAGAGAGACACAACAGAACAAAACCTCTCTCACGCCACCGAGTTTCAGAGCACTGAGGTACTACTACGATCTTCCCCATCCCGACTTGCCGCGTGCACCGCAGGTCGGGACAGTAGGCCTCCGAAACCCCACCTTTTGATCATGTATGGAAGTAGGGTGATAAGGTTTTTGGGGAGCGCTTTGCGCGGCAACTGACCTGTTCATCACAGACACTTCGGACGCCGACAACTACTTTCCCAACGACGACTTTTCCCCCGACGTCGACGACCTGTTCGACTTCATGGGTGAAAACGTCAACTCCAGCGCTACTGCTACTACCGCAACTCAGGGCGTGTTCATGTTCCTCTTGTTCGAATACCTACTACAATTTGTTCTTCTACTATCTACTCTACATATATTCTGTTCTAATTCATATGTGCAAGTGCTATTTGCCTTCTCTCTATTAGGTTACATAACTTGTTTCATCTCTGCTATAGTAGTCATGTTTTATCTAGTATTTCTATGGTTTAAATCATATGGTAAATTGCTCATATTTCCAACAATCCCCTTGATCTTGGACGAGACTTGCTTGCTCCCCCGTCATGTGTCGATCCGTGCTCCCGTCTACGTGACTTGATTTGATTGGAACAAAATAAGGCTCGGCTCCACCCCTTAAAATCAGGGAGAGAGGGATGATTAGATTAGAAAAAAAAGAAAAAAGACAGTCGTAGGATGAAGTGGGAGCACAGATGGGAGCACAGGAAGGGAGCAGGCAAGCCGAATCCCTTGATCTTGGTTTACAACAAGTCTTCCAATTAGTAACCAAGATAAAAAAGGCATCATGAATAAAGGCATAGTACTTGATAACCTTGAACCAAAGTGATTTTTCAGTTTAACTGGAGAAGGATTTAATACGCTCCCTGATATAAGATTGCTACTACTCCTACAGAGCTTGTACAAGTACGAACGAATTGTACTGCCCTTGTTCCTGGTACTTCCACTGACATGCGCGGATTCTGCAGCCTGCCGGCTGCCGCCATTGTCAAGTCGTCCACACCACACGGCCGGATGGACCAACTTTGGCATCTTATCCGACATGGAATCTGGCGTTCGTGTCGATCCATCGGCCCGTATCGATCACATAGCGGAGTACATTACTACTAGTACATTATTGTTGTACACTATACCATAGTACATTAATCATCCTGTCGATCATTATATGTAGGAGTCGGTAGCATATTATGCGCGCCCGTGAGCATGCTCGAGCCGAGACAGCCCGATATTTCTTTTGCACACATGGAAGGCGCACGGGCCCTTGTATCGGTGCGCGTTCACGTGCAGCGGCTAGCTCGACATCCCTCCCCTACGTCCACGGGCCCTATCCAGCACGCGAAGGCGCGGCACGCCACCGCCACGTACGTACTACCGCTGGTAGCGACCCGCATGTCGACGGAGGCGTCATCCTCGCCGATATGATATCGGCGTCCAGATCATGTGGCTTTCAGCGCCTGCGGCGCAAGTGCGGGGAAACATAAACCTTTACCCCAAACTGTTGGCATCGGACGACAGGCCGGTATCCAGATTTGGTCGACCCTGCCGCCCTGGACGGTTGCGCGGACGCAGCGCGAGTAGGGCCGCGCATCGGTGCATGATCGGTCGATGGATGACAGCCGGCGTGATACGGTGCCGTGCGCCGATCCGTGGTCGCGGTCGAGGCCCGCCGCGCATGCGTGCGCCGGAAGCATGCCATGCCGTGCCATGCCATGCATGATGCCACCGGCACCGGGCGCGCGCGCACGCTCGCTGGCCGCATCATGCCGGTGGCCCGGCAAGGGCACCGCGAGCCCACATGCCCGGAGATCTCGTCACCAGTGACTGTCTGTCCCGCTCCCACGGAATAGCTTTGGCAAGCACGCACACACACATGCGACCGACCGAACCAGACCGAAAAGCAGAGGGGAGGAAGCAGCGGCAAAAGCGACGGCAAAAGGGCCTCTGCCTGCTGTTGAGGGGCCACGCACCGAACCACACAGAGGCCGCACCACACCATGCCACACCAATCCCGCGACCCCGGCCGGGCCCCGCCATGTGCATGCAGCATTCGTTGGTGGGCCCCACGGCGCCCGCACACCACGCACCAACCCAACGCCTCCTTCCGAGCTAGAGCTAGAGCTGCTAGTGGCTGGCTACGGCCACCCTCGTGCCCGGTCGTTATATAACACCCCGCGCCTGCGCTCCTGCCACCTCTTAGCAAAAGCGAGGCACTCTACTTACCGAAGCTACTCCGCCCGCCCCCACCACCTTGTCGATCGGCGAGCGAGCGCCATGGGCAACTGCCTGAACAAGGCGTCTACGCAGCAGCGGCGGCGCGGCCACGGCGAGAGGGTGGCGCCGGAGGTGAGGGAGGAGGAGGAGGAGCTCAGGAGCATCGGCCAGGTGCTGCTGCAGGAGGAAGAGGAGGAGGAGGAGGAGGTCCCGGCGTCCGCGTCGCCGGCGGCCGGGATGAAGGTGAAGGTGGTCCTGACGAGGGCGGAGCTGGAGTGGCTCATGGCGCAGCTCAAGAGCGGCGAGCAGCGCCTCGAGGACGTCCTCCGCCAGATGGGCAACGCCCGCGCCGACGACGACAAGCCGCCGCGCGCCGACGCCTGGCGCCCGCGCCTCGAGTGCATCCTCGAGTGCCCCGAGCCTGCCGACGCCACCTAGCGCAACCTACACACGGCGCCCAGCCGGCCGTTCTCTCTTCTATCCGGCGATCAGAGCTTGATCTCCTCCATGGTGTACTAGCTTTCTTGCTCAGATCCGCCCGTGTGCATGCTGTGATCCATGGAGAGGCTTCTTGTTTTTGTGTTTCTCTCCAAAGGATGGATCCATGGATCGGAGTGGCTTGATCTAGGATGAACACCAACTGTACTATGTAGCCCGTTAGAGCAGTAGCAGTAGCTTGATCTCTCACCTCACTGGTGTTTGTTGTGCACTTGTGCTCGTATGTGGGTTTTGCTCTGTCCGCTTGTTTTGGTTTTTCTTTTTCTTTTTCCTTTTCTGTTTTGTTTGTAAATAGTGTGGCCTCAAACCAAATGGCAACGTACCGTCCGCTGCAGTTTTGCATCTCGGATCGGACATGATCAGATGTGACAATTTTAGCTCTTTTTGGTGGCGTAATCTACCCTTTTTTATTTTGTATACATCCACATTCGCTACTACCATATTTCCCGCATATTAAATACGTACTGGTGCACGAACCAATCTATGGTTGGATGGTTAGAAGTATTGTGGTATCCTTAGTTCATCGGACGTTTCTGTCAACGACGAGATGTCTATGGTGACTTTATAAATTTTACGTGCATGGTTAAGTTTGTGAGTGCTGAAGCTCTAGTCTACATTCCGACAGCGTATGCACAACCAGAGCAACTTGGATCGAATGACCGGAGCAGAGTTAAAGTAGCACGAAAAAGTGCTATTTCCGCCGGAAAAAAAGCACCGAAGTGCCATAGCCTACTGTGGCTAGCATATTCTCGTGGAAGCAAAAGCCGGAGCAGCCACCTTTGGTCAACTTTTGGCCCGGTTAAGTTCGTCCCGTCTCGTTGATCGATGCACGGTTAACGTACTACAACAATGAAGGCGGTCAAACATTTGCACATGCTTAAGCGTAACCTCGCATCAACTTATTGTGCGGTTTGCGTCCAGGAAAGCGGGTCGACGTGATGCTACGGCTCACCAGCTTTTTCAACCGCGAGAGCGACGCCTCTTCGCGGGGTCGCCGCTCTGACTAATCAATCCAAGTAATGACCCAAACGAACCCACGCATTTTCATCGCCTACGTTTCCAACTAGTCCGTCTCTTGATCTGTTATAAATAAAAACCAGCTTGTCGCTTTCAACGAAACCACGCACGTTTGCCTGCCCGGGGCGGTCGTGATCCGGGTAAAATACGGTCCAAATGGGTTTCAAATTTATAATCGAAAGCATGCATCAAAGCAGAGCCTTGAGCCACGAGCCCACGAGTCAAAGTAAATGGGGTGCTAAAAGAGGCAGCCGCGCTGCATGCGCACATGGTCGTCGACGGCTCATGGTGCAGTACGTATTCTACTAGTCGTGGTTGTTGTACAAAAGCAGTGCACGATTCTACTGCACCACTGTGCCACCGTGCCGCCGACGACCGAAGGAGGAAGAATACGTACGTACGCACGCACGTACGGTCCGTCGCTCTCGGCGCCGCCTGCTGCATTTCGAATTTTCGATCCGTTCGATCCATTCCAACGGGCCTGAGCCTGAATATATTTGAAACATTCCAAGTCGTTCCCCTCCGGCCGGGCGTGATGTTGGCTCCAGCGCGAGCGAGCGCACTATTACCACGTGCGGCGGCCTGTGCAGAATTCCATTCTCCGGAGCGCACGAGCGCTTGGTTTTTCCTGCCCAGAATTCAGAGCGCAAAAAAGCTAGACTTACGGACTGGTTACGGAATCATCTTACGGACCCCTCCAACTAACCAATCTCTTCTCCCCTTGAATTCAACTGTGGGTCGTGTTTCTGATTTCCCATCCAACCAAATACTACCATACATGTGCGTAACTTAAAGTCTGTAAGATGCGGTCCGTAGGTGTAGCAAAGCTCTTCAGAGCGACCGCCAACTCTGACGCGAGACTTGGGCCAGCCACATTTTCTCTTGCGACTTGCAGTGTCTGTTAGTCCGTATGGCATGGCACGTGAGACTCGGGAGATTTAGCAGAAAGCAACGGAAGAACAACATGGGAGGATTCGAAGATAAAAAAAAACCCGGCAAGCAGATTGGCTGAAGAACAACGCTACACTTACAAGGCAGAACGCCATCCACCCACAGCGAGACAACGCAGCTCCGACTCGGCAGATAACTACGGAGAACAAAGCAAGGTTGGCACGGAAGATCGCCGAACATCCACCTGTCGCCTGTCATCGTACACCACCGGTGCCCCACACCGCAGTTACAACTTCACATCAACAAGCAGCCGAGGCAATCTTACAGACACGTCGAAGAGCCGACTACCACGACCAATGTCATGCCTCCGACAATGCTCACCATTGTCATCGTTGCCACAGAAGCCAAACCCCCTCATTGTCAGACGGACACGACCAAGCAGCATGAACGACACCCCCAGCTATCACTGGTCCCTCTGGCCGGTAAGGAGCTCCCGGAACGATGCCCCAAGAAGTGTGACACACGTCGCCATCGTCCGATGCTAGGGGATCATGGTTTTCCCCCAAGCATCCTTGCGTAGTGGAGCGAGCAGGAACGCCTCAGCGACACCTTCAAGAAGGATGCAGCGCCCACATACGTCGTCATTGCCTACCATGCCCAAAAGCCGACAACAAGATCTTCACCCGACGCTGCAACTCCAACCACCAATCTGAGCCAGACCACCACTACAAGAACCAGATCCAACCATGATTGGTCAAGTCCGGCACCCCGTGCAACAGCTGCAGCCACCCTCGCACGCACCACCGACCGTGTACCACCGTCCACACGGCCAGCACGCCGCCCAACACCAACTCGCCCGAAGCCGCCGCTTCGGCAACCTCCCACTTCGCCTAGCCTTTGGCCTGGACGAGCCTAGATCTGGCTGGCCCGCCAGGATGCACCGCGACCCCGCGTCGTCGCCTCACCAATGAGAGAGCCTAGGACGAGACCGTAGATTTGACGGCTAGAGGCATTGCACATCATGGTACACATTCAGAGGCACTCATATAGAGTCATAATATTACAGTTATCGAGTTGTAAGTAAGAAGAAGTGTGATGATCATCATTATCAGAGCATTGTCCCAGTGAGATAAAGAATGACGGAGATTGATGCGTCCTCGAAAAAGTGGGGACAAGGTTCATGGTATTGTTTTAAAAAATGAGAAAAAAAGATAAATGAGAGAAAAAGAGACAAGGGATAATGCTACTATCATTTCACCACACTTGTGGTTCAAAGTGGCACCTAGTTCTTCATATAGAGAGTCTTCATGATTTGTCATTTTCATATACTAGTGAGAATTTTTTTACATTATAGAACTTGGCTCGTATATTCCGATGACGAGCTTCCTCAAATGCCTGAGGTCTTCATGAGCAAGCAAATTGGATGCACACCCACTTAGTTTCAGTAGTGAGCTTTCTTACACTTATAGCTCTAATACATTTGTTGTATGGCAATGTCTACTCCTTGTATCTATATCGATTGAAAGGCCTCTCCATTGCCTAACGATCTGCCCGATCCGCAGAGTTGATGCTGAAAGCACAAGTGCTCCCCGGGTGATTTTGATAATTAATGTCAACATATCTCTTGTTGGACTAATATTTTCATCTAGCATATTTCAGATAAGTCCAACAGTGGAGTGGCATGGACTAGAGGATGTGGGACCCCTTCAAGATGATGAAGACAAATGATCGGCTCAAGCTCAAAGCTCAGGATTCTACATTTTTCATTTTAGTGATCCAATATCACATTGAATCCATAGGAAAGCCAATACTATTAAGAGGGGATGAAGTGTTGCTTAATGGCTTGCTTGCTCAAAGTGCTTAGTGATATGCTCCAAAGCCCTCAACCACTTTCTGATATCCACATTTGTCCCAAACCAAAAGTCAAACTCGGCCCCACCGAAACTTTCTATCCGGCGCCACCGAGTTCTCTTGACATAGCCACTACCAGAAACCCTAATCAATTCGGTCTCACCGATGGGATCTCGATCTCACCGAGATGGGCTTGCAAACTCTCTCTTGCCTATTGCATTAATTTCGGTCTCACCGAAACATGACATCGGTCCCATCGAGTTTGCTTGGCCAACTCTCTGTTTAGCTTATTACCAAAATCGGTCCCACCGAATTTGTGTAATCGGTCCAACCGAGATGAGGCTTTACCCTAACCCTAGCACATCGGTCCCACCGAGTTGATCAAGTCGGTCCCACCGAAAACCCTAATGGTCACATTATGAACTAAATCGGTCTGACCGAGTTGTATTATTCGGTCCCACCGAGTTTGGTAATTTGTGTGTAACGGTTAGATTTTGTGTGGAGGCTATATATACCCCTCCATCCACTCTTCATTCGTGGAGAGAGCCATCAGAACATGCCTACACTTCCAACATACATTTTCTGAGAGAGAACCACCTACACTTGTGTTGATGTCAAGATACTTCATTCCAACCACATAAATCTTGATCTCTAGCCTTCCCCAAGTTGCTTTTCACTCAAATCATCTTTCCACCAAATACTATCCTATGAGAGAGTTTTGAGTGTTGGGGAGACTATCATTTGAAGCACAAGAGCAAGGAGTTCATCATCAACACACCATTTGTTACCTCTCGGAGAGTGGTGTCTCCTAGATTGGTTAGATGTCACTTGGGAGCCTCCGTCAAGATTGTGGAGTTGAACCGAGGAGTTTGTACGGGCAAGGAGATCGCCTACTTCATGAAGATCTACCCTAGTGAGGCAAGTCCTTCGTGGGCGATGGCCATGGTGGGATAGACAAGGTTGCTTCTTCGTGGACCCTTCGTGGGTGGATCCCTCTGTGGACTCACGCAACCGTTATCCTTCGTGGGTTGAAGTCTCCATCAACGTGGATGTACGATAGCACCACCTATCGGAACCACGCCAAAAATCTGTTGGGGAACGTAGTAATTTCAAAAAAAATCCTACGCGCACGCAAGATCATGGTGATGCATAGCAACGAGAGGGGAGAGTGTTGTCCATGTACCCTCGTAGACCGAAAGCGGAAGCGTTAGCACAATGCGGTTGATGTAGCCGTACGTCTTCACGATCCGACCGATCCAAGTACCAAACGCACGGCACCTCCGAGTTCAGCACACGTTCAGCTCGATGACGTCCCGCGAACTCCGATCCAGCAGAGCTTCACGGGAGAGTTCTGTCAGCACGACGGCGTGATGACGGTGATGATGTTGCTACTGACGCAGGGCTTCGCCTAAGCACCGCTACGATATGACCGAGGTGGAATATGGTGGAGGGGGGCACCGCACACGGCTGGGAGAGATCAACAGATCAACTTGTGTGTCTAGAGGTGCCCCCTACCCCCGTATATAAAGGAGCAAGGGGGAGGCCGACCGGCCCTCTATGGGCGCGCCAGGAGGAGGAGTCCTCCTCCTAGTAGGAGTAGGACTCCCCTTTCCTACTCCTACTAGGAGGAGGAAAGGAAGGAGGAGAAGGAGAAGGAAGGAGAGGGAGGAAAAGGAGGAAAGGGGGGCCGGCCCCCTAGTCCAATTAGGTTTGGGCTAGGGGGGCCGCGCGCCCTGCCTCCTCTCTTCCACCACTTGGCCCATGAGGCCCATTACTTCTTCCTCGTATTCCCGTAACTCCTGGTACCAATGAAAATACCCGAATCACTCGGAACCTTTCCGATGTCCGAATATGGTCGTCCAATATATCGATCTTTACGTCTCGACCATTTCGAGACTCCTCGTCATGTCCCTGATCTCACCTGGGACTCCGAACTACCTTCGGTACATCAAATCACATGAACTCATAATACAATCGTCACCGAAATTTTAAGCGTGCGGACCCTACGGGTTCGAGAACTATGTAGACATGACCGAGACACGCCTCCGGCCAATAACCAATAGAGGAACCTGGATGCTCATATTGGCTCCCACATATTCTACGAAGATCTTTATCGGTCAAACCGCATAACAACATACGTTGTTCCCTTTGTCATCGGTATGTTACTTGCCCGAGATTCGATCGTCGGTATCTCAACTCATAACTCAAATATTTTACTTCTGCGATCATATCGTAGAAACTTTTATTTTTGTTACGATGATTCTCCACTTCACTCTGAAATTCTTTGAACTTTTCAAATATTTCAAACTTGTGTTTCATCAAGTAGATATGCTCATATCTGCTCAAATCATCTGTGAAGATCAGAAAATAATAATACCTGCCGCGAGCCTCAATATTCATCGGACCACATACATCAGTATGTATGATTTCCAACAAATCTGTTGCTCGCTCCATTGTTCCAGAGAACGGAGTCTTAGTCATCTTGCCCATGAGGCATGGTTCGCAAGCGTCAACTGATTCATAATCAAGTGATTCCAAAAGCCCATCAACATGGATTTTCTTCATGCGCTTTACACCAATATGACCTAAATGGCAGTGCCACAAATAAGTTGCACTATCATTATTAACTTTGCATCTTTTGGCTTCAATATTATGAAAATGTGTATCACCACGATCGAGATTCAACAAACCATTTTCATTGGGTGTATGATCATAGAAGGTTTTATTCATGTAAACAGAACGACAATTATTCTCTAACTTAAATGAATAACCATTTTGCAATAAACATGATCAAATCATATTCATGCTCAATGCAAACACCAAATAACATTTATTTAGGTTTAACACTAATCCCGAAAGTATAGGGAGTGTGCGATGATGATCATATCAATCTTGGAACCACTTCCAACACACATCGTCACTTCACCCTTAACTAGTCTCTGTTTATTTTGCAACTCCCATTTCGAGTTACTACTCTTAGCAACTGAACCAGTATCAAATACCGTGGGGTTGCTATAAACACTAGTAATGTACACATCAATAACATGTATATCAAATATAGCTTTGTTCACTTTGCCATCCTTCTTATCCACCAAATACTTGGGGTAGTTCCGCTTCTAGTGACCAGTCCCTTTGCACTAGAAGCACTTAGTCTCAGGCTTAGGTCCAGACTTGGGATTCTTCACTTGAGCAGCAACTTGTTTGCCGTTCTTCTTGAAGTTTCCCTTCTTCCCTTTGCCCTTTCTCTTGAAACTAGTGGTCTTGTCAACCATCAACACTTGATATTTTTCTTGATTTCTACCTTCGCCGAATTTTGCATCGCGAAGATCTTGGGAATTGTTTTAGTCATCCCTTGCATATTATAGTTCATCACTAAATTCTACTAACTTGGTGATGGTGACTAGAGAATTCTGTCAATCACTATTTTATCTGAAAGATTAACTCCCACTTGATTCAAGCGATTGTAGTACCCAGACAATCTGAGCACATGCTCACTGCTTGAGCTATTCTCCTCCATCTTTTAGCTATAGAACTTGTTGGAGACTTCATATCTCTCAACTCGGGTATTTACTTGAAATATTAATTTCAACTCCTAGAACATCTCATATGGTCCATAACGTTTAAAACGTCTTTGAAGTCCCGATTCTAAGACGTTTAAGCATGGTGCACTAAACTATCAAGTAGTCATCATATTGAGCTAGCCAAACGTTCATAACGTCTGCATCTGCTCCTGCAATAGGTCAGTCACCTAGCGGTGCATCGAGGACATAATTCTTCTGTGCAGCAATGAGGATAAACCTCAGATCACGGACCCAGTCCGCATCATTGCTACTATCATCTTTCAACTTAGTTTTCTCTAGGAACACATATAAAACATAGGGAAGCAATAACGTGAGCTATTGATCTACAACATAGATATGCAAAAACTATCAGGACTAAGTTCATGATAAATTAAAGTTCAATTGATCATATTACTTAAGAACTCCCACTTAGAAAGACATCCCTCTAATCTTCTAAGTGATCACGTGATCCAAATCAACTAAGCCATAACCGATCATCACGTGAAATGGAGTAGTTTTCAATGGTGAACATCACTATGTTGATCATATCTACAATATGATTCACGCTCGACCTTTCGGTCTCAGTGTTCCGAGGCCATATCTGCATATGCTAGGCTCGTCAAGTTTAACCTGAGTATTCCGCGTGTGCAAAACTGGCTTGCACCCGTTGTAGATGGACATAGAGCTTATCACACCCGATCATCACGTGGTGTCTGGGCACGAAGAACTTTGGCAACGGTGCATACTCAGGGAGAACACTTTTATCTTGAAATTTAGTGAGAGATCATCTTATAATGCTACCGTCATAACTAAGCAAAGTAAGATGTATAAAAGATAAACATCTCATGCAATCAAAATATGTGACATGATATGGCCATCATCATCTTGTGCCTTTGATCTCTATCTCCAAAGCATCGTCATGATCTCCATCGTCACCGGCATGACACCATGATCTCCATCATCTTGATCTATATCAATGTGTCGTCACATGGTCGTCTCGCCAACTATTGCTCTTGCAACTATTGCTATCGCATAGCGATAAAGCAAAGCAATTATTTGGCACTTGCATCTTATGCAATAAAGAGACAACCATAAGGCTTCTGCCAATTGCCAATAATTTCAACAAAACATGATCATCTCATACAACAACTTATATCTCATCACGTCTTGACCATATCACATCACAACATGCCCTGCAAAAACAAGTTAGACGTCCTCTACTTTGTTGTTGCAAGTTTTACGTGGCTGCTACTGGGCTTAGCAAGAACTGTTCTTACCTACGCATCAAAACCACAACGATAGTTTGTCAAGTTGGTGCTTTTTTAACCTTCGCAAGGACCGGGAGTAGCCACACTCGGTTCAACTAAAGTTGGAGAAACTGACACTCGCCAGCCACCTGTGTGCAAAGCACGTCGGTAGAACCAGTCTCGCATAAGCATACGCGTAATGTCGGTCCGGGCCGCTTCATCCAACAATACCGCCGAACGAAAGTGTGACATGCTGGTAAGCAGTATGACTTATATCGCCCACAACTCACTTGTGTTCTACTCGTGCATATTGCATCAACGCATAAAACCTGGCTCTGATACCACTATTGGGGAACGTAGTAATTTCAAAAAAAATTCCTATGCACACGCAAGATCATGGTGATGCACAGCAACGAGAGGGAAGAGTGTTGTCCACGTACCCTCGTAGACCGAAAGCGGAAGCATTAGCACAACACGGTTTATGTAGTCGTACGTCTTCACGATTCGACTGATCCAAGTACCGAACGCACGGCACCTCCGAGTTTAGCACACGTTCAGCTCGATGACGTCTCGCGAACTCCGATCCAGCAGAGCTTCACGAGAGAGTTCTGTCGGCACGACGGCGTGATGACGATGATGATGTTGCTACCAACGCAGGGCTTCGCCTAAGCACCGCTACGATATGACCGAGGTGGAATATGGTGGAGGGAGGCATCGCACACGGCTGGGAGAGATCAACAGATCAACTTGTGTGTCTAGAGGTGCCCCCTGCCCTGTATATAAAGGAGCAAGGGGGGAGGCCGACCGGCCCTCTATGGGCGCGCCAGGAGGAGGAGTCCTCCTCCTAGTAGGAGTAGGACTCCCCTTTCCTACTCCTACTAGGAGGAGGAAAGGAAGGAGGAGAAGGAGAAGGAAGGAGAGGGAGGAAAAGGAGGAAAGGGGGGGGGCTGGACCCTAGTCCAATTCGGTTTGGGCTAGGGGGGCCGCGCGCCCTGCCTCCTCTCTTCCACCACTTGGCCCATGAGGCCCATTACTTCTTCCTCGTATTCCCGTAACTCACCGGTACCCCCGAAAATACCCGAATCACTCGGAACCTTTCTGATGTCCGAATATAGTCGTACAATATATCGATCTTTACGTCTCGACCATTTCGAGACTCCTCGTCATGTCCCCGATCTCATCCGGGACTCCGAACTACCTTCGGTAGATCAAATCACATAAACTCATAATACAATCGTCACCGAAACTTTAAGCGTGCGGACCCTACGGGTTCGAGAACTATGTAGACATGACCGAGACACGTCTCCGGCCAATAACCAATAGCGGAACCTGGATGCTCGTATTGGCTCCCACATATTCTACGAAGATCTTTATCGGTCAAACCGCATAACAACATACGTTGTTCCCTTTGTCATCGGTATGTTACTTGCCCAAGATTCGATCGTCGGTATCTCAATACCTAGTTCAATCTCGTTACCGGCAAATCTCTTTACTCGTTCCGTAACACATCATCCCGCAACTCTCTCATTAGTTGCAATGCTTGCAAGGCTTATAGTGATGTGCATTACCGAGTGGGCCCAGAGATACCTCTCCGACAATCGGAGTGACAAATCCTAATCTCGAAATACGCCAACCCAACAAGTACCTTCGGAGACACCTGTAGAGCACCTTTATAATCACCCAGTTACGTTGTGACGTTTGGTGTCACAGAAAGTGTTCCTCCGGTAAACGGGAGTTGCATAATCTCATAGTCATAGGAACATGTATAAGTCATGAAGAAAGCGATAGCAACAAACTAAACGATCAACTGCTATGCTAACAGAATGGGCCAAGTCAATCACATCATTCTCTAATGATGTGACCCCGTTAATCAAATGACAACTCATGTCTATGGTTAGGAAACATAATCATCTTTGATCAACGAGCTAGTCAAGTAGAGGCATACTAGTGACACTCTGTTTGTCTATGTATTCACACATGTATTATGTTTCCGGTTAATACAATTCTAGCATGAATAATAAAAATTTATCATGATATAAGGAAATAACTAATAACTTTATTATTGCCTCTAGGGCATATTTCCTTCAAAATCTATGTGTCTCCAATTACGTTTGCACACTCCAATCTCATCCCTTTGTATTCTTGCAACTTGCATGATTTACTTTTCACTGCTCATATACTCTTGTCATGCTTGCTTGATATGTATTGTGAATGTTCAAACTTGTGCCAAAACTCCACTTCAACTTAAAGAAATTAAAAATTGTAACTTTTCTTGCTAAGAGTCTATTCACCCCCCTCTAGACACCTCTTATCGATCCTACAATTGGTATCAGAGCATTGGTCTCCATTGCTTTGGTTTAAACACCTTTGGAGGAAGATGGATGCATCTACGTTAGGGAGTCTTAGACGTAGAGTGCCTATTCTTGATGGAGAGTATTTTCATGAGTGAAAAAATGAGATGCTTGAGATCTTCAATGAATATCATTTTACCAAGTACATTACTACTTCTTGTGCTCGCATTGTTGACCCTTTGCATCCTACCCCCGATGAGGACCTTGACATGATTCACAATCTTAGAACTATAAATTTAATCACTAGAGGTTTGCCTAGAAACTTGCTTGCTAGCTTGCCTACTTTTGATTGTGCCTACACCTTATGTAGATTTCTTGAGGAACGATTCCCAAATTATTCCTTGAAAATCCTAGATGAGATTCTTCATAAGTCTATTGCCTTGAGTAAGATGAGTTCTAATGATCCCAAGTTTGGTGATTGCTTATTTGAGCTTACTCATATTACGAGTGCAAAAGGAGATGTTGGAATCATTAGCAATATCATTTCCGAAGTCATTAGAATCCATAGAGATGAACATTGTTACAGTCATACTTCTAATGAATTACCCTCTCTAGGAGTTGATCCATCACATGACGATGTTGAACATGGATACTATGATGAGGATGGTGATAGTGACTATGATCTTGATGATGCGATGAGACACTTTGGTCTTATGGTTAATCTTTGCGGCTACATGGCTGGAGGAAAGGAATGGGTCCTTGATAGTGGATGTACTGATCATATGACCGAAGACAAATATATGTTTCATGAGCTTGCTGAAAACAACGGCCCTCGAAAGTATGTCACTTTCGGTGATAACTCAAAGGGTAAGGTAGTTGGCCTTGGTAAGGTGGCCATCTCATAGGATAGCTCCATACAAAATGTTATGCTCGTTGAATCTCTTGGCTACAATTTACTTTTCGTATCTAGACTTGCTGACTTTGGTTTCAATGTCCTGTTTACTGAAGTACATTGCCAAGTGTTTCGTAGAGATAACCATAAAATGGTCTTTACCGGTATACGTAGAGGTGATCTTTACATTGTTGATTTCACTAAGAAGGCTCAACCTAGAACTTGCTTAATTGCTAAATCTTCTAAAGGCTGGTTGTGGCATAGAAGGCTAGGTCATGTGGGCATGCAAAATCTTGATAAGCTTATTAAAGGTGATCATATCCTTGGAGTAAAAGGTGTTATATTTGACAAGGATAGACTTTGTAGTGCTTGTCAAGCAGGAAAACAAGTTGGAGGAAGTCACCTCATGAAGAACATTATGACCACGAGAAGACCACTTGAGCTACTTCATATGGATATTTTTGGTCCCAATGCCTATAAAAGTCTCGGTGGTAACTCATTCGGTCTGGTTATAGTTGATGATTTTTCAAGATTTACGTGGGTGTTCTTTCTTGATGATAAATCGCAGGTCCAAAAGATCTTCAAGAACTTTGCTAGGAAGGCCAAAATCAATTTGAAGTGAAGATCAAGAAGGTTCGCAGCGACAACGGAACGGAGTTCAAGAACGCAAATGTGGATACCTTTCTTGACGAAGAAGGGATCTCACATGAGTTCTCGGCTACGCACACGCCTCAACAAAATGGAGTTGTTGAGAGGAAGAACTGTACTCTTATTGAGATGGCAAGAACGATGCTTGATGAGTACAAGACTCCAAAACACTTTTGGGCGGAAGTGGTTGAGACAGCTTGTCATGCAACAAATCGCTTGTATCTTCACAAGCTACTCGGCAAGACGGCATACGTGATCCTCACCGGTAACAAACCCCAAGTTGGATACTTTCGAGTATTTGGCTCAAAGTTCTACATTATTGATAAGCATCATGGTTCTAAATTTGCTCCTAAATCTCATGAAGGTTTCCTACTTTGTTATGGCTCAAACTCTCACACTTACCGGGTCTACAACAATTTCACCCGAAAGGTTGAAGAGACGGTAGATGTGAAGTTTGATGAATCTAACGGCTCGCAAGTAGAGCAATTTCATATTGATGTAGAAGACAAAGACCCTTCGGAAGCAATTCAAGACTTGTCTATCGGCAATATTCGTCCAGCGGAGGTGAAGGAGAGTACCTCGTCCATCCAAGTGGAAGCTTCCACCTCACGACAAGGTGAACCAAGAGTTGACTTGGAAGCATCCACTAGTGGGACACACCAAGACGAAGAAAACGAGGACGTACACCAAGATGAACCTCATCAACCTCCTTCTCCACCACGACAAGAGAATGACAACATCAACAATGAAGAAGGCCAAGAAGAAGAAGAACAAGATGAAGAAGATGTTCCACCCCGACCCAAGCAAAAGCTTCCATGAGTTCGAGCAAGAGTCGCCAAAGACCATCCCGTCGAGAAAATCTACAATGATATCCAAACCGGGAGAATCACTCACTCTAAAACTCGTTTGGCTAACTTTTGTGAACATTATTCATTCATCTCTAGCATTGAACCTATGAAGGTTGAAGAAGCATTGGAAGATCCGGATTGGATAAATGCCATGCATGAAGAGCTACACAACTTTGAGAGAAATCAAGTGTGGACATTGGTCGAGAAGCCCGACAACAACCACAACATCATCGGTACCAAATGGGTGTTTCGCAACAAGCAAGATGAAGATGGTCAAGTCGTCCGCAACAAAGCTCGTCTAGTCGCCCAAGGCTACACTCGAGTCGAAGGTATGGACTACGATGAGACATATGCCCATGTTGCTAGACTTGAGTCCATCCGCATCTTACTTGCCTATGCTAATCACCATGATATCACTTTATACCAAATGGACACTAAAAGTGCTTTTCTAAACAGTGAAATTGAGGAGGAAGTTTATGTTAAACAACCTCCCGGCTTTGTCAATCCTAAGAAACCCGATCATGTTTACAAACTTCACAAAGCCCTTTATGGTCTTAAACAAGCTCCTAGAGCGTGGTATAAATGCTTGACCAAGTTCCTTATTGAAAAAGGCTTTGAAATTGGAAAAATAGATTCTACTCTTTTTACTAAAAGGGTTAATGGTGAGTTATTTGTATGCCAAATTTATGTTGATGATATCATATTTGGCTCAACTAACCCTCATTTTAGTGAGAAGTTTGGAAAGCTAATGTCGGAGAAGTTTGAAATGTCTATGATGGGTGAACTCAAGTTCTTTCTTGGTTTGCAAATCAAGCAAACTAAGGAAGGCACCTTTGTCTCTCAAACAAAGTACACCAAGGACTTATTCAAGAAGTTCAACATGAAAGAAAGCAAAGGTATGAAAACTCCCATGCCTACTAGTGGACATCTTGACTTGACTAAGGACGGTGAACCGGTTGATCAAAAAGTTTACCGCTCTATGATCGGTTCATTGTTATATATATGTGCCTCTCGTCCCGATATTATGCTAAGTGTGTGCATGTGTGCACGATATCAAGCGGCCCCCAAAGAATGTCATCTTAAGGCTGTGAAAAGGGTAGTGGGATACTTAATACATACACCAAATTTTGGCATTTGGTATCCTAAGAGGCCGTCTTTTGATCTTGTTGGCTATTCTGACTCGGACTATGCCGGAGACAAGGTTGATAGAAAGTACACTTCGGGTACTTGTCAATTTCTTGGTAGATCTCTTGTGTCTTGGTCTTCCAAGAAAAAAACTCGGTATCCTTATCCACCGCCGAAGCGGAATACATTGCCGCTGGTTCATGTTGTGCTCAATTACTTTGGATGACCCAAACTATTAAATATTATGGGATCAATGTGAAACATGTTCCATTGTTTTGTGACAATGAGAGTGCTATTAAGATTGCTCACAATCCCATGCAACATTCTGGAACTAAGCATATTGAAGTTCGTCATCATTTCATTCGAGATCATGTTGCTAAAGGGGACATTGATCTTAAGCATGTTTGTACCGATAAGCAATTGGCGGATATATTCACCAAACCGCTTGATGAGAAAGTCTTTTGCCGTTTGAGAGGTGAATTGAACATCATTGATGCTTCAAACTTGGAGTAGAAACTCCATTTGGATACATGCAAGGCATGGATCTATGACAAATCCTTGATATTTCTCTTATGATGATATTCATATGTCTTGGATATATTTGCACCCTTGCATGTTATCTAACCCTTGTAGGTACTTGGATGAATATAAATCTATGAGATAGCAACCCACTCACATCTTGAGTGATCTCTACATCACCAAGTCTCTACAATACGGTGGTTAATGACAAGGAAGCACGAAACCCTTCAACATATCCTTTGACAAATTATATGTATCAAATTTCATGAGTGTCATTTCGGATACACAAGTGCTCTTCCTTGCAAAACTAACCCATGTAGGTAGATGAACTCAACTCCAAGTGGTGATCCCGACCATTCTTGTGCTACATCAACTTTGAGCACCCCACACAAGTTCAACTACATGATCAAGATCAACACCACCACCCAAGGTATGTCATTCCATCTTAGAGAAGCTTTACCTCAAGACATAGGTCAAAGCAACTCAACAAGATGTGAATACATCAAATGCTTAAACGAAAAATCGTAACCCCATTTTGAGCTTAAGCGATGAGTATGACTTATAATCAAGTGTTCTTACTTGACTCCTCAGTCAATATACTCTAACATAGGTGACTTTGTCACCGCCCAATTCTAGATGAAGTTCTCTAGTGTTTCCTTGAGCTTTTGCAAACTTCATCTAGATTTTTATTTTCTTTGCTTTGTTCTACATTCCTTGCATCCAATTCCTTGAAAATCCTTGTGAGATCTTTCTTGTCTAATGAGCTGAGGTGACAAGTGTTTTCTCTATGATAAACTCGGTCACACCGGTTTGTTGTTTTCGGTCCAACTGAACTCTTTCGGTGCAACCGGAACACACCACTCGGTGCAACCGATTTCACTACAGGAAAGACAACTTGCCACTTGTTCCTGCATTCTTTTTACTCCAACTCCACTCAATGATTCTTGTCCTCTACCAGCATCACATTTGACTTGGTGCTTTGCTTTTTGACTCAAGGACCGAACCCATTTGTAACAAACATCCAAAAGAGCCCTTCTTGGAAATTGATGTCAAGGGGGGAGAGAGATCACATCAAAGCTTAATCATTTCTATAGGGGGAGAGAGAATACTCAGGAGGAGAGAGTTCTTCAATGAGAAAGAAGTATCACATCAAAGCCCCCGGATGCTTGGTGTTCAATAGGAGAGAAGTTACATGTCTTTAAGAGGGGAAAGACATGTTCATATTTGATTGTTTGCATTTGCTCTTTTTTCTTCCGTTGCTCTGATTTTCTGTTCCCTATCTTCTCCCAGTATCCCAAGCAAGATTTAGGGGGAGCAAGACATCTAAGGGAAGGAAATCCTTGAATTCATTGCATATCTTTACCTTTGGGGACATGTCTATATCCAATAGAGTACTCAGTACTCACTCTCTACATGTCATCCCAGTCTTGGTACTCTTGTGGTTTCTTTGTTTACTCTGGCTAGTAGATGTATCTGTATTATCTAACCTTGTTTACTCAGGTTCATTTCTCCTAAGCCAACTCAAGACCACAAGGTAAGTATATGCATCACAATCATGTCCATGAGGACTTCTTGCTGATGTACATATTGTTTGCAAGAAAGACTCATGAGCACGTAGGTACATTTCCTATATTTACATCTTTTGCTCTGATGCATATAGCCAAGATACATGTAACACATTGCTTACTCTCTCATGCTATGCATTCACATGTTCTTACATTCCATATTTACATGATTGCATACATATAGGGGGAGCCTATGCATGTTACATGTCTTTCCAATGCTTTACCTGTTATTCTCTATATCTTTATCTAAAGCTTTGATGTATGTTGTCATCAATTACCAAAAAGGGGGGGATTGAAAGCACAAGTGCTCCCCGGGTGATTTTGGTAATTAATGTCAACATATCTCTTGTTGGACTAATATTTTCATCTAGCATATTTCAGATAAGTCCAACAGTGGAGTGGCATGGACTAGAGGATGTGGGACCCCTTCAAGATGATGAAGACAAATGATTGGCTTAAGCTCAATGCTCAGGACTCTACATTTTTCATTTTAGTGATCCAAGATCACATTGAGTCCATAGGAAAGCCAATAATATTAAGAGTGAATGAAGTGTTGCTTAACGACTTGCTTGCTTAAAGTGCTTAGTGATATGCTCCAAAGCCCTCATCCACTTTCCCATATCCACATTTGTCCCAAACTAAAAGTCAAACTCGGCCCCATCGAAACTTTCTATCTGGCGCCACCGAGTTCTCTTGACATAGCCACTACCAGAAACCCTAATCAATTCGGTCTCACCGAGATGGGCTTGCAAACTCTCTGTTGCCTATTGCATTAATTTCGGTCTCACCGAAACATGACATCGGTCCCACCGAGTTTGCTTGGCCAACTCTCTTTTAGCTTATTACCAAAATCAGTCCCACCGAATTTGTGTAATCGGTCCAACCGAGATGAGGCTTTACCCTAACCCTAGCACATCGGTCCCACCGAGTTGATCAAGTCGGTCCCACCAAAAACCCTAACGGTCACATTATGAACTAAATCAGTCTGACCGAGTTGTATGATTCGGTCCCACCGAGTTTGGTGATTTGTGTGTAACGGTTAGATTTTGTGTGGAGGCTATATATACCTGTAACGCCCTGAGACCGATGCGCCAGGTGTCTCCCAATTATTCGCCGTCGTTGCCATGTCATTCGCTTGCGTGTGCATCTTGTCATTGTCATCATGTGCATTGCATCATCATGTTTTCGAAACTTGCATTCATCCGGGTCTCCCCATTCTTTCCGTTGTCCGTTCTGAGCCCAGACTCACTTGCACGCGCCCGCGGCACGTCCGGAATAGTATTTTATAAGTGGTCGGAAAATGTTCTCGGAATGGGTTGAAAGTTGGCGTGCGGTCTTGTTATAGTGTAGGTAGACTACCTGTCAAGTTTCATCGCATTCGGAGCTCGTTTGATAGCCCAACCGTCAAACTATAGCGGCATTATAACCGGTCTAACGTCGGACGTTTTCGGTCTCCGGAAGCTGCTGCCGGGCCTCTCTCTCTCCTCTCTTCTCAGCCCATCTCTCCCTAGCACAGCCCACTAGCCCACCTATCTAACCCCCCTCCGCCCCGGATCGTCCGATCGAGATCGAACGGCTCCGAAACAGCCTCAAACCCCCTAACCCTAGTCCCCTTGCCATATATAGACTCCCTCCACGCCATTTTTGGCCTTCTCCTTCCTCCCATCGAAATCCGTGCCCCCAATCATTTCCCAGCCGCCTCCCACCTCCTCTCCTCGAAATCCAAGCGTGTCCGCTCCCACGCCGCCACTTGTCGCCGCGCCAATCGCCGCGCCGCCACTAGAACCCACCTGAGCCGCTGCTCCCCTCCTATCATGCGTCACCACACGTCCTCCCTGCCTCCCGCGCTGCCGCAGCCCGCCTAGGCCCGTGACGAGCCTGCGGAGCCCATCGGGGCCCGTCCCCGAGCCCGCCTACTCCGCCGCCAGGAACTCGTGCCTCTGCCTGGATAATCATGCTACAGTAATCCCACGTTAACGATGCCACACCACCTCTATCACTGTAGTTAATCTCGGGTTAGTTCAAAACCGATTCAAATTCAAAATTTAAAATAAAGTTAAATAATAGAAGTTTTCAAAATTTAAAACAAAAATGTTCGGTGTGTGCAAATAAATTCCTAGGAATTTATGGTGTGGGATCGATGCTTTTATGAAAAACATAAATACTTAAAATGGATTAAAACAAAAAACAAAATACAAAAACAGAAAACTAACTAACAAAAAAAGGAAAAGAACCCCCCCTCGCGCTGGGCCAAGTGGCCCAGCTGGCCCCAGCCGCCCGAATGGGCCGGCCCGCCCCCATGCCCCACTAAGGTCGCCCCGACACCCCCACTCCCCTCCCCCGCAAAATATCTCCCCCTCCCTCCCCCGATTGGATCGGGAACGAGAGGAAGAGAGCTCGACGCCGCCATCCTCTTCGCCATCACCGTCGTCGTTGCTTTCCCGTCCTCCTCCCCACGGGTCGCCCCCGAGCCTCGCCGCCCTCTTCTCAGCAAATGCCGGTGAGGCCCCCGGCCTCCTCCCCCCCTCGCCCCGCGCTCACCACGACCACGTCGCGCCCCTACCATCGCACCGCTCTGCCGACTCCGCCCGCCTGCTCCTGCTGTGCTCTGATCCGACGAGCTCCGCGCCCGCGTCGCCACGCAGCAGCTGCTGCTTCTTCGCTGCGCTGCCGCTCACCGTTGCGGCTTGTCGCACGCACTGCCCGCCGCTTTCTCACGCCCCTGTCTCTGCCCCGTGCCCCCCTCACTCCGTGCTCGCCGCATACGACCGCGCCGCGCTGCCCGTGCCCCGTTCGCCCCGCGCGGCCACTGCATCACGTGCGCCGGCATGCACCACGGCGCCCAGCGCGCCTTCCCCGCTCTGGCCGTCGAGGCCCACGCCCGCCGTGCCCTCCTCCGGTCTCCCCTGTCCGCTTACACCGCCAGTCATCACCGTCCCACGCTGTGCGGCTCGCCTTGGCTACCGTGCTCGTCGCCGCTTCCCTGCCGTTGTCCCGGCCCCGCCCGGCCGCGCCACCAACCCCCGCCGTCGTGCGCTGCTGGTCCGTTCGCGCCGTCCTGCACCTAGTGCCCACCGCCGCGGCGCCCGCCTGCCTTGCCTTGCTCCGCCCTGCCGCCCTCTTCCCCGCTGCTGCTTGCCTCGTCTTTCCTTTGCACGCGGCGCCGCTCCCCTTTGCTGCTACTCCTCGCCGCCCCGCGCCCCCAATCGCCGGCGACCACCCGTGCGTTCGCCTGGTGCCGCTACTGCCGCGCCGCTGCGTTGCCTACTACCTCCCCACCGCGCGCGTCCGACCTGGACTCGCCTCCTCATCGCCACGGCCTCGCCCCGCCGTGGCCTCACCGGCGCCCATCCGCTCCTCCTCCGTTCCACGCGTCGCCAGCCCCCGGACGCCCTGTCGGGCAACCATGCCCCGTAACTGTAGCGCCCTTGCGCCCGAATCGCCCGTGCCCGTTTGGCCGCCCCCGTTTGGCCGCAGGGCCTATGACAAGGGGGGCCCACCCCAAAACTTTTAATAAAAAACAATGATAAAATAATAGTTAATAATTAAAATAATTAATTAATTAACTAAAATAATTAACTTAATTAATTATGTTTAAATTAACTAATTATGATTAATTAACCTAATTAACTACTGTTAATTAACTAAACAGTCAATGACATGTGGGACCCACACATCAGGTTGACCAGTCAACGCCCTGTTAACTGCTGACGCTGATGTCATGATGATGTCAGCAAACACTATTCTGGATAATGTTAAATTAAATTAATTAAATAAATGCTAAAATTAATTTAAATCTTTTAAAATTAATATAAAATAAACCGTAGCTCGGATAGAAAAACTTTGTACATGAAAGTTGCTCAGAACGACGAGACAAATTCGAATATGCAACCCGTTCGTCCGCCACGCATCCCTAGCATAGCAAACACGCAACTTTCCCCCTCCGATTCATCTGTCCGAAAACGCGAAACACCGGGGATATTTGCCCGGATGTTTCCCTCCTTCACCGGTATCACCTCATACCGCGTTAGGGCACACCTAGCACCGCTACTTGTCATGTCATGCATCGTTATGCATCTGTTTGCATTGTATTCATTGTTTCTTCCCCCTCTTCTCTCCGGTAGACTACGAGACTGACGCCGCTACTGGTGCCCCGATCGACTACGCTGTTGACGACCCCTCTCTCTTGCCAGAGCAACCAGGCAAGCCCCCCCTTGATCACCAGATATCGCATAGTCTTCTCTCTACTGCTTGCATTAGAGTAGTGTAGCATGTTACCGCTTTCCGTTAATCCTATTCTGATGCATAGCCTGTCATTGTTGCTACATCTGTTGATACCTTACTGCAATCCTAAATGCTTAGTATAGGATGCTAGATTATCATTAGTGGCCCTACATCCTTGTCAGTTTGCCATGCTATACTATCGGGCCGTGATCACGTCGGGTGTTGATCACGGGTAAATACATACATATATACATACTATACAGGTGGTGACTAAAGTCGGGTCGGCTCGTTGAGTACACGCAAGTGATTCTGATGTGGGGGCTGAAGGGGCAGGTGGCTCCATCCAGGTAGTGGTGGGCCTGAGTTCCAGACGGCCCCCGACTATTACTTTGTGTCGGAGCGACAGGGCAGGTCGAGACCACCTAGGAGAGAGGTGGGCCTGGCCCTGGTCGGTGTTCGCGAATACTTCAATTAACACGCTTAACGAGATCTTGGTATTTGATCTGAGTCTGGCCACTGACCTATACGCACTAACCAACTACGCGGGAACAGTTATGGGCACTCGACGTCATGGTATCAGCCGAATCCTTCGTGACGTCAGCGATTAGGCGGCACGGGCCGGGTTGGACTGGAACGCCTGCTCTTGTATAAGGGAGGCTAGGTCTGCTCGCCGGCCGCGTTCGCAACGTGCAGGTGTGCAATGGGCGATGGGCCCAGACCCCTGTGCCATAGGATTTAGACCGGCGTGCTGACCTCTCTGTTGTGCCTAGGTAGGGCTGCGATGTGTTGATCTTCCGAGGCCAGGCATGACCCAGAAAAGTGTGTCCGGCCAAAGGGGATCGAGCGTGTTGGGAAATGTGGTGCACCCCTGCAGGGAAGTTAATCTATTCGAATAGCCGTGATCTTCGGAAACAGGACGACTTGGAGTTGTACCTTGACCTTATGACAACTAGAACCGGATACTTAATAAAATACACCCTTCCAAGTGCCAGATACAATCGGTGATCGCTCTCTCACAGGGCGACGAGGGGAGGATCATCGGTTAGGATTATGTTATGCGATGTTACTGGGTGAACTTACCATCTACTCTCTTCTTCTGCTGCAAGATGGAGGTTACCAGAAGCGTAGTCTTCGAAAGGACTAGCTATCCCCCTCTTATTCCGACATTCTGCAGTTCAGTCCACATATGTTACCCTTATTCCATTTGATACCAATGCATACATATGTAGTGTAGCTCCTTGCTTGCGAGTACTCTGGATGAGTACTCACGGTTGCTTTGTTCCCCCTTCCTATACCCGATTGTTGCGACCAGACGATGGAGTTCAGGAGTGAGACGCCACCGTTGACGATGACTCCTACTACACAGGAGGTGTCTACTACTACGTGCAGCCCGCCGCCGACGACCAGGAGTAGCTTAGGAGGATCCCAGGCAGGAGGCATGCGCCTCTTTCGATCTGTATCCCAATTTGTGCTAGCCTTCTTAAGGCAATCTTGTTTAACTTATGTCTGTACTCAGATATTGTTGCTTCTGTTGTCTCGTCTATGATCGAGCTCTTGTATTCGAGCCCTCGAGGCCCCTGGCTTGTAATATGATGCTTGTATGACTTATTTTATTTGTAGAGTTGTGTTATGATATCTTCCCGTGAGTCCCTGATCTTGATCGTACACATTTGCGTGTATGATTAGTGTACGGTCAAATCAGGGGCGTTACAAGTTGGTATCAAAGCCGACTGCCTGTAGGAATCCCCTTTCCACACTCCTTGGCCGAAGTTGAGTCTAGTCGATGAAAACTGTTTTACTAACATG
Organism: Triticum urartu; assembly: GCF_003073215.2. Classification (NCBI taxonomy): domain Eukaryota; kingdom Viridiplantae; phylum Streptophyta; class Magnoliopsida; order Poales; family Poaceae; genus Triticum; species Triticum urartu. Next base: position 499,931,503 of record NC_053028.1, on the reverse strand, counting down.
GCTGTGCGGCCCATGGGCCCACGTCGCCATTGGGTGGTATTAGGATCTTTTATTCCTCGTCTATACTCTGGGACTCTCATCTCTCTCTTCTATTCGGGTTAAATGAATTTTACTAAATCTAACATTAGGATCTCGTGATCACTTTCTCCCGGAGAGCCCCTCGGTCCGAATGATCGACTGCTTCAACAGAAGATTCTGACAATACTCTCAGATGTTCTCCCGAGACTTTGTGTCGTTGATTTTGCAATTCCATTCCATCGATAAACTCTATGGATAACCACATACACTTTCCCTTCATACAATCATTCCCTGTTGATCTTGTTATTACAATATACCTTGAAATTCTCTCTATTGTTCCGAGAATACTGTGTGCATACTGCCTTACAATTCTTAGTCACATGAATACCCTTACAGATAATTCCTCGCACTTACCGGCTATCCTCTCATTCCCAGTTGTTCATGTGTTTCACAAAGGTCTTTGAAATACCATTCGATCTTTCGAAAAACCCGAGCAGCCTATTGCTCTTGGAATTCTTGCTTGCTTGCATTATGGTTAATCTCATAATTATCGTAGTCTTATTGGCATCCCTTGTCATTATCATTTTGAGTCTGTTGATTCAATATGTTTGCGAATGCCCGCAATCATCGTTGATCCTTATAAATTACCTTTCCAGCTGAGCTACCATTCTTTTAACTGGAATTGGTTCTCGACCAATCAAATTTCCGTCGATTGTACCCCTAAGGCTATTCAACTTATCCATCCCTAATCAGAGCATTGCTTCTGATCCCTTGATTTGGAAATCATAAAATTTCTTTGCATTAAGCTTTGAATTAGTCAGTTGATCCCATAATCCGATGCCTTGGCATTCCTTCTTCCTATGATTGAGTACCAATACTCACATCAGCCCCGTTGTGGACCGACATACCCATTGCCGGGTTATTATCCGATAGTGTCCTTTACAGCCAAAACTCTTGTGAGTTCTTTACCTGATACATAATGCTTTTGGTAAATTGTATTCCCTGCTTTTTTTCAACCATGCTCTGCTCCCGAGCTTGAGTTATTCGCTCCTGAAGTTGGTGGTATGTGTTCTTAAGATGCCCCTATGGGTTACACCTATGCATTCCTTACTCTGTGTGAACCCGAAAGATTTCACAGGTCATAATTATCTAGTATTAAACCAGGTAAAAATTTCGACAACTAATGTCATTTTCGAAAAGTGGGAGGTGAATGGAAGGTTATACACTGAAGAAGTGGGAGTCAACCTTGAACTTTGTGTTCATGCCCATGGACACGATGTAGATCCTACCATAGAAGCTTCTTGTAATAATAACTATTTTGTTGATATAATATCATCTGGTATCTGTGAATTGATCCTATGCAATCATGGTTCCGACCATATTTTCTCTTTGATCCCATTTCTCGGACAAGTTAAAGCACTTGTCTTTTGCAATTCAATACCCCAGCCCAACCTATACATTGATCTGTCGCCGAGTATTACCCCATGGTAGCTCGAGATTATCACGAAACTGCATAACTTCTTATGAGTTCTTCAAATACTACATTCTCACTGATTCCAATTTTTCACGGGCTTTGAGTTATTAAACACTCAAAGACACCGATAACTGAATTGAGTCCGCACCGCAATTAAACCACTCTTGGTAACCTTCATTACTTATGAGTTTGGACTCGATCACATCATTCCTAGCCTGCTCGGCTATATCATTCTCGTGCCGATTTTAACTATGCCACCTGGTCCTTAATCCCGGAGCACAACTTTCGACGATGAGCTAAGATTACGTCGATCTTTCTCGTCATATCATTTCGTCTTGAACAACAAGCTTGATTTCGAGTTTGTGTTGTACCAATGGTTTCAATAGCCATTCACTTCATCATTCTTTAACTTTATGCCATCATCGATCGATTACATCTTCAAGAAATATCTCGACAACTATGTCGTGATCATCATCAACATCCTAAGCTCTTCCAAGATATATATCAAATTCTTGATGGGTAATACCATCCTTGCCCCTCGATGATTCGTGTTATCATCGACCACTTTATTGCCTTCCGTTCAACACAAACTTGTTCGTGTTTTGTGTTATACCTTGAGATCCTTGCTACCCAGCTGATGTTCTTCTTTACCTTGGAAGTATTACCATCTTTTATGTCAAGAAAGTCGTGAGAATTTCACCACCTCTTAAGAGATCTTGATACAGGTGATACTTCTTGCCATATCCGTTCATTCCTTGGTCCCCGTGTTGTTTCTAACTGAAAAACCGGCAATTGAACTATGATGTGCGATTTCAAAACTTCTAGCAACCCTATTGCTTTGAAGTTAATGGTCGATATATCATTCTTAGACCATTGGTTATCGAATCACCATTCTAACATTGATCATGCTACCTAATCCCATATTTCGGGTGCACCTTTCAATCAATGATTAACTATGTATGTTTTCCTCGAGCATACCTTATTATATCATTTGATCTTACAAATGTTATCTCCTTGTTCGAATACTGGTGGGAATCCATCTTTTGGAAATCTCGATTCATTGTCGCTGAGTTCATCAGCCACCTCCTCATCCTCTCCTTGGTTTAACGATGAACTCATGATTCGGAACTTGCTTCCATAGTTCAATTCCTGAGAATCTTGCAACTCCATCTCGTCTAATTTTGTTGCACCCCTTCCTTCTTGGGCATCATGAGTCTGAGATATCCTGACACCAATCTCATATGAATCTCGGCCAGATATGATGGTTGGAACATATTTTCAAGAGTTATAACATCTTTACATGACCGGGTAAGGTGATGTCATGCCTAGCACACCTGGCCGGAGCACCTAGTGTTATAGTTTCCTTTTCTGCAAGGTTATCCATTCATCCATGAGGAAATTGTAAGACTTATTCTACAAGTTGTTCCTGATGGATCCTTCCTGCATCCAAAGTCTGACCTTTGCTTGAAGACCATGTCAATGCTATCTTGAAGCATGTCTGTGGTAATCCGATTTTTAATAAGAGCATTTGAAGCACAATGCTAAATTTTCTTTATCATTTATCCTAACACTGTTGTATGGGTAATATCATGAGATTCCTCCCCCCTTACCTAAATGGTTTTCTACTTTCTATCCTATCATGGATATCATGCTCCGCTTGTCCTTGGGAAGGATATACCCCCGAAATATGTGTTTAATCACATTTCCCTTTCCATTCTTCTATTTAATCTGAGAATCACATTTTCCTTTCCATTGTTTTATTTAACCTTTCTTGTGATCTATATGATCCAAGCAAAAATATTCTCCTGTTTATGTAAACACCTCGGTGTACAATTCTGTCAGCATGACCCTGTTAATATTGTTGATGACATTCCGGTAGCCACCGATGGACGAGAACTTTGCCTATTGGTCCGCCTCGTTCAACGAGCAGGAAAATGGTTCTCTTCGTCCCTCGCACTTGGTATCGATGTTGTTGCCAACATAACCGACAGGCTACCCTCTGACATGTCTTGCTATCATGACCGTGTAAGATGTCAACGGCCTTTCTACTTTTAACCCACATGGTGGGCCCATAACCCACAGTTCCGCAGGATCGAAACCTGACTCTCCTGTAGACCCTATTGCCAAAGATATTCCTTGAGCTTGACTTCGTATGTAAATCACGGGCTTCCTGCCTAGTAATCTATTATGGTATCAGACACAATACTTATTCCCATTGCTCTAAACCCCTTTCACATGCCGTTTCAGGCATCGAACGATTGCCTATGCGCTTGAAACTTCTACTTTGCACCTTCTCACTTTGCTCTCCATAATTTCTTAAGTTTCAATTCAAGAGTTACTTTTCGCCACGTTCCCTAATGATTATCTACCGGATAAGCAACCATGCAGAGTTCCATTCTTCCGGTATACCCCCTTATTCTTTCGTAAGTAAGATGGAGTTTCCAAAGAGAGGATGCCAACTTCATCATGATGACCGAAGTAGAGGAATGAAGACATCAATGTAATGGATCGACCTCTTCAAGAAGAGCAACCAAGAGCGAGAAGATTCGTTAGAATTTCGTAACCAGACCTTTCCCCTTTAGTCCCCCTCTTAAATCTCGGGACGAGATTTCTTGTAGTGGAGGAGAATTGTGACACCCGGATAATCATGCTACAGTAATCCCACGTCACCACTGTCACTGTAGTTAATCTCGGGTTAGTTCAAAACCGATTCAAATTCGAAATTTAAAATGAAGTTAAATAATAAAAGTTTTCAAAATTTAAAATAAAAATGTTCGGTGTGTGTAAATAAATGCCTAGGAATTTATGGTGTGGGATCCATGCTTTTATAAAAAACCTAAATATTTATAATGAATCAAAACAGAAAATAAAATAAATAAAGAAAAGAAAAGAAAATACAAAAACAGAAAACTAACTAAGAAAAAAGGGAAATGAACCCCTCCCCCCTTGGTGGCCCAAGTGGCCCAGCTGGCCCCGGCGCCCTACTAGGTCGCCTCGACACCCCCACCCCCCCCCCCCCCCCAAAATACCCCCCCCCCCCCCCCCCTCGATTGCATCGGGATCGAGAGGAGGAGAGCTCGACGCCGCCTGGACCGCCATCGCCCGACGCCGCCGTCCTCTTCGCCATCACCGTCGTCGTTGCTTCCCCGTCCTCCTCCCCACGGGTCACCCACGAGCCTCGCCGCCCTCTTCTCAGCAAACGCCAGCGAGGCCCCCGGCCTCCTCTCCCCCCTGGCCCCGCGCTCACCACGACAAAGCCGCGCCCCTACCACCGCACCACTCTGCCGACTCCGCCCGCCCGCTCCTGCTGTGCTCTGCTCCGCCACGCAACAGCTGCTGCTTCTTCGCTGCGCTGCCGCTCACCGTTGCGGCTTGTCGCACGCACTGCCTGCCGCTCTCTCATGCCCACTGTCTCTGCCCCGTGCCCCCCTCACTCCGCACTCGCCGCGCTACCCGTGCCCCGTTTGCCCCGCATGGCCACTGCATCGCGTGCGCCGGCGCGCACCACGGCACCCGGCGCGCCTTCCCCGCTCTAGCCATCGAGGCCCGCGCCCGCCGTGGCCTCCTCCGGTCTCCCCTGTCCGCTTACGCCGCCAGTCATCACCGTCCCACGCCGTGCGGCTCGCCTTGGCTACTGTGCTCGTCGCCGCTTCCCTGCCGTTGTCCCGGCCCCGCCCGGCCGCGCCACCAACCCCCGCCGTCGTGCGCCGCTGGTCCGTTCGCGCCGTCCTGCACCTAGTGCCCACCGCGGCGGCGCCCGCCCGCCTTGCCTTGCTCCGCCCTACCGCCCTCCTCCCCGCTGCTGCTTGCCTTGTCTTTCCTTTGCACGCGTCGCCGCTCCTCTTTGCTGCCACTCCTCGCCGCCCCGCGCCCCCAATCGCCGGCGACCTCCCGTGCGTCCGCCTGGTGCCGCTACTGCCGCGCCACTGCGTTTCCTACTACCTCCCCATCGCGCGCGTCCGACCTGGACTCGCCTCCTCATCGCCACGGCCTCGCCCCGCCGTGGTCTCACCGGCGCCGTGCCGGCGCCCATCCGCTCCCCCTCAGTTCCATGCCTCGCCGGCCCCCGGGCGCCCATGCCCCGTAACCACAGCACCCCTGCGCCCAAATCGCCCGCGCCCGTTTGGCCCAGGGCCTATGACAAGGGGCCCACCCCAAAACGTTTAATAAAAAACAATGATAAAAAATAAATAATAATTAAAATAAATAAAAACTAATTGACTAAATAATTAACTTAATTAATTTTGTTTAAATTAACTAATTATGATTAATTAACCTAATTAACTACTGTTAATTCACTAAACAGTCAATGACATGTGGGACCCACACGTCAGCTTGACCAGTCAACGCCCTATTGACTGCTGACGTCATGATGACGCCAGCAAACACTATTCTGGATAATGTTAAATTAAATTAATTAAACAAATGCTAAAATTGATTTAAATCTTTTAAAATTAATATACAATAAACCGTAGCTCGGATGGAAAAACTTTGTACATGAAAGTTGCTCAGAACGATGAGACGAATTCGAATACGCAGCCTGTTCGTCCGCACGCATCCCTAGCATAGCAAACACGCAACTTTCCCCCTCCGATTCGTCTGTCCGAAAACGCGAAACAGCGGAGATATTTTCCCGGATGTTTCCCCCCTTCACCGGTATCACCTCATACCGCGTTAGGGCACACCTAGCACCGCTACTCGTCATGGAATGCATCATTATGCATCTGTTTGCATTGTATTCATTGTTTCTTCCCCCACTTCTCTCCGGTAGACTATGAGACTGACGCCGCTGCTGGTGCCCCGATCGACTACGCTGTTGACGACCCCTCTCTCTTGCTAGAGCAACCAGGCAAGCCCCCCCTTGATCACCAGATATCGCCTACTCTCCTCTCTACTGCTTGCATTAGAGTAGTGTAGCATGTTTCTGATTTCTGTTAATCCTATTCTGATGCACAGCCTGTCATTGTTGCTACAACCGTTGATACCTTACCTGCAATCCTAAATGCTTAGTATAGGATGCTAGATTATCATCAGTGGCCCTACATTCTTGTCAGTCTGCCATGCTATACTATCGGGCCGTGATTACGTCGGGTGTTGATCACGGGTAAATACATACATATATACATACTATACAGGTGGTGACTTGTAACATCCCAAATTTTCAATTTGGAATGTTATACATTAGATCATCACTGCATATCATATTTTTATTTGCTTCTGGCTTGATCCTAGAAAGTCTATGCAACTCAAGGACTCTTCGAGAGAGTTGGGGATTTCATGATTTTCATATTTGAGTTTTCTCAAATTTTGAAAATAGGATCATTTGATTTTATTTATTTTATCTTCAATTATTTCTATTACAAAAATATGAGAGAGGGAATAAAATGACTTTCCCCAAATAAAGAACTATTGAGGATTTAATAATAAAATCAAATAAGATTTTATTTTGAGCTTATTTGCTATTTTATTTGAATTTAGGAAAAATGCACGTTTTTCAAAATTGTATTTAGGCCCCAAATAAATGTTCATCCTGTTCGGCTTGATTTTAGAAGCCGGGGAAAATTTATTTCGTGATTTTTGGAGTCCGTTTAGCATTTCTTTTATTTGTTTTTCTGCACGTAATTATTTAAAAAAAACGAAACCGACTTTGGGCCGTGTTCGGCCAGGATTCCGTCCGGCCGGCCTTTATAAGCCGGGGAGCCCAGCCCGGAACCTCCCAAACCCTAGCCGCCCGATCCCGCCGCCCTAGCGCCGCCGCCGCATCTAGCGTCACCACCGCCGACGCCGCTAGTCGCCGCCGCCGCCCTGCCGCGCCACTGCCGGAGCCCCGCCGCCGCCGCCAGTTTTTGCTGGTTTTTCGTTTGGTTTTTTTAGATCCATTTTTTTGTTAGATCGATTTATTTTTTTCTGGTTAGTTTATTTAGCGAGCGTTCGCTCGTTCGTTCGTTTTAACGAACGCGTTCATCGTTTAGTTCCAGATAACAAACGTTCGTTCGTTAATCTGTTCGTCGTTTTCTTTTTCTCAGATTTTCCGCAATTATTTCTGATCGCGATTTCTGATCCGATTTTCGTTCTAGTATAACATTTCGCTCGTTTATTAGAATCAGGCGATTAAAGCGCCTGGAGTTTTGTCTCGAAACCCTCTTTCCGTTTAACCAACTCAAACAAGTTTTTGCTTATGTAAAATTTGACCTAGATCCAGAATAGTAAATGAAGTTTGTTTCTTTTGCCGTTTGACTTTTGTTGCTTCATTCGATTTGATTCTTTTTGCCAACCGGAGTTCTTAAGTTGAACTTTCTGGTTAGTTCTCTTATTTTACTTTTACCTGTGCATTAGATGAGTACTTATTGTGTGCTTGTTTGTTTTTGATAGAGTACCCGGAGTGCGCTGCTTGCTACTTCGAATCTCTAGGTTCCGCGGATCATCAGCAAGGCAAGTAACACTTTGATCATACCTCCTACTACCCAGTTTTTATTGCATTAGATCAATCCTCAAACATTGCATGATTAGGATCTAATTAAATTGTGGGTTGGGAAGTAGATGAGGTAGTACCTATTCACCTGTTTATTATCAAACCTTTGGGAGTTACTTCTACGTTGCTTATATTGCTATGATATACTCGTAGACGTGGATTGGGTTTGAGTGTATCCATGACAGTTGTGAGATTGATAAATTAATGGTTTATTTAAGGTGGCAACTTAAACACACATCTTGGTGGATTGAGGCACCTGGGTATTCCAGCGATTGCCTGTTTTTCTTTATGGACCGCCACCCAGGCTCAAAGGGATCATGAGATCATTCATACTAGAAACTTCCATGTGCAGCCACAAGCTACTATGGGCTCTAGCATAGTTGATTAAGTCGTGCGAACTCTTACAGTGGTAGACTAGCAGATGTAGGGGAAAGTAGGTGTAACGGTCTACCCGTTCGTAAGGTGCTAGCGCTTCTGAAAGACTATGTCTGGGTCATCCGTTTCTCAAACACCATGTAGTGCGAGAATCCCAACGGAGGAGATCGAGTCTTGTGGGGAAAAGTGCGCAAACCTCTCAGAGTGTATAAACTAATCATGGTTAGCCATGTCCCCGGTTATGGACAACTTGAGTATCTGGTACTTGGATTATCATATGAATCTCGTCATGTTACTCTAATTAATATTGTTGGGTTTTAAATGATGATGCTTAATTGGGATTGAGAGGGTGTCTACACTCTCAATGTTTAACAACTATCATGATAGTTAAATAAAATTTATTCCTTTGCAGTAGGGAAAAATTGGCTTTACGCAAAAAATGTAACCATAAAGCTTTCCACCAGCCAAATATGCATGTAGTATAGTCTTATTCTTTCATTGCTCTCTATGTGTTACATTGCCAGCTTATTCCATGTGCTGACCCGTTTCGGGCTGCAACGTACATGTTGCAGACTTTTCAGACGACGAGTAAGGTGCCTTTAGGTCGTGGTTCTATACTCAATGATGCCGTTGGAGTTGATGGACTCACTTATCTTCCAAGCCTTCCGCTGTTATCATTATTAGATGGCCTTAAGCCATATTTATTGTAATAAGTTCTCTTTTGAGACATCCGATGTAATAAGTGTGTGATTGCTACTCTGTTATAAATCCTTCAAGTATTATGCGTGTCAGCATTATTGATCCAGGAATGACACTGAAGCACAGAGATCAGACTGGTTGAGGTCTGGTCGCTACAAGATGGTATCAGAGCACACGCTAACTGTAGGACATGACCACTAAGCTAAAGACCTAGATCACTACTCACTCTTCTCATTCTGACTCCTCATCTTTTCTACTCTTTTAGGATGGCGGATGCAAGGAACAAGTTCACGCAACCGGATGAAGATACACCCTTTGGACGTCACTTTAAGGAAGTCACTAGATACCCGAACATCAGAGTACCAAGCTTCACCGGAACCTACAACGCCACTTTACCTGAAGAGGAGTGTTGGATGATTCAAGTTCAAGTTCCCGGAAGAACGTTCATGCCCGTCACTGAGCCCATAGAGTTTTTCTTTGATGCACCAACCTGGAGTCTAGGAAAGAGCATGGAAGCTCACATCGCCATGGGACATATTGGAGAAGTTTACCGCAATGATCTCAAGGATACAATCTGCCAGATTTGTGGGTGCAAAGATGAGCACTGGGATATGATCAGCACCAAGAAGGATAGATCAATCTCAGCTTTTATCCAGGAGTTAAACTAGCACATTCGACGTCAGGAGAACTAGATGTGCGCAGACATGATAGATCTTAAGAAGGCGAGGACAAGAATCACGGAACTGGAGGAAGAACTCAAGGCTACACGTGAAGATTATATGGAGGAAATCGAAGTATTAGTGGAGAGGAATGACGACCTGATTGATACGTCTCTGTCGTATCTACTTTTCCAAACACTTTTTCCCTTGTTTTGGACTCTAACTTGTATGATTTGAATGGAACTAATCCGGATTGACGCTGTTTTCAGCAGAATTGCCATGGTGTTGTTTTATGTGCAGAAAACAAATATTCTCGGAAAGACCTGAAACTTCACGGAACATCTTAGAAAAAATAATAAAAAATCCTCGCCAAAGATGAAGACCAGGGGGCCCACACCCTTCTCACGAGGGTGGGGGGCGCCCCCCTAGGGTGCGCCCCCCTACCTCGTGGGCCCCCTGGATGCCCTCCGACGCCAACTCCAACTCTATATATTTGCTTTCGGAGAGAAAAAAATCAGAGAGAAGAAATCATCGCGTTTTACGATACGGAGCCGCCGCTAAGCCCTAAAACCTCTCGAGAGGGCTGATCTGGAGTCCGTTCAAGGCTCCGGAGAGGGGGATTCATCGCCGTCGTCATCATCAACCATCCTCCATCACCAATTTCATGATGCTCACCGCCGTGCGTGAGTAATTCCATCGTAGGCTTGCTGGACGGTGATGGGTTGGATGAGATTTATCATGTAATCGAGTTAGTTTTGTTAGGGTTTGATCCCTAGTATCCACTATGTTCTGAGATTGATGTTGCTATGACTTTGCTATGCTTAATGCTTGTCACTAGGGCCCGAGTGCCATGATTTCAGATCTGAACCTATTATGTTTTCATGAATATATGTGAGTTCTTGATCCTATCTTGCAAGTCTATAGTCACCTACTATGTGTTATGATCCGGCAACCCCGAAGTGACAATAATCGGGACCACTCCCGGTGATGACCATAGTTTGAGGAGTTCATGTATTCACTATGTGCTAATGCTTTGTTCCGGTTCTCTATTAAAAGGAGGCCTTAATATCCTTTAGTTTCCAATAGGACCCCGCTGCCACGGGAGGGTAGGACAAAAGATGTCATGCAAGTTCTTTTCCATAAGCACGTATGACTATATAAGGAATACATGCCTACATTACATTGATGAATTGGAGCTAGTTCTGTGTCACCCTATGTTATGACTGTTACATGATGAACCGCATCCGGCATAATTATCCATCACTGATCCGGTGCCTACGAGTTTTCCATATACTGGTTTACGCTTATTTACTTTCCCGCTGTTACTGTTACAATCACTACAAAATACCAAAAACATTACTTTTGCTGTCTTTACTTTTGTTGCCGCTACCACCACTATCATATTACTGTGCTACTAAACACTTTGCTGCAGATACTAAGTTTCCAGGTGTGGTTGAATTGACAACTCAGCTGCTAATACTTGAGAATATTCTTTGGCTCCCCTTGTGTCGAATCAATAAATTTGGGTTGAATACTCTACCCTTGAAAGCTATTGTGATCCCCTATACTTGTGGGTTATCAAGACTAATTTCTAGCACCGTTGCCGGGGAGCATAGCTCTATTCTTTGAGTCACTTGGGATTTATATCTGCTGGACACTATGAAGAACTTGAGAGATCCAAAAACCAAGATCTATCCCTCAACTACAAGGGGAGGTAAGGAACTGCCATCTAGCTCTGCGCTTGATTCACCTTCTGTTATGAGTAAGTTTGCGACACCTACACCTGCTTCTGCTATTCGTTCTGATATGTCGCATGTTATTGATGATGCCACTTCTGCTGTGCATGATACTTATGATGAAACTGCTTCTATGCCTGATACTACTGTGCCGCTTGGTGAATTTCTTGATGAACAAATTGCTAGGGCTAGAGAAAAAGAAATTATTGAATCTGAATACGATGATGATAGTGATGATGAAAATATGCTTGTTATTCCTGAGGGCTATATTTTTGATATGGAATCTTCTGCCGCTATTTTAGCTTGCAAAGATAGATATGAGCTTAAGAGGTTATTAGTTAAATGGAACAAAGAATCACTTAGAGATAAAATGAAACCCGACCCTGCTTTTGCTACTTCACCTATATGTGTTCCTGATAAGGATTATGAATTCTCTGTTGATCTTGATATAATTACTTTGGTTGAACGTCACAGCCCTAGATTTTTCTTGTAGCTAATTACCTGAGTGAGCATCATGCATCATGTCTAAATTCTGAAAGTTGAATTGAGGTTAGTTGTAACCCTCATAAATCACTTCAAAAATAGTCAACATTAAAATCTTTTCAAAGAAGTCCAAGAAAATGTTCCTCTTAGTCTCTGAAAATATTGGCAAGAGGTAAAACTTAAAACAATATTTTTGGAATCTCAGAGATATTTATTTTGGGCCTCTCAATAACTATTTGCATTGGATATATATTAATTAATTAATTAATATATGTCCAATAATTCTGATATTTGGTGAAGGGCTTTGGAATAATCCAACTAGTCCCTACAAGAATTATCAGAAGCAACAAAAATGATTTAGTGTCTAAAACTAAATCAAAACAAATTACAGAAAATGCAAAACAGAAGGAAAAGAGAGAAAGAGAGAAAACCTACCTAACTTACCTGTGCAGCCCACCTGGCCCAACTCCTGATGACCCAGCCCACCAGGGCCTCCACCGTCTTCAACCTCCTGCCAGTGGGCAGGAGGGCGCGTGCCCGCCGCGTGTGGCCACACGCCGGCCACCTCCAGGCTGCCTGCCTGTGCGACGACCCCCTGGAGGCGCCACGACACCCCTGAACCCCTCTCACTCCCCCTCTCTCGCTCTGGACTCCCTCCCCCTCCTCTGCTCCCTCTCCCGCGTTCGACCACGGGCACCCGAGAGCCCTGTAGCGTCGTCCCCGAGCTCGTCTTCTACCTCCGGCCGCCGGCAACCTCACCTTCGATTCGCTGCCGTCTCCGCATCCCCGAGGTCGCCGACCTGCTCATCCGAATCGCCGTGAGCCACTGACCCGAACCCCCCTCCTTTGCGCTCCATTTGCATGTTGTAGCCGTTGCTCCGCCGGAGACCGAACCGCTCCGCCGCCCGAGCTTCTCGCCGCCGTGGCCACAGTCGCCGAAGCTCCCAACTGAGCACACCCACGTGCTCACCGCGCCGCGTAGGTGCCGTAGGAGCTAAGCACGCCACTCCACGGCCACCACAGCCCCATTCCCGAGTGCGCCCGAACTCTTACCGCCGCCAAGGTCGACGCCGCGCTCAACCCTGGCCACCCTAGCTGCTGCTTGCTGCACTGGATGCGGGAGACACTACAAGAAATATGTCAACTTGTGACCACCACTATTGGTCACTGAATGGTCACAAATTTCCATTTGTGACCTTTTTGTGACCAAAGACATAAGGTCAAAAGCTGGTCGTCATAAACTGACTATAGCAACCTTTCTTCTGGAATGGTCGAAGACGTTTATGACCAAAATACGTCTACTGTGGCATTTTGGTCACTAGCAACCTCCCCAGGCCACGTAGGCATCCAGCGTGGCAATCTGACGTGGCACAAGATTCAGCCCGGTCCAATTCGATTTTCTACATGGGCCTAGCCCAACAATTCGGCCTTTTTAATGTATTTTTTCTATCAATTTTTGATCAGCTTCATGGGCCAAGCCCAACATTGCAGCCTTTTTTATTGTTGGGTTGTGGCCTTTTTGTCTAAACGAATTTAGTTTTTCTTTTTTTCCAAAAGAAGGGTCCACTAGTTAGATGGGTCCTGGTTGCCAGATTCTATTAAAGTGGGACCCTTTTGGTAGCATCATATTATTCAGATTACAATTTGACAGAAATAAATAAACATGTTTAAATAAGAATATACAGAAAACACAAGTAATATTTCAAATAACAACAGCCAGAATCAATCAGTCATACAGATATACTGGGCTCCTTCTGTCATGACACAGTTACAACACGGATACAAATACAATCAGTCGCACAGATATAGGGACAATCACAATGAGAATTGACAATTAGCACAAACTGGGCTCCTGCTCCAGTCAGATGAAACTGTATGCATGACTAACTACGCGACCATAGTCGACTAGGCTACCTTCGCTACACTAGGACAACAATAGAACTATCAGCATGCCTTCGGCCGTCGCCCTGTTACATGAATCAGAAGAGAAGAATCAAAACACTGGAGCCAATATATTATGAACAGAACATTCAAAAAAAGGACAAGTTCTTTAGAAAGATAACACAAATTGAGCTAATACAATGATTTTTGTTCCCCAGATAGTTAAGACGATATACTCATTCATACAAGGTGACGCAAGAAAATAGAGCACTTTACTCATAGCATGCAGAGTATCATTATTATGTTCATAGGGTTTATAGTGCCTGGACTTCTTAGAGTGGTAGCATATCATCATATACATCCGTATGTTGTAGCCCATTTGAAATGTCTAGAAAGACTTATATTTAGGAACGGAGAGAGTAGAATGTAGCATGCGATAAAACCAAAGGATTAGCCAACAATAAAAGAAGGCACTTAATTAGTTCATTACATTTAGTTAAAACTGCTTCTATGAAGCGCATGACTACACCATTTAGTTAACACAGCAAGAAGTGCCAAGGAGCATAGTATAGTACTGCACTAAAAGCACCAAGAATCTTCTAGACCAACAACAGAAACAACCAAGAAGCACTCATTTTTCAATTCATAGGGCTAAAAATATATTTATCAGAATGGCACTGAAATCAACCTCTTTATCTATCATCACAAGGTCAGTATGCTTGATAGGCCCATTATGAGTTGCCCTATGGTAATGCCACAAATGAGACAGAGGACGCACACATTGCTGTAGACATTGGCAAGACAGGAACCAACAAAATGGTGCTTGCCATCTGCAAGGAGAAAGAAGAATACCAAAAAGGTTAGGAAAACAATATAGAATGATAAAACAAAGAAGAGATGCACCCACTCATTAGAGAAGTAGCATACCCAAAAAATGTGAAGCACAAATGGCCACCAAGAAAGCATATTGTTGTATACATTGACAAGATAGGAACCAACAAAATGCAACCGACTAAAACAAAACTTTATACAGCAGGGAATGATTTACAATAACAAAAAGATTTTGCACAACAAGCAGTAAATAGGTAGTAGATATTAACACCCATGACATAGGACCAGCATAAAAAAAGAGCATCGGTGTAGAATAGGGGGCAGAGAAATTGAAAAACCCAGAAAGAGCATTCATATATGAGGCACTAAGATGTATGAACCAAAAGACTATTGACATCAGCTAGCAAAGAAATGTCAGTTGGCACCACACATATCGGACGACCACATGAAACAACTAGAATAGACTGGTCGGCCATAGCGAACATGGTAAATAGAATAATGCACATATTGTAGAAGACACCACCAGCATGGATTCTAAGAAATGGATTGGAAGAGCTCAAGAAACACAATGTTCCTGGTCTGAGAATCAGTAGTACCATCTTCATTTTCAATCAGGATTTTCAAAGTCTTTTTTGAGGTCACACGCGACACTACTACATAAAGCTGGCCATGCGTGAACACAGGTGCATTAAAGTATAGATCAACACTGCATAACACATGTCCTACAATATTTTGACTCCTACCTATTTTCTTATTTTACAAAAGCTTGCCATGCATGTATAGATCAACTTTATATTGTGAATACATAAAGCTGGCCATGCGTGAACACATCTGCATTAAAGAATGAAGAATACATTGACACATAGCACGAACCATGGACAAACGTTGGTATGTAACCTGTCTACTCAGTAGGTGCCAATTTAGATGCACTGAATGGACACCAACTTGGGCGAACTGGTGGTATGTGCAAAAACAGCGAAACATTGCAAAAGCTCCTCTTTTCCCAAATTGTGTGGTGAGGAACCAGCCTATGCCCCCAAATCACAGGAAAAATAACAAACTTAGGGTGGTCTGAGAAAGCTAAACCGAGAAAGATTAAACAAAGCAAATGATATGGGCATGCATGATTGGTTAGTCTGGAAGTGTGTTCTCTACATTTGCTTAGGGTGGCCATGTGATGGAGCATGCAGACAACCACACTGGGCTACTGCATGTTGCATGTTGGGGTTGTATACTGACATGACATACTATAGTGTAGGAGATTGACTGGGCTTTTTTATTGTTATGTTCTGCACCTCTTGTCTCACTAACTAGATGATGTGAAGGACACATGGAATGGGATTACATTGCTAGATACCATGCACGATGTGCAGCTAGATAGATGAAACGGCGTGAAACAAAATGAACCTAATATTTGCATTATACCAAGTAGTCGGGCGTGTGGTGCATCTCTGCGTCCGCTCATCGCGTCCTCCGACGAGCCGGTGCAGCTGGCGATGTCAGGGAGGGCTGCCACCGCCGACGATCCCGAGGATCTGGATTAATCCCCTGAAGAAGCAAAAAACAACCAGCGAGATATTAATCAATCCCCCGAAACACCGTCAACACTCAACAGGCAACACAAGTCAGTACATCAAAGAGCAACACGCCAGTTCGACCCAACAACTTTTTGCCTCTCCAATTTGCTAACAAGACTAGAGCATATTATACATCTCTAAACTAGATGATGACAGATAATTCATGAAGTTTACCAATCGAACTAACAATTGCAGGATACTACAAACTTCAGTTAGTAACGGTACAATCGAGAAATATCATGAGATTTATCTGGCAAGGTAGCATCTAAACTAACTATAACAACATGGTGATCAACATGCAAATATGAACAGACTAGAGAACAATACAATGAGTTCATGCTACAGGCTCAAAATCAAACCAACACATATGCATGCTAGTGCTACTTGAGAAAGACAGATCCACAAGGACTACTTCTTTCTACAGGTACCTACTTAGGCTGTCTGGGTAAGGGCAGGGACGAACCACATTGGTGCCCTCGGAGGCCTGCTAGACAGACTCGAAGAGGAAGCTGGGCGCCTAGCAGTCGTCCTCCTGGACGAGGCAGCGATAGGCCAGCACCGGCGTGAGGTGGTCGGAGAAGATGCAGCGCTGGAGGGGCAGCAGCGTGTTCCCCGCCACAGCCGCAGCCGTCGACCTGAAGGCATCCTCCTCCTCCCGCACCGATGCCCGCGCGCGCGACAGACGACCCACATTTAGTCATTCAGTCAATCGCGCAAAGCCATAACTAATCAACACTGCAAGGTTCCAAAGCAGGGAGACCACAAAGAGGGGGGACTCACCGACGGCGTCGAGCTTTTGGAAGGCAGTGGCGGCGTGGCACGCGAAGATGGGGCGCGCGCGAGGCAACAACAGCGATGAGGCAAGCGCGCTCGTGCGGCAGCCGACGGCGAGGCGCCCTTGCGGAAGTAGAGGCGGCGCGAGAATCCTTCTTGGCACGCGCGTCGATGGCTGCACGGGGCGCAGCGAGACGAGCACGATGCACGGCGGTGGGACGCGGGAGCTTCGAGAGGTGGGAGGGAGAGGGGAGGGGGAGCTCGATCTTAGGGAGGGAGACGGCGGTGGGAGGGATTAAGGGGAGCGTCATCGATGGCGGCGGCGAGGAGATGGGGGAGGAGGGGTGCGATGGGAGGAGGGGATCGATGGGATCTGGCTAGGGTTTGGGTAGGTGAATGCGGGTGGGATTTTCTTTTTCATTTTTTTCTATACATAAATGGATGGATGGATGTGGTATGGAGAGATGGATGGATGGATGGGCGCCATGTCATCGATCCGTGTGACAACAAATTCCACCAATGGGAATAGAGCACATATAATTGTGTTTTTTATTTTGTTTTTCTTCTACTTTTTCACATGAAAAAAATCAAATATTGATCTCATATTGTGCACAAGGATGCATATTGGAATGGCAAACAATGTTGCCTAAGGAAGTTTTCGTTTTCTTTGGACGAAAAAACCATTTTCCATTTTTTGAGTGCCCAAAAGGAGGTTTTTTTTGTGAAGGACCTCCCAAATAATTGTTGCAAAATTGGACCAAATCATTTTTCTAAAATACTAGGCCATATTTAATGCACAATTGACAAAATGGTTGGGTGTACAAAGTTTTGATCCACCTCTCGTGAAAAAGACAAATTTCCGCCGATTCAGCTGGAAGCGGGTCAAATTTGAACTGCGGCTGCATCATAGTTTGCTATTTATTTTTTACAAAAATAATTTCTAGGTACATAAGTACCTATTTAATCAGAGAAACACCAAAAAAAATCCAAGATTCAACCACTAGCTAGGAACGGTCATTCCCGCCGTTTTGACCGCATTTTGAAACGGGCATAAAAAATTCAAAAAATTGGGAAACCTTCGCATTGTGTCATTATATGTGGCCAAGTTCCCAGGAAAAATAACAAACTTGTAATACGGCAATTATTTTAAAAAAGTGTTCTTAGAAACGAGCTATCACGTGTGGAGATCAATGGCTTTCAAGCCAAATGATCAATCTTATGGCCACATTCATGGCATAGTTTGTTCAAATGATCTCATATTGTGCACAAGGATGCATATTGGAATGGCAAACAATGTTGCCTAAGGAAGTTTTCGTTTTCTTTGGACGAAAAAACCATTTTCCATTTTTTGAGTGCCCAAAAGGAGGTTTTTTTTGTGAAGGACCTCCCAAATAATTGTTGCAAAATTGGACCAAATCATTTTTCTAAAATACTAGGCCATATTTAATGCACAATTGACAAAATGGTTGGGTGTACAAAGTTTTGATCCACCTCTCGTGAAAAAGACAAATTTCCGCCGATTCAGCTGGAAGCGGGTCAAATTTGAACTGCGGCTGCATCATAGTTTGCTATTTATTTTTTACAAAAATAATTTCTAGGTACATAAGTACCTATTTAATCAGAGAAACACCAAAAAAAATCCAAGATTCAACCACTAGCTAGGAACGGTCATTCCCGCCGTTTTGACCGCATTTTGAAACGGGCATAAAAAATTCAAAAAATTGGGAAACCTTCGCATTGTGTCATTATATGTGGCCAAGTTCCCAGGAAAAATAACAAACTTGTAATACGGCAATTATTTTAAAAAAGTGTTCTTAGAAACGAGCTATCACGTGTGGAGATCAATGGCTTTCAAGCCAAATGATCAATCTTATGGCCACATTCATGGCATAGTTTGTTCAAATGATCTCATATTGTGCACAAGGGTGCATATTGGAATGGCAAACAATGTTGCCTAAGGAAGTTTTCATTTTCGTTGGACGAAAAAACCATTTTCCATTTTTCGAGTGCCCGAAAGGAGGTTTTTTGTGAAGGAACTACCAAATAATTGTTGCAAAATTGGACCAAATCATTTTTATAAAATACTAGGCCATATTTAATGCACAATTGTGTTGGGGAACGTTGCAGAAAACAAAAAATTTCCTACGGTTTTACCAAGATCCATCTAGGAGTTCATCTAGCAACGAGTGATTAGATGCATCTACGTACCTTGTAGATCGCGAGCGGAAGCGTTCAAAGAACGGGGATGAGGGAGTCGTACTCGACGTGATTCGAATCACCGAAGATCCTAGCACCAAACGGATGGCACCTCCGCGTTCAACACACGTACGGAACAGCCACGTCTCCTCCTTCTTGATCCAGCAAGGGGGAAGGAGAGGTTGAGGGAGATGGCTCCAGCAGCAGCATGACGGCGTGGTGATGATGGAGCTGCAGTACTCTGGCAGGGCTTCGCCAAGCACTATGGAGGAGGAGGAGGAGTTGGAGAGGGAGAGGGAGGCACCAAAGATCAAAGTAAGAAGTCCTCCATCTCCCAACTATATATAGGAGGGCCAAGGGGGGGGGGGAGCCGGCCCTAGGAGATCTAATCTCCTAGGGGGGTGCGGCCAAGGGGAGGAATCCCTCCTCCCCAAGGCACCTAGGGGTGCCTTCCCCCTTTGGGACTCTTCCCTCCTTGAAACCCTAGGCGCATGGGCCTCTTGGGGCTGGTGCCCTTGGCCCATGTAGGCCAAGGCACACCCCCTACATCCCATATGGCCCCCCGGGACAGGTGGCCCCAGCCGGTGGACCCCCGGGACCCTTCCGCTGGTCCCTGTACAATACCGGTGACCCCGAAACTTGTCCCGATGGCCGAAATAGGACTTCCCATATATAAATCTTTACCTCCGGACCATTCCAGAACTCCTCGTGACGTCCGGGATCTCATCCGGGACTCCGAACAACATTCGGGTTACTGCATATACATATCCCTACAACCCTAGCATCACCGAACCTTAAGTGTGTAGACCCTATGGGTTCGGGAGACATGTAGACATGACCGAGATCGCTCTCCGGCCAATAACCAACAGCGGGATCTGGATACCCATGTTGGCTCCCACATGCTCCTCGATGATCTCATCGGATGAACCATGATGTCGAGGATTCAAGCAACCCCGTATACAATTCCCTTTGTCAATCGGTATGTTACTTGCCCGAGATCTGATCGTCGGTATCCCAATACCTCGTTCAATCTCGTTACCGGCAAGTCACTTTACTCGTACCGTAATGCATGATCCCGTGACCAGACACTTGGTCACTTTGAGCTCATTATGATGATGCATTACTGAGTGGGCCCAGTGATACCTCTCCGTCATACGGAGTGACAAATCCCAGTCTTGATCCGTGTCAACCCAACAGACACTTTCGGAGATACCCGTAGTATACCTTTATAGTCACCCAGTTACGTTGTGACGTTTGGTACACCCAAAGCACTCCTACGGTATCCGGGAGTTACACGATCTCATGGTCTAAGGAAAAGATACTTGACATTGGAAAACTCTAGCAAATGAACTATACGATCTTATGCTATGTTTTAGGATTGGGTCTTGTCCATCACATCATTCTCCTAATGATGTGATCCCGTTATCAATGACATCCAATGTCCATAGTCAGGAAACCATGACTATCTGTTGATCAACGAGCTAGTCAACTAGAGGCTTACTAGGGACATGTTGGTGTCTATTATTCACACATGTATTACGATTTCCGGATAACACAATTATAGCATGAATAAAGACAATTATCATGAACAAGGAAATATAATAATAATGCTTTTATTATTGCCTCTAGGGCATATTTCCAACAGTCTCCCACTTGCACTAGAGTCAATAATCCAGTTACATTGTGATGAATCGAACACCCATGGAATTCTGGTGTTGATCATGTTTTGCTCTAGGGAGAGGTTTAGTCAACGGATCTGCTACATTCAGGTCCGTATGTACTTTACAAATCTCTATGTCTCCATCTTGAACATTTTCACGAATGGAGTTGAAGCGACGCTTGATGTGCCTTGTCTTCTTGTGAAACCTGGGCTCCTTGGCAAGTGCAATAGCTCCAGTGTTGTCACAGAAGAGTTTGATCGGCCCCGACGCATTGGGTATGACTCCTAGGTCGGTGATGAACTCCTTCACCCAAATCGCTTCATGGCTGCCTCCGAGGCTGCCATGTACTCCGCTTCACATGTAGATCCCGCCACGACGCTCTGCTTGCAACTGCACCAGCTTACTGCCCCACCATTCAAAATATACACGTATCCGGTTTGTGACTTAGAGTCATCCAGATCTGTGTCGAAGCTAGCGTCGACGTAACCCTTTACGACGAGCTCTTCGTCACCTCCATAAACGAGAAACATTTCCTTAGTCCTTTTCAGGTACTTCAGGATATTCTTGACCGCTGTCCAGTGTTCCTTGCCGGGATTACTTTGGTACCTTCCTACCAAACTTACGGCAAGGTTTACATCAGGTCTGGTACACAGCATGGCATACATAATAGAACCTATGGCTGAGGCATAGGGGATGACACTCATCTCTTCTATATCTTCTGCCGTGGTCGGGCATTGAGCTGAGCTCAATTTCACACCTTGCAACACAGGCAAGAACCCCTTCTTAGACTGATCCATATTGAACTTCTTCAATATCTTATCAAGGTATGTGCTTTGTGAAAGACCTATGAGGCGTCTTGATCTATCTCTATAGATCTTGATGCCTAATATATAAGCAGCTTCTCCAAGGTCCTTCATTGAAAAACTTTTATTCAAGTAGGCCTTAATGCTGTCCAAGAGTTCTATATCATTTCCCATCAAAAGTATGTCATCTACATATAGTATGAGAAATGCTATAGAGCTCCCACTCACTTTCTTGTAAACACAGGCTTCTCCATAAGTCTGTGTAAACCCAAACGCTTTGATCATCTCATCAAAGCGAATGTTCCAACTCCGAGATGCTTGCACCAGCCCATAAATCGAGCGTTGGAGCTCGCACACCTTGTCAGCATACTTAGGATCGACAAAACCTTCCGGCTGCATCATATACAATTCTTCCTTAAGGAAACCATTAAGGAATGCCGTTTTGACATCCATTTGCCATATTTCATAATCATAAAATGCGGCAATCGCTAACATGATTCGGACGGACTTCAGCTTCGCTACCGGTGAGAAAGTCTCATCGTAGTCAACCCTTGAACTTGTCGATAACCCTTAGCGACAAGTCGAGCTTTATAGATGGTCACATTACCATCCGCGTCTGTCTTCTTCTTAAAGATCCATTTATTTTCTATGGCTCGCCGCTCAACGGGCAAGTCAGTCAAAGTCCATACTTCGTTTTCATACATGGATCCTATCTCGGATTTCATGGCTTCTAGCCATTTGTCGGAATCCGGTCCCGCCATCGCTT